>NC_051181.1:1709224-2066762 GCF_013339695.2 Rhipicephalus sanguineus
CGTCACATATCAATCCTAAAGAAGCATTTGCATAATTAAAAACGCCCGGATATTCTTTTGTGTTTACTTTTAATACTTTTACCAAAGACTACGACAGCTATTTATGCAATTTACTTTGCTCGGAAAGGAGCGTTTGCAGGCTGGTTTACTAGATGGCGCCACCATATCAACACCAACACTCGAGATTGCGCTCGCAGCCGATTGCACCGGTTTCCGCGTCGTGTTAAAGCCCCTGAAACTTCGTTTACGTCGTGTATCTCGTAGTTGCCATAGTGTCCCGTTGTGTGCGTTTTCTGTTGCCACGTACCACTCGACTTCATGTGACAGCACTTTTTTCTTTCAATTATGAAAACTTTAATGCAAACCAGGACGGACGGCAAAGAAGAGATGAGACAAGCACTGAAAGTTATGCACCAACTAGGCGCAAGCAAAGTTTTTTTTAGTCTTTTTAACGGCGATAAAATTTCGTGTGCCGTGTATCGTTAGTTTTGATTGAAGCTTTCGGGTGACGCCTCACCCACATTCGCCGCTGCATGCTGCAATCGACATTTTTCTGCTTTATGGCTCTCTGCGCTGAAGTACGACAGCAATGAGCGGTACAAGAACGTGGATACGGGTGTCTCGTCATTGCAAGTCGAAGCATCGCGCGACCACGGCCTATGCACTTTGCTTCGAGCTGCGAATCTGTCGAGTGACCCTTGTGCCAGCGAACGGAGAAACTTTATTCGTTATGCATTATTGGTAGTGCGTGCCTAGTATAAACCATGCACAAAGAGGTAGAAATGTTAACTGTTATCAATCGGGCCAGCTGCACAGATAACGCTATACTAACACACGGCTTCACGCATCAAAACACAGCTGATGTTCCCTGAACAGCGCGCCGCTGGCTTAGGTTGGTAGATCAAAACTTATTACTACCGTCAAATATAGTGAGCCTCTCGGGGTCTGGCAACGTTCGTGTTGTTCCAACATGGCGGAACCCATGCGGTTTAGGTTTCGATGCATGGGCCCTATGGCGAGCTTTTCCTCTAGAGTCAGTATATTAACTCTATGGGCGTTTTTTGATGCTTGTTTTTTCGTCGTTCGCCCTTCTTGGGCGAACGGCTCGCGCCGTTTTATCTCGCAGCCGTTTGAAAGCAGCCGCGCGCGCGCTTTATGGGCGCTCGTTTGTGACATGCGACAAATCCTAGGAAGGCTTGGATGCTTACCTCGGAGGGCCGTTCATATCATACGTCAATTCCAGTTCACACAGTTTTTTGTACCACGCCCAGGATAACGCATCCTTGATGCACGCTCACGGAACTGAAATATAACCTTTCACACCGCGACAAGAAATAAGGTGGCGAGCATTTGGCATATGTACAGTAAGCGAGTTTACACCCTTAAGGGGGTGTCAACCGTTAAACCGAAAGAACAAGGCATTTTCACGAATCAAGATATCCACAATTTGTGTGGTTGCCAATTGTCTAAACACCCTTTTCACTGAAAGACAGTGAAAAATAAAGACTACCAGTCAGGGAACATACAATTACGGATGACAGCAGCATAGAAGGTGCACGTACGCTCCCGACAATAGACACAACATAGCATATTGTGAATTACCTCATGGACGGAGCGCTGGCACCACACAAGCCTTACAAAGACAATCTGGTATATATAGCCATGGTATATTGAGCTGCCGTTCAGTGCCGATTGGGATATTCCAGTTCCGCATGATTGAACAATGAACATTCACAGGATACGCGTAAATTTATGGTGTGCTTGTAATTAGCCCGAAAAGAATAAGATCTGTTAATCTAAACTCGCCTAATATCCGACGCCTCGTTATTCAGTGCGTCCCAACCACGGTGTAAGAATTACACCGTGGTCCCAACTATAATCTGGCCATCTGTCATGAGGGCCACGGGTGTTTCTATAACACATAACACCCCTAGCTCCTAAAGGGTGTTTTAGGTAAAACGTTAACCCTTACGCAAGCCAAAATGCTATTTGGGGAAGCAAAACAACCTTGCACCCCCATTTCTGCAAATTCTGGTTAGGCAAAAGGGCGTTTTGCTTGCATGAAATCGCTTTGAGGGTGCAAAGTGGCTTACAGTGTGCCATAATTTGGACAAGTATTTTCGTCTGATATACATTTAGGGCAGTTCATTTCGTGTGCTCCGTTAAAAGCGGCGCAGGGCTTACGTCCGCCCGTCCTACCTTTCCCTATGCTAGCAGGTGGGTTGATCCTCTTCCGGCAGCCATCTTGAATCGCACAGCGCGCCACCTTTAGTTCGTGGAAATTACGAATAATACAAGGTCCAACATAGTCGGGCAGCAGTAATTCGCAAAACCAACGTTTTGTATTGGTGTGAACACTAATGACTGAAACGTGCCTTATACCCGTGTCACACGGGCGCGCGAAACGTCATTTACGTAAGCGGTCTTTTACTGTGTTGAAAGACTTTTTGTTGCGATAGCAATTATATGGACAGTCTCGGCTGGATCTTGCCGTCGCAGTCCTCATGCACCGTATATATATATATATATATATATATATATATATATATATCAAAGTCCCAAAGAAAAATAATTCAGAAAAATGCTTCCGAAGCGCGAAATCGAACCAGCGACCTCCCGTTCTGCAGCGCGTGGCGCTATCCACTACGCCACGAAACGCAGATCCTCCACGTAGCTGACGGCGAGCGTTATATACACACCCTTTACCGCTGGACGGACTCAGAGACGGCAGGCGATAATAAGCGTTTCTTTATTACCAGCGAGATGGCGCGAGGAGCGCGACGGGTGGATTTAAAAGTCGTCGGCGAGCTCGCTCGCTTCTTAAATTTGCGCAGGAGAAGCTTGCCCTTCCGCTGTCTGCTCGCGCGGTTTTCTCGTGGTGAGGGGACGAGGGATGTTTCGAGCTTTCACCGTGATGTCCGCGCTCATGTTACGGAGTGTACGAAAGTCACTCGAGCTCAAGGGACGCCGCTAAACGAACAAGCAGAAGATGAGCGCGAACTATGAAGTGTCACAGCTCGACACTTGAAGCACGCTAGTTTCCTTCGCTGCTTCGGCCGCCTTTGCAACAGGAGCGCTGTTCAAACTGAGAGTATCCATTGGCGAGCCTCACTTCGTATAGCATTAGTTTCTTGCTATCGCATTCATTGCTTCGCCCTTGCGGCGAAACTGACTTTTTTATCAAGAGACGTTCTCTCGCAGTCACACGGCACCGACGATCTCTTTTTAGAGGTTCCTTCCGAATGCGCTACCGAAAGAGCGGCGCTCGCTTTCAAAACAGAACGAGCGAAAAGAAAATTATGTATCTCGATAGAAGATGTCCATATTTATTGTATGGCACGTTGGCTGACATAAATTTAACAACTCCAGTTGAAAAAAAAAAGGTTCACGCAGTAGTATCTTAAGCGTTTGCACAACTGGCGGCCTTTATATATTATTCTGGCAACAGCAGGCGTCTGTTTTCCTTGTTAGCGCCCCTGTCTGCCTCGCCATGGATGATCGTACGGAGGAAAAAGTGACAATTGCAAGTCCTATAGCGTACCATCTCTCTCTGGAAAACGAAACAGACGCGGCGAGAGCAATTAAGGACGGCGTCCAGGTGTCCCTCTCGGATCTCTGTACCCGGGGCTTTTTTAAAGATGATAGTCTTTCTTGGGGAACTTAAGCGTAGAAATTTTAAAGACGATAGTCTTTCTTGGGATACTTAAACGGAGAAATTTTGGTCGGTCTTTCTGTTTGTCGGCACGTCACTCGATTCAGCCACTCGGCCAAAGTTGAACCAATTGCCCAAGGGCCAGCCATCTTGAACGGCTGACTAGGTCCATACTTGTGTACATTGTCGATCAAAAAGCAAACATTACGTATATCTGAAGGCAACATCACTAGGTAAGTATTAGGTGGTGTGTTCCTTTAATAGAAAATGCATACATACGTAATTCTAAAGACCCTAGTTTCTTAAGCTGTGCTGAAAATGCGACTGCGCTGAAACTTGCCTTCCTCTGTGCCCTCTGCACGAGCTCATTGTTGTGTTTCGGTTTCGGTTCTGTATTGCACTGTACGAACGCCATGGGGCGCCGCTCTGGCATTACTGTTTTACCTAGGCGACGTGTAAATAAAAGAGTGTGTGGACAGTACTCGTTGAGTGCGGATGTTTCTTCTGCTTCAGCGCTTCGCGCCAAACCGCGTGTTCGGGCTGGCTGGTGTCCCCGCCGGTCGCGTTGGTCACCGCCGGTCTTCGCCTGCTGCTGCGCCGGGACTACCAGCCCGCAACACAGCACTCATGTTTCCCGATGTATTGCCAGATGGCGTCAATATCTCACGCAGCGCCTCTTCTATCGTCTTTAGACGACATTTGCAGCGGAGCACGCAGATACGCGGCCAATTTTTTTCTTGGTCTGATTGCACACCAACGTTCGCCTTTCCGCGCTCACTCGTGTTCATGCTCGCGTCTATAGGGAACTCGCGTCTGTGCGGGCGGCCACAACCCCAACGCGTTCGCCCTGTTTACGAGAGTAAACAAAAAATAAAATTTAAATGCTTTTCTTACGCTGCTTACGACAACTGAAAATTATTTTTATGGTGAGCCCAAGTAACACCGAAATAAAGAGTTGCCGATTTTTGCCACTACTTCATAAATGCTGGCGCCCACTGGTTTCGAGGCTACTCATTTACCGCCGTGAGAGAGTTCGTCGAAGGCTGTTTCCAGAAAAGACCGCTTCTGAAAAAGACATCGCTCTCTGTTGTGTGACAGTGCGCGGAACTCTTTTTCGGAAAAAAAATCACAGCATATCCACTGAGTGAATGATGATGAGGGGGCGAAGCTGCGGAGGTTCATCGGTAAACCGTGAATCTTCCGTGAATTCTGCCCAGTACATCATCACCGACGTGAGATCGGGCGCGTTTACACTAAAAGGTTCGATGAGTTATGACGACTTGCAGCGCACTTTAATTTTACATGTACGCTGTGAATTTTCATTGTTTAGAAAACCATTGCTTAGAAAACATCTGGCGTCTTTCGTTAAGCAGCTGGTGTCTTTTCGTTTTGCTTTAGAAACATCTGGCGTTCTTTCGTTTTGCTTTTACAAAACATCTGGCGTCTTTTGTTGGTTTATTTCATCAATCAACGGCGTTTTGAACAAAATTTTTATTGTTTAATCACGCACAGGAGAAATCTCACCAGGCACTACCTTGGAGGTAAAGAATGGCTGCTAATGGGAATGAGAGACAGAAGAAGTCGGCTTTTAGCTAACACTGCGAATTTTTTATTGTTCAACAACGCACAGGAAAAATCTCCCACCGGCACCACCTTGCAGGTCAAAGCGTAAGACTGGTTACATACTACGCTACGAGGGACGAACGGGTGCCGCTATAAGGAGCTTCGCCCCTAAAAATTACAGCATATCCAAGGAGTGAATGATGATGAGTGGGCGAAGCTGCGGAGGTTCATCGGTAAACCGTGAATCTTCCGTGAATTCTGCCCAGTACATCATCACCGACGTGAGATCGGGCGCGTTTATACTAAAGGTTCGATGAGTTATGACGACTTGCAGCTCACTTTAATTTTACATGTACGCTGCGAATTTTCATTGTTTAGAAAACCATTGCTTTAGAAAACATCTGGCGTCTTTCGTTAAGCAGCTGGCGTCTTTTCGTTTTGCTTTAGAAACATCTGGCGTTCTTTCGTTTTGCTTTTACAAAACATCTGGCGTCTTTCGTTGGTTTATTTCATCAATCAACGGCGTTTTGAACAAAATTTTTATTGTTTAATCACTCACAGGAGAAATCTCACCAGGCACTACCTTGGAGGTAAACAATGGCTGCTAATGGGAATGAGAGACAGAAGAAGTCGGCTTTTAGCTAACACACACTTCTACTTCTACTAACGATTCCTACTGGAACATGCCAATGTCTGCTAATGGGGAATGAGAGACAGAAGAATTCGGCTATTAGTTAACGCGCACGCTGCGAATTTTTTATTGTTCAACAACGCACAGGAAAAATCTCTCACCGGCACCACCTTGGAGGTCAAAGCGTAAGACTGGTTACGCACTACGACGACTACGACTACGAGGGACGAACGGGTGCCGCCTTAAGGAGCTTCGCCTCTAAAAGTCTTCTTCCTTAAAAGGCTTTTAGTGTCCGTGTGACACGGGTATTATCGAGCAATATTGTGAAGCAAGAGTGCACAAATGAACGAGATGTCGGGCTTAAGTTCTTCTCCACGACTCATGGTTTTCCATATGAAAGGATGATTGGTTCAAAAATGGGACGCTGGTATCTAGTGTATAACGAAGCGGGTGAGCGTAAAGATGAATGAAGAGTGTGTTGGCGGCAATTAAATGCGTAAGTAATGAAAGGCAGAACGCTGTCCCCGTACTTTCGATTTGACTTTCGATTTGGCCCTGCATGCCTGGTCAGACTGTTCGGGAGAGTTCATTTGGAGCTTTCCGTAAGCCTATTTGCTTGTGGATGGTCGACGTAAAGTGTCGAGAGCACATAGGCGAAGCCTCTCTCAGACAACGTCGGCAGTTAAAGGGACCAACTGCCCAGAACATGAAATGAGATGACTGCACCGATGGAAAGATTGTCCATCGCATTGACTCAAACCAACCCTGTTTATCTCGTGAGACGCGGATTTATATTTTTATTTCTTCATTGAAAGTCGCGAAAAATGGCCTTTGGCGCCTCTGGCGGCAAAATCGTACACGGTCCGATGAAGCCGGTCACGTGACCATTGATTGGTGTATGCGTTCGATGACTTTTCTGTTAGTACTGAAATATTGTTCATTTCTTTATATTAAAAGATATTACTCCATAAAAATGTACATATATGCCTGCGTTAGTTGTATGCAACAAAGTGGCGCTGCCTTCGCTTGGCGTAATGATCCCATGCCGCGAAAAGCCATCCATGACACACACGCAGGCAACCTTGGTCGCAGGCGCGCACACCGCTGTACAAATACCGAGAATGTGTATAAAGCCACATCATCTCATTGTAACAGCTTGCTATTTTCAAAAATGGCTGGAAAGCTCAAAATAATGGTGGTTAAGCATAGCTACAGTAACTCCTGCGAAAGCAGGACAACGACAGCTTTCACAAGGGCTAGCGGCATTGCTATCAATTATCAGCGTTGCTGGAGCAAGCCTTCATGCGTGCTCGGAGCCTTTCAGATTGAAAAATACTGCTTATAAAATAACTACGTGCTTTTAGGATAAAGCAGCTACAAACGCTACGAAAGGTAAGCTTCCTGTCGCGCCGTAAAAAACTGGGTCGAGAAAAATCAGTTTTCGGTCCCTTTAACTGTCGTGCACAATTTCTGATAAAGACTTTAGGAAGTCCGTGTCGCAGAAACGTAGCACGAAGAGACACGCGTCGGCTGCAGTAGCCGAGAGCGTGGCAACGCTGTCACAGTGTCAGGTTATTGGCACAGACGACGATCTAGCGATTTCTATTAGAAGCCCGCAGGAAGTGGCTGAAAAGGACTATGCAGACTTACTTAAAGAAACCCTGAAACGGTTTTTTGAAGTTTTATCAGTGTTTAGTCAAGAGCATCCCCAAATCATTCACAATTGTCACGTGCGTTTCTCACGGTTGCTGTATTCGGTTTTCGCCCACAAAGACTGTCAGCAACGCTCAGCGCAAACCGCATCTCCTTGTTCGAGAAGCTTCGCGATTATTGTAGATCGTTTTTTCAAGATTTCGCGCAAGACGCGAACACTCGAGCTTATTCTAGTGTTTGCGGACAACCAGCGATAACGCTGGAATATTCAACGGTACGTGTATAAATGGCGACGCGCATCACCGCTTGTCAGTTGATCGACGGTCGACGCTCTGTTCGCCGCTATCAGTGTATTGCTGTAACTTGACTTTCAGTTTCCCGGCCACAAGTTCTGCCAAATAGAGAGTTTCATCTCTGACGTGCCGACTGCTGCCTTCGTCGACGTGACGACCACGTGATATCCGTTGGAGGTGCCGGGTATCGATCCCAGTGCCTCTCGCAATGTCACGTGGTCCGGAAAGCTGGACCCGGAAAGCTGGCTCGAAGCGTACGACCGAGTCGCCGTTTTCAATGCGTGGACCAGCGAAGACAAGCTTCGACATGTGTACTTCGCCTTGCAAGACGCCGCTCGCACCTTGTTCGAGAACCGAGAGCGAACCCTGACAACGTGGGACACATTTCGCACCAGGTTCCTCGCTACATTCACGAGCGTCATCCGCAAGGAGAGGGCCGAAGCACTGCTTAAAACCCGTTCGCAGCTACCAAATGAAAACGTGCTGCTCTTCACACAAGAGATGACCAGACTCTTCCGCCACGCCGAACCCGAAATGCCGGAAGACAAGGAAGTTCGCTTCCTCATGCGAGGAGTAAAGCAAGAGCTGTTCGCGGGTCTGATACCTAGTACTGTCCAGGAATTCATCTCCGAAGCGACGACGATTGAAAAGACGCTGGAGATGCGCACCCGACAATTCAATCGCCGCTCGACGCCAGCGTACGCAGACATTCAACTACTCTGCTCCGACGACCTGGGTGAAACGATCCGAGCCATTGTGCGAGAGGAGCTGCGAAAGGTCGCACCTTTGGCACCGCCCGAAGTGACGTCGATTGCTGACGTTGTACGCGAGGAGATCCAACAGTCACTGGGTGTTCCTCAGCCGGCACCGCCGCAGCTGCAAGCAATGAGCTATGCTGCTGCAGCCCGACGCAACGCCCCCGCTCCTCGCCCACGTCAAGACGCCGCACCGCCACATCAGTTCCGCCGGCAGGCACCACCGCCGCCAGCTCCGATGTCATACCGCCCACCAGCAGGCCAGCGATACACGCCAAGGAAGGCCGACGTTTGGCGCGCCCCTGACAACCACCCGCTCTGCTACCACTGCGGGGAGGCCGGCCACACGTACCGCCGCTGTCAGTACCGACAGATGGGGCTACGAGGATTCGCCATCAACGCGCCGCGCCCGCAGCCAGGCCAACGGCCTCGCGACGTCGACGACTACATCACCGGAACACAGTGGCAAGAACGACGATCTTCCCGATCGCCGTCTCCTGGCCGCTACATGTCACCGCACCGCCGGCAGTACACTGGCCCAAACCGGGGCCGGTCGCCTAGCCTGTATCCGGGAAACTAAGGGCAGCAATCGATGGAGGTGCGGTCGCTGTACGACGAAATGCCGAAGATCCTCCGCGGCCGCTGACGACGACAACGCGACGAGACCTGCAGAAGACGACGCGAAGTAGACGAAGCCCTGCCGACGAAACCTTGCGGACCGAAGAAGACCCGACGACGCAACATGGAAGCAGCGGAACAAACCGACGCAGCCGTGACCCGACGCCGCGACCCAGCCGCAACGCAACCCGACGAACTAGCGACCTCGACGTTCTCATCGACGGCCACAACGTCACCGCTCTCGTCGACACTGGGGCCGACTATTCCGTCGTCAGTGGGCCATTCGCCACCGAGCTGAAAAAAGTAAAGACCGCTTGGAGTGGACCCAAAATCCGGACAGCTGGAGGCCACGTGATGACGCCCATTGGTGTCTGCACGGCGAGAGTCACCATCAATAACCGGACTTAACCTGCAAGCTTTGTAATCCTACGAAGCCGCCCCAGGGATGTGATACTTGGAATGGACATCCTAAGTTACCACGGCGCCGTCATCGACCTGAGGTCTGAGTCGATAACACTAACCGCAGACAAAGCGCTCCCGCCCCACGCGACGCCAGGGAACCATGCATTGAATGTGATAGAAGAGCAGGTGACCGCTCCGCCGCGCTCCAGCGTCATTATTTCCGTCGGCACCGAAAAACCTGCGAACCATGAAGGCGTCATCGAGGTCGATCAGCACCTACTCCTGAACCGTCAAATTTGTGTCGCAATAGGTATAGCCGAGCTGCATGACGGTGAAGTAGTGCTGGCAAACTTCAGCCACGAATATAGGCACCTCAACATTGGTACGACGGTCGCCTACATCGACCAATGTGTGGCCGCCAGCAATGCTTTCCACCTCTTCAATGCTGCCAAACCTGATTCGACGAATCGAGGTCCCGAACCACACTTCGACATCAACCCGAGCCTTCCGGATGTCAAGCAAGACCAGCTCTAAACCCTGCTCCTGCAATACATGGACTGCTTTTCATCGTCGTCCAGACTTCGGCAGACAACGATCGCAAGACATTGCATCATAACAGAAGAAAGTACCAGGCCACTTCGTCAAAGCCCGTACAGAGTTTCGACGCGAGAATGTGGGGCCATAAAGAAAGAAGTCGACAAAATGCTACGCGACGACATCATCCAGCGTTCAAAGAGTCCGTGGGTGTCACCCGTGATTTTAGTGAAGAAGGATGGGACCTTACATTTCTGCGTCGATTATCCTCGCGTGAACAAAATCACGAAAAAGGACGTGTACCCTCTCCCACGTATAGACGACGCCCTAGATCGACTCCACAACGCGAAGTACTTTTCTTCGATGGACCTCAAGACCGGCTACTGGCAAATCGAAGTCGACGAGAGAGACCGAGAAAAGACTACCTTCATAACACCGGATGGCCTGTTCGAGTTCAAGGTCATGCCCTTCGGTCTTTGCTTGGCATTTGCGACTTTCGAACGAGTCATCGATACTGTATTAGCTGGCTTGAAGTGGCAGACTTGCCTTGCTTACTTGGAAGACGTCGTTGTGTCTTCCTCGAATTTCGACGAACACCTCCAGAGACTTCAATCCGTACTTCAAGCAATCGAGAACTCCGGGCTCACCCTGAAGCTACAAAACTGCCGCTTCGCGTACCAGGAGCTCTTGGTTTTGGGTCACGTGATCAGAAAGATTGGAGTGCTCCCAGATACGCAGAAAACAGCTGCCATCGCCGCTTTCCCGCCACCCACCGTGCGTCGATTTACCGGGTTGTGCGCCTATTACAGGCGCTTTGCCAAAGACTTTTCATGGATAGCCGAGCCACTAACGCAGCTCACGAAGACCGACGTCGAATTCAGGTGGCAAACAGCGCAAGTCGAAGCGTTTCATGAAATGAAACGACGCCTGCAGACGCCTCCGATACTTGCGCATTTCGAAAAATTTCGCCGATACGGAGATTCACACCGATGCAAGCAGTATAGGACTCGGCGCCGTCCTTGTGCAGCGGACGGATGGACTGTAAAGGGTTATCAGTTATGCTAGCCGGTCGCTGTCTAAGGCAGAGGCCAACTATTCCACAACAGAAAAGGAGTGCCTCGCCATCATTTGGGCTACGTTAAACTTTCGCCCCTACCTCTACGGCAGGCCCTTCAAAGTTGTGAGTGACCATCACGCCTGGTGTTGGCTAGCTAACTTGGACCCTTCAGGTCGCCTCGCACGCTGGAGCCAAAGACTTTAAAAATTTGACATTAGCGTCGTGTACAAGTCCGGAAGGAAACACTCTGACGCCGACTGCTTGTCTCGTGCCCCCGTCGACCCACCACCGCCCGAAGACCAGGATGATGACAGCTTCTTCGGAGCCATAAGTGCCGACGACTCCGCCGAATGACAGCGGGCCGACCCGGAACTGAAGGGTCTAGTGGAATACCTGGAGGGCAGGACCATCGTTGTCCCAAAAGTATTCGGGCGAGGACTGGCATCGTTTTCCTTGAAAAACAACGTCCTTGTAAAGAAGAAGTTCTCTCCGGTCCAAGCCAGCTACCTTATCGTTGTACCTTCGGGACTGCGACCAGCAATTCTGCGTGCCCTGCACGACGACCCGATGGCTGGACACCTCAGATTTGCCCGCACGCTCGCACGAGTACAGAAAAAGTACTACTGGCCGCGCCTTGCCGCCGACGTTACTCGCTACCTAAGGACGTGCCATGACTGTCCGCGACGGAAGACACCGCCCACAGGACCAGCAGGATTTATTTATTTATTTATTTATTTATTTATTTATTTATTTATTTATTTATTTATTTATTAGTGCAACCTACATCGCCCAAGTGGGCATTATTGTAGGGGGGTTAGAAAGGAAAAACACAGTTTTACAGTAAAAAAATGGCACACATTTGCGCAGAAATGCCTGCGTATTCACGAAAAGCACACATCTTGTAGTGATTAACAAAAAGCATCGGGTGGAAGATCAACAACACGCGCATCCAACTTATTCCATTCACGAGTAGTAAAAGGGGGAAAAAAATAGCGAAGACACCGGTACGACAGCTGATCTCGCGGATTTTTTTAAATGATCATTTCTATGTGACACGTAGTATGGTCTCATCATGTATAAACTCTTGTTGATGCGAATTTCATCACAAAAGATCGAATGGAAAAACTTGAATCGCAAGAATTTTCTGCGCTGCTCAAGAAGTTTCCATCCTAAGTTGCCTTTAATACAGGTAACACTGGAGTTAAAGTTATAATAGTCGCTGACAAAGCGTGCAGCACGGTTTTGTATGCGTTCAATTTTATAGATTAGAGTTTGACCATGAGGATCCCATACTGGACAGGCATATTCAAGGATAGTTCGGACATTTGTAACATACAAAGATTTTTCGGCGCAGACTTGAAATTGCATTTAATAAAGTTTAACACACCGTTGGCTTTGCCAGTTACGTAACCTATATGCTTATTCCAAGATAAATCGGCAGAAAAGTATACACCAAGGGATTTAAAATGTTCAACACGGTCCAGTTGTGCTTCTGACAAGCTGTAGGATGAGTGAAAAGGTTTGCGTTTTGTGGTAAAACTAAGAAACAACACTTTTTTACATTCAAACACATCTTCCATTTCTCACACCACCTCACCACAGTGTCAAGATCACGTTGTAAAGCACAAATATCGCCCATACTGTGTATTGATGTATAAATAACACAATCATCTGCGTACAGCCTCACGTTCGATGTTAGCGTCTCTGACAAATCATTAATATAGACCAGAAAGAGCAAAGGACCCCACACCGAACCCTGTGGCACCCCGGAAGTTACGCTGACGTATGGAGAAGACGAACCATTTACTCGGACGGACTGTTTTCTAGAAGATAAATAATCCCTCAACAAAACAAGAACAGATGCAGGCAGACCTAAAAAAGATAATTTATGTAATAAAAGAGCATGTGGAACGGTGTCAAGCGCTTTCTGAAAGTCTAAAAATACCGAATCGACTTGATGACCTTTATCATATCATCATGAGAAAATTCGCACAGTTGTGTAACACATGACAGAGCAGACCTAAAACCATGCTGAACCCTACAGAAAATATTATTCGTTTCCAAGTGCTTTATAATACCGCTATATATAACGTGTTCAAGAGTTTTACAGCATACGCTGGTCAATGAAATTGGCCGGTAGTTGGCAACATTATGTTTGTTTTCAGACTTTGGTATACCGGCACAACATTTGCTACCTTCCATTCAGATGGCAGTTTCTGATCTTCAAGCGATTTTGAAAATAGGACAGGTAAAAAGGGCGCTACAGCTCTTGCACACCTCTTCAATACATGATTAGAAATAGCATCAGGTCCCGGAGCCGAGTTTGGTTTTAGTCGTTCTAGCAGAGCGCACACACCGCTAGCGGAGATAACAATATTATCCATAGGTTCCAGTCCCTGTGGTGTCGTATATGGCACTTCGCCTTGAAATGGTTCGGAAAACAGAGATTGAAAATATCGATTTAAGCAGGCTGCCTTCTCTGCATCTTCCGAAAATGTTGTTTCACCATCAGTTATGTCCGGAATGCCAACAGAGTCCACCGTATTCGATTTAACATGCTTCCATACCTCTTTGGGATTAGTAATCAGTTTTCTTTCCAGGGAAACAAACAAGCTATCTTTCGCTTCTCTTTGTCGGAGCTAACGCGAGAAAGATCCAGCCCTGACAGCGTTCAGTTTTCGAACTGATTTTTTATTATTGCGTTGCACCCGACGCGCGGCCGAATGCCAACTTCTTCTTCTTTGCCGAGCGCCGCATTCTGAGGCGCTACAGGGCTCCCCCCCGTAGAACGAGAGCCATAGGAGTCGCCCAGTGGACATGCTTGGATGAGGGCATCCAGGCTGAAGATTGAAGCCCCGCGGACGCGAGAGCGGCGATATACGCAGGTTTTAGTCGATCGGCAGCCACGACGTCTTCACGGCCATTGATGTCCAGCGTGAACGTCTTAGGTGTACGATGGAGTACGCGGAATGGGCCATCATAGGTTGGTGTGAGTGGTGGCCGTATTTGGTCACGCCGAACGAAGACGTGACTGCAGTCATGCAGATCCTGGCTGACGAAGACAGACTGGGGTGTCGGTCGGCAGGAATCACAGGAGCAAGGTCCCGAAACGTGGTGCGCAGCTCTCGAATGTACGTGGAGGCATCGTGAGTGGAAGGTGGCGATGATGGCTCGAAGAATTCTCCTGGAAGACGCAGGGAAACGCCATAGACTAGTTCGGCTGATGAGCAGCCGAGATCCGCTTTCAATGCTGATCGGATACCCAGAAGTACGAAGGGGAGGTGGTCGAGCCAACGTTCCCTTGGCTGGTGAGCAGTGAGGGCAGCTTTCAGTTGTCGATGAAGCCGTTCGACCATGCCATTGGCGGAAGGATGGTAGGCAGTTGTGTGAATGTGTCGAATGCCCAAGATATTGGCAAGTGCGGTGAAAAGGGCCGATTGAAATTGACGACCGCGATCAGTGGTGACGACAGAAGGGCATCCAAAGCGCGACACCCAGCCGTTTGTGAAAGCCTTAGCAACTGTTGGTGCTGTAATGTCGGAAATGGGAAACGCTTCCGGCCATCTGGTGAAGCGATCCACACATGTCAGCAGGTAACAGGCTCCTTGCGATGACGGAAGAGGGCCGACGATGTCGAGATGGACGTGAGAAAACCTTGCGTCTGGAGGCCGAAAGGGGGATGTTGCCGTGACAGTGTGACGGTGAACTTTAACCCGCTGGCACTCAAGGCAGGTTCGCGCCCATCGTCGGACATCAGCATTGATGCTTGGCCAAAGGAAACGAGATGTGACTAGCTTCTGGGTCGCACGAATACCTGGATGGCTCATGTTGTGCAATTGATCAAAAATTGCACGACGAAAAGCTGAAGGCACGAAGGGCCGAGGGACACCAGTAGACGTTTCGCACGTTATTAATGAGGTAGAAAATGGAAGCGGGCACTCCGTGAACGATAGAGACGTGGATGAAGAACGAAGACGATGCAGCTCAGGATCGTTGCTTTGGGCAGCTGCTAGCTCTTCCATGTCTAGTGGTGGCTGGGTCGACAAGGCATCGATGCGGGATAGTGCATCAGCAGCAGCATTTTCTGGCCCATGGACGTGTCTGAGATCCACAGTGAACTCGGAAATGAAGCATAGTTGACGGATCTCCCGTGCAGTGTAATTGCTGTGATTGCGATGGAAGGCAAACGTCAGGGGCTTGTGGTCTGTAACGACGTAAAAGTCCCGGCCCTCCAATAAATGACGAAAATGTTTGATGGCGAGGTATACCGCGAGGAGTTCTCTGGCAAATGTACTGTATTTTGCTTCCGGTGGCTTTAGTTTTTGCGAGAAAAAACCAAGGGGCTGCCAACCGGATACGTGCTGCTCGAGAACGGCGCCAACTGCCACGCTTGATGCATCGGTGGTGAGACGAATTGGGGCATCAGGGACGGGATGTATGAGCATGGTGGCGTCTGCCAGAGCCTTCTTGGCAGTGCCGAAGGCAGATGCAGCGTCCTCGGTCCACTCTAGTGGCGCAGCCGGGTCTTTCTTTTATTGCAATAGCAATTATATGGACAGTCTCGGCTGGATTTTGCCGTCGCCGTCGCCGTCGCCGCCGTCATGCACCGTATATGTATAAGTATGTATATATATATAAAGGCCCCAAAGAAAAATAACTCAGAAAAATGCTTCCGAAGCGCGGAATCGAACCAGGGACCTCTTGATCCGCAGCGAGCGGCGCTATCCACTACGCCACGAAACGCAGATCCTCCACGTAGCTAACGGCGAGCGTTATATACACACCATTTAGCGCTGGACGGACTCGGAGACAGCAGGCGATAATAAGCGTTTCTTCATTACCAGCGAGGTGGCGCTAGGATCCCGTCGGGCGCATTTAAAAGTCGTCGGCGAGCTCGCTCGCTTCTTATATTTGCGCATGGGAGAAGCTTGCTCTTCCGCTGTCTGCTCGCGCGGTTTTCTCGTGGCGAGGGGTAGGGGAATGTTTCACGCTTTCACCGTGATGTCCGCGCTCATGTTACGGCGCGTACGAATGTCACTCGAGCTCAGGGACGCCGCCGAACGAACAAACAGAAGATGAGCGCGAACTATCAAGTGTCACAGCTCGACACTTGAAGCACGCTAGTTTCATTCGCTGCTTCGGCCGCCTTTGCAACAGAAGCGCTGTTCCAACTGAGACTATTAGTTGCTTGCTATCGCATTCATTGCTTCGCCCTTGCGGCGAAACTGTGACTTTTTAGCCAATAGGTCGGTCAAGGGCTTTAGGAATGTGGCACACTTTGGAAGAAAGCGGCGATGGAAGTTTAGTAGGCCCAGAAATTCTCGGAGTCGCTTCAGTGAAGTCGGGGGTGGAAAGTCTTGAATAGCTTTCACTTTGCTGGCGAGTGGTTGGATACCCTGTGGAGTGACAAGGTGGCCTAGGAACTCTATTGTAGCGACGCCGAAGAGGCACTTATTGGGATTAATTACGAGGCCGTAATCATCCAGGCGGTGGAACAGGGTGCGCAGGTGGGCTTCATGCCCAGGGCCGGATGAGCTTGCTACAAGGAGGTCATCAAGGTAGGCAAATACGAAGTCGAGACCTCGCGTGACCTCGTTGATAGTGCGCTGAAAGGTCTGTGCCGAGTTGCGCAATCCAAAAGGCATCCTCACATATTCAAACAGACCGAATGGGGTGGTGATGGCCGTCTTCGGAATGTCGGCGGGTTCTACAGGAATCTGATGGTAAGCCTTCACTAAGTCCATCTTAGAGAAGATTGTGCACCCAGCCAAATTTGACGTGAAATCCTGTATGTGAGGAAGTGGATAGCGGTCTGGTAAGGTGTGGGCATTGAGAGCGCGGTAATCCCCACATGGTCTCCAGTCGCCAGGATCTTTCTTCGGCACCATGTGGAGTGGCGACGCCCAGTTGCTTGAGGAAGGCCGCACAATGCCGAGTTCAAGCATGTGCTCAAACTCACGGCGGGCTATGGCGAGGCGTTCTCCAGATAGTCGACGGGGTCGTGTAAAAACGGGAGGTCCAGTGGTCACAATGTGGTGAGTGATGGAATGCTTCACCGGTGACTCTCTGGTGTGCGGCTTCGTGATGCTGGGAAAGTCGGCGAGTATTTTTGCATACGGCGAAGCAGGTGTGAGAGCTCGCAGTCCTGTTGACGAGGAAGTACAGACTACACCGTTGATGGAGAGGCGGGTGTTGAGATCAATGAGGCGATGAGCATGCATGTCCACAGCAAGGTTGAAAAAACTGAGGAAGTCAGCTCCAATAACACCTTGCGAGACATCAGCGAGGATGAAAATCCAGCGGAACGTACGGCGTAGTCCAAGGTCAAGTGTAAGAGAGCGTTGACCGTATGTGCGAATGGCGGAATTGTTGATCGCTTGGAGTGGGCAGGTCTGTTCGTTGCGACGGCGATCTGCACACGAGGCCGGTATGACGCTAACCTGGGCTCCTGTGTCGACTAGGAAGGAAGCGCCAGTGACCTTATCAGAAACATAGAAAAGGCGGCATGAATTTTGACCAGTACCACTTGCCGCCGTCAGTGGCCGGTCGTCGCATTTCCCGACCAGGAGCACGGGCGAGTGCACTTGCGAGCAGAGACACCGAATCGGCGGTGGTACCAGCACACGGTTGAGGATGAGACGTCCCGCGGCGCATCGGTTGACCGAAGTTCCGGAGAACGTGGGGGCGTCGACGAGCGACTGTGTATCTGGAACCTGGATGACGGTCGACGATGCGCAGGTACAAAGCCATCGAGGCGCCTGACAAGGGCGTCCAAACGGTTCTCGATGCTCGCGAGCGCCGGGTCTGCAGCGGTGGCCGGTGGTGGTGCGGTAACGGCGTTGAGGCTATGTGCCCGCGAGTAGTCCGCCACTCGGTCAGCCATTTCAGCGAGTGTGTCTACTGGGACATCTCCTGCAGCCACGAGGACCGGGACCATGCTCTGCGGTAAGCGCTGGAGGAACAACTCACGCAACAGCTTCTCCTCTTGAGGGGCAGACGGGCCGCCAAGGAGCTGGCGCATGCGTCGCAGGAGCTGTGATGGGCGACGGTCACCGAGCTCTGTGGCCGTGATGAGCTGTTGGAGTCTGCTGTGTTCGGACTCAGACTTGCGGGAAATGATAGCTGCCTTCAACGTGTCGTAGGGATGGCTCGTGTGCGGCGACGCTAAAATATCAGCTAAGTCGTCGGCTACGTCTGGAGGTAAGCAGGACACCAGATGCCAGTACCTGGTCTGTTGGCTGGTGATTTGCCGTAGACGGAAGTGCGCCTCGACCTGCAGAAACCATGTGCTGGGGCTGTTGGGCCAAAATGGTGGCAGGTTGACATGTTGGATCGCAGCGACCGCAGCACCGCTAGGTCTGGCGTCTTCTTGGGCGTCAGGAGCGGTAGGATTGGTGGTAGAGCCGGCGGGATCCATGCGGGATGATCGGGGCTGCGTGTTCTTTATCGGGTCACCATTAACTGTCGGAGCTAACGCGAGAAAGATCCAGCCCTGACAGCGTTCAGTTTTCGAACTGATTTTTTATTATTGCGTTGCACCCGACGCGCGGCCGAATGCCAACTTCTTCTTCTTTGCCGAGCGCCGCATTCTGAGGCGCTACATCTTAATTGTTTCTTTAACATTCGACTTAACTCGGCGAGTTTTTCAACATCAGCAGTTCTTGATGAACGGAAACGCTTGAAAGTGCGATTATTTTTATTAAACAACCTCCTTAGGCTCGCGGTAATCCAAGGTTTATCAGCTCTTCGTTTCCCGGAAATAACCTTGGAAGGTACATGACTACTGACAAAATTAGCAAGCTCGGTTTTGAAGAGTTCCCAAAGACTGGTGATGTTCACGATCGAAGAACACTCTTGGAACTCAGTGAAAAACGAAGTAAGATTGGATGATATCGCTTCATAGTTACCGTTTTCATAAAAATAAATTGTTCGCGGTAACTTTAGTTTTGGGCAAACCAAACTACCAACCACTACCTCATGATCACTAATCCCCGTCATCGTTGTAACTGACCTTATGAAGGTGGGATGATTAAAAAAAACAAGATCTAGTATGTCAGCACATAGCCCACTTTACCTTGTGGGAGAAGCAACAAACTGACGTAATGCGTGTTCTCTAATGAGCTCCTCAAGTGCCAAGTACGGGCCCGACCGCGAGCGCAGGACAGGAACATGACTTATCCAGTCAACATAAGGAAGGTTAAAATCCCCTCCTAGTAAAATATATTCAGTTCTTAACGTAGCCAGTGCTTCAGACAAAGCTTCCAATGGTTGCGCATTGTTGGAGTTAGGCGGCCGATAAAAACAGCCCACCGCAACGTGTTGCGCTTGTGACAGCTCAATGTTACACCACACTGCTTCATGCTGAAGGCTGGTAAGTGATACCGACACGCTTTTTAATCCGTTATCAATCAACATGAAAACGCCGCCGCCGCGCGCATCGCGATCTTTGCGATAGACAGTCCTATGTGAAAGAAAAACTTCTGCGTTGTAAATACTGTCGTCAAGCCACGTCTCGGTGCCTAAAATTATATCGGCATTCGTAGTAGCTACAAGGTCTGAAAACGCATCCTTCTTATTTCTTATGCTCCGACAGTTTACAACGACGAAGACCAGTTCTGGCTGATCGTGCCCTTGGCATCGAACGGAAGGCTTTGAGTGTTATTGCAACGGTTCTACGTCATCACTGGAAGAATTGTACATAAATGTTTGGGCCCCCATAATCAGCTTATTAAAGCGAAGCCTGAATGTCTCTTTGCGCTCTTTGGCAAATGCGACCAGTTTTCTTCTTTCTAAATGAACTTTGCTTGAGTAATCCTCGCTTATTGACAGAGTGGTTCCTCTTAGCTTGTGTGCCTTCGCAAGTATATTTTGCTTTTCTTTGAAGGAACGAAATTGTGCTACAATGGGCCTATTCTTCAAGGTGGAAAAGCGGCCCACCCTGTGAGCCCGTTCAATGTCCGATGACGTCACCTGAACACCCAGATGGTCCGAGCAGAGAGACAGCACCTGACGTTCAGAGTCTTCCCAACTCTCGTCTGATAAGTCTTTTTATTAAAAAGAAGAACCTGGTGATAAAACACCAGGTTATTTCTGCGTGACCTATTTTCAAGGTCATCTTGGCGCCTTTCAACCCGGTCCAACTGGGCTGCAAGTGAGGAGTTCTCAGATTTAAGCTGTTGGAAATCGGCCCTTAGCTCTTTGAGACCACCGACGTCACGTTCAATTGCGGCTAGTCGAGTCGTAACTTCTGTGAGCTTGTTGTCAGCAACCTTCTGATTAGCTTTAATGTCTTTGAGCGCCTCGATAACCTTATCCTGACCGTCTTGTATTTTTGGTAGTGACCGCAATGCCTTAAGAAGTTCCGGTTTTTGTTCCACCGTGAACGCTCCCGGATTCATGTCGACGTCCCCTGACAGCAACAAACGCCCCCACAGCACAGAAAACACAGCCCGAGATTTCTCGGCAATTGTCTCTGACAGGCAATGAAAATAAGCATACACAAGACATGAAGGGTTGGGTTTCAGTGCCGTCACGCGAGACCAATCATCGATAAACGGAATCGTGACAGTAAGGCATACTGACCTGAAGAGCAAGAGACTGTAAGTATCCCGTCTTCATGACAGCACTGAAACCCAGCGGCGGCTGGCGAGACAGGCACTTAAATAGTTCGTGGTCACATGACGATACACGCAATGCCCAGGCTGGCTGAGTGACGATATGCTTGATATTCGGGAAGGCAGCTGTCAAATCCAGCGCATCGGAACAAGGCTGGCAGCCACGAAGCACCGTACACTGTTCGGTGTAGCATGGTTCGTTGATCCAAGAGGGCGTGAATTGCGCATCGCACGAGACGACTAGCGCCTGCAAAAGCTGATGAGCAAGAGACTGTAAGGGGTTTCGGTGCTGTCCACATGACAGCACCGAAACCCCTTCAGCCGATCGAACCTCCTCGGCGACCATTCCAGCAGATCGGGATGGACCTCCCGGGGCCGTTCCCAACGTCGACTTGCGGAAATAAATGGATCGTCGTGGCTACCGACTACCTCACCCGCTACGCCGAAACAAAAGCCATGCCCAAAGGTAGTGCCGCTGAGGTAGCCAAGTTCTTCGTTGAGAGCATCGTCCGTCGACATGGCACCACAGAGGTTATCATCACCGACAGAGGTACGGCGTTTACGGCTGACCTAACTCAGGCGATCTTGGAATACACCCACACAAGCCACCGCCGGACCACCGCGTACCACCCACAGACCAACGGCCTCACCGAGCGTCTAAATAAGACCATCGCCGACATGCTGGCCATGTACGTCGACATTGAACACAAGACGTGGGACGCCATCCTTTCGTACGTGACCTTCGCGTGCAACACGGCCGTACAAGAAACGACCAGGGCTAGGCAGCACCGCGATGCAAGAGTATCGCAATAGTATTTCAGAGATACTTTTGAGTATCTGTGTTTCTGTATCGAGATACATTTGAAAAATGTATTTGTATCTGAGTAGTGAAATACATTTATGATGTATCGCCTGTATCGCGATACTATGCAGGACACGGGTATCTGGTTACATTGTTTTTTTGTGTCGAATATGAGTTCAGACGTGTTTCCAATGGAGGAATGGCGTTTTTTTTCTTTTTTGTGCCAAGACAAGCAAAGGCGCGCCACCGGTCGCCGACAGATAGGGCGGCGATGGTTTCCCCTCAAGCACAGAATGGTCCATGTGGTATAGCGCGCGACGCTGCAGACGGCAGAATCGCGGGGGCAGTGTTGTCGGCCTCTGCCGACGAAAGTCGCTGTCTCTAATTCTTTCGGGCTAATTCTTTTTTCGCTAATTTCTCTAAAGTCGCTTATTTTTTTTCGGGTGGCAAGCCATTACTTCGAGACCCCCCGCGCGGATACCGCCTTGGAACAGGGTTTGCAATGCTTCGCGTGCGTTCAGTTTTCAAAGCGGCGGCACTTCCAAAAGCAGTTCCCGTAGTCGCGGCAGAAGTGACTAGAAGATGGCTATCTTTGACGCACTTTCAGCAACCTCTTCAATGTCAGGGTGCGTTCCTAATTGATTACATGCGTGAAACGGTCTTTTCTGGTAGCAGGCGCCCCCACCCCCGGAGCCGACTTCGCCTGTTGCGGCTTTCTGAAATGGGTGCTGGTAGCGTCGGTGGTGGTGAAAGCTTCATTGAAGCCGACAGGGTCAGACGGCTGAGGATTGCGAAGATGGGGACCGACTTCGGATTCTGAACAGTCAGAACAACCCAAGTGAGGGCGAAAGTGCTTCGGTATCTAGATGACCCGAGAAGAGATATCGCCACGCTGTAGGGCAATCCGGCTATGAAGGCGGTATTTATTCACTATAACATGAATTTGTGCTCGCCTTCAGCGTTAGAGAGACTTTTTCCCTTTCGTGAGTCTTGTGCTGAGACTGAACCGACGCTGCTAGAAGACAGCCAATTTGAGAAGCCTAAACGCAACCTTCTCACCTAAGCAGATCTTCAAAATAAATGTGTGCTTTTTCTCAATTCACTGGTGTCCATTAGTAATTCGAGTGGTTTGCTTAAAGTGTGCTATTTCTAGCATAGCTTAGTTTGTTCGCCAAGTATGTCGATTTCGGAGTCAAATCCTTGTTACTGTTGCTGTGAAATAGTGTATTTTTATTGCAATTGATACTTGTATTATGTCATTATTACTAATTATGTACTTTGTCCGCCCCCCTCCCCTGCAATGTCTTAATAGTGCTGAGGGTACTGTAATAAATAAGTAAATGAACTGATTGTTTCGATGCGCTGTAAATTTAATTACAACATTATGCTGCACTAATAAGTGTCTCTGCGTAGTATGAGCATCCTTGAAATAAAAAAAAAAGTGTTCCAGTATCTGTATCGCTGTAACTGTATTCCGGAATACTTTTTTCCGTCTTATTGCAAAAGTATCTCCGAAATATCCCGTTATGTTAAAGGAAAATGTATCTCAGTATCTGTATTTTGGGCTTCGAGTTCATGTATTTCGATATCTGTATTCCGGAATACTTTTCTGAGTATCTCTGCCCAGCCCTGGAAACGACGCATATGACGTCATACAAGTTGGTCTACGGACGAAGCCCGGCAACGACGCTCGACGCCATGTTACCAGACGTGACCGACGAGGAAAACATCGACGTGACCGCCTACGTACAGCGCGCCGAAGATGCACGACAGCTCGCCCGCCTACGGATCAAGAACCAGTAGACGAATGACAGCCCCCGCTACAACCTTCGACGGCGCCACATGGAATACCAACCAGGTGACCGTGTGTGGGTATGGACGCCAATACGCCGACGGGGATTAGAAGCTTCTTCGACGATACTTCGGACCGTACAGGGTACTTCGACGCCTCGGCGCACTCGACTACGTGGTTGTCCCTGACGGCATTACGAACTCTCAGCAGCGCCGTGCGCGACCTGAAGTCGTCCATGTCGTGCGCCTCAAGCCATATTACCCGCGTTAGTGAATCTGAGGACTGTACATTTACTTTATTATTGTACTTTCTTGCTTGCGCTTATATTTATTGTACTTGCTTGTGCTTGTTTAGTGTACTTTCTTGCTTTCTTGTTGTTATTGTTGGATGCATTGGCGCCCCCCCCCACGTGTTCTCTTTTAAGCATCGGGACGATATTGTTTCAGAGGGGGGCATTGCCACGTGCATTTATTATTATTATCACTTTTGCTGTATTCGGTTTTCGCCTAAAAAGACTGTCAGCAACGCTCAGCGCAAACCGCGCCTCATTGTTCGAGAAGCTTCGCGATTATTGTAGATCGTTTTGTGAAGGTTGCGCGCAAGACGCGAACACTCGAGCTTATTCTAGAGTTTGCGCGACAACCAGCGATAACGCTGGAATATTCGACGGCACGTGTATAAATGCCTATGCGCTTCACCGCTTGTCAGTTGATCGACGGTCGACGCTCTGTCCGCCGCTATCAGTGTATTGCTGTAACTTGACTTGCAGTTTCCCGGTTCGGCCAAATAAAGAGTCTTATCTCTGACGTCCTGACTGCTGCCTTCGTCGACGTGACGACCACGTGACAATATCTATACCCTCCTCCTCACCACCGCCTTGCACCCTCAACTCACGGACACGCTGGCATCGCCAGCGATCGCAGCGCTCTCATGAGCGCACTCGACGCTTTGAGCTTCGCGCAGTCATGGCCTCCGATATTGTGCGCCCACAGGTCACGTGCTATAGGAGGCCCAGTGTGCCCGGCAGCACGCCATCTGGCAACAAAGACGAAGCTCGCGGAGTGGTTGATATCTCCTCCGACAGGTGCCGCCACACTACCAGCCGATCCTATTTTATTTTCTGAACGGCGACAACCTGTAAAAGCATGCGGACAAAGAAAAAGAATTCGAGAACGATCACCAATAAGCGTAAACTCGGGCACTGTGGTTGTGTCTTCAGGGGTGAAGTTACAGCCACAGACACGTGGATCGTGGCGTTGAACGGATAGGGAGAGCGCGACGCTCATTGCAGCGACGAGCTGAAGGAATTCCGCTCGCCAGATGCCTCACAAACATTGCACGATGTCGCAGCTTTACATGTCACCAATTGCTAGATATGTGATACACAACACGGCTAGGGCAATTCATTGTGTCCAAGAAAAGACACTTCGAGATAAACACTGTCGCTCAGCTCACGTAAAGCCGGGGGACGTTGTAACAGAGGCAGATGACGCTCGCTGCCCACAGGAGGTTCACTCAGGCCACGAAAAATTCTCAAGTTCCAGCGATCGCCGCAGAGGGCGAGAAAAATCAACCGCGGCGAGTTCCGGCTTCAGACACCGGGAGTTGATGTGCTAATATCTGCGTTCGGGTCGCATGGGCGCCGCCATTCGCGCTATTGCACTTTTTACGTAGGGGCGCCCTCGTCGGGGCCAAACTTCAAATAAAAATATTTTTGAAATAACGGAGTTTAGTTGTTTGCTTACCGTTACTCTTCAATAAAACAAATTGTTGTTTATACGAAGCGGCCTTGCCTTGCCAGGTACCGCGTCATCAATCTCTTGTAATAGTTTTTTGCTCCCACTGACTCGTATTTGTCAGCAGCCTATCGGCATCATTATCTTCCTTTTAAATATACGGCAGCAGAAGCGTGCGGCGGCGCAACGGCAGGTAACGGTTCACGGTGCATTCGGATGGGTCTGCGCTGCTTCGTTTCGCTGTAAATGTTTAGAGCCACTGCCGGAAGACGCACCCGCTTTTGTTCTGTTCGTCTTGACTCGTTAAAATGCTTTCGCGAAGTACATTCAGCAGACTTCAGGGGGACGAAGGGACCGTTGAAGCTTTCACCGGATGACACTCGTTTCAAGCCCGAGAATATAGGGATCGGTGAGTAAAAACCCATTGCTTCAGTTTTTTTTTACCAATGGCTTTGTGTGGGTATCACACGGAGATGAGGCACTGCAATATTCAATTTTTCAACGTCATACTCTGTCGATGAGAAAACGTGCGTTCCTTGCGGCGTGGCTTCACGTGGGAGCGAGTTGCCGAGTTTATCGTTCGCTCAACATTAACCAGGCCGCTGCAATAAAGAAAGGCAACTGCATCACCAACGCCTCGCATGTATCTTCGTAACTAGCCTGTTTATCAGTGCAAAAAATGTACGAGTTATTGTTTGCCGCAGTCGTATTTGAGAAGCTAGATTTAGAGGTCTCATTTCTCCTGTTGTCAGTGTAGGTTATTTTTACTACACATCTAGTGCAACAAAAGCTTCACATAATTATGACTGTACTTTCACTTTAGTGGGATAAAAAGCCGTCACTATAATCAGAAATATTTTTTTCTGCTGTAGCCTCCTGGCCTGACAAGGAAACAGCCGTGTGCAATGGGCAAGACACATGTTACATGACACGCCTTGTAAAGAAGCTAGCCCGAGTGATACAACATGCATTATAAGGTACGCTTACGTATACGTATAACAAACCGCTGTTTTTGTTCAGTATCTTTACATCTTTACTTTTGCGAAATTTAATATTAACCCCGCAGGGGCGTCTGCGCGAGCAGGCGTTTGGTGTGTAGCGACACCACGGACCCGAACTAACGGGGGGCTGCAACCCCTCCCACGCCTCGCTGTGCGTGGCTTTTCCGTGTCTGGGGAAAAGGGGATCCTGGGGTTGAGCCGATGCCGGGTGATTGGACCTTTAAGGCCACACCCCTTTGGCCCCGGCTTCACGTAAACGGCACCCCTGGGCTGACCCATCCAGGGGAAATCGGCGGCCGCCTTTTCCTATCCCCGTCTCTGATCTTTCACTTTCCTATCTTCTTTCCTTGCTCTCCTGTCTCCTATTACCTCCAGTTACTTCCAAATTTTCGTAGGCGGCCTGGGTTAACCTTGTGCACATAGCCAACCTTGGCCTATGCGCATTGGGTTATAGTAGCGGTACACGGCTGGCGTCTGCATCTTTTCCATATCGTGAATAGTGCAGCGTCCCCTTGTTGGGCTCCATGGTGGGTGGCCGCCATCGCTGCTGAATCAAATTCCGCTATCATGCATAGAGCTTTCCCATTGATAACAGATCGTACAGCTTCAAAGCGCGTACGCACCGATGAACTGAACTTCCTTACTCGACCTAAAGAAGTATTCCCCCACTATCACGTAGTGCACTGTAATAAGACTGAGAAAACAACTAGAACCGTGTCGCCTTTCGTAGTATCTAGAACACTCACAGCCGCCTTAGGTGCTGGCTATAAAATAACCAAAATGTCCAGTGGAAATTTGCTTCTCGAACTTCATGACAAAGTACAGTTTGATAAACTAAAGAAACTCGCAACTTTCGGCGATATCCCTATCACTGTAACACGTACCCCACAGATCCATGAACTCCGCACGTGGAGTTGTATTAGACACAGATCTCACTGACCTATCCGAAACTGAACTTCTTGAAGGCTGGAAAGAACAAAACGTGACAAATGTGAAGCGAATTGTTATCAGAAGAAACAATCAGGAAATCCCCAGTAAACACCTAATACTGACATTTGCCACAAGCCAACTACCAGAGACCATACAAACTGGGTACACAAAGACAACCATGAGACCCTACATCCCAAACCCTCGACGATGTTTTCAGTGTCAAAGATTTGACCATGGCTCTCACAGCTGCCGTGGTCGACCTACCTGCGCAAAATGTGGTGCCCAAGGCCATGCCTCGGACACCTGCAATGAAACACCGCATTGTGTGAACTGCGATGGCGACCACGCTGCATACTCACGCTCGTGCCCTAATTGGAAAAAAGAAAAAGACATATCACTGAAGGTACGCGAAAACATTTCTTTCAAAGAAGCACGCAGAACGTGTTCGGCCTTTCATGGTCCAACATATGCTGATGCGGTGCGTCACGGGGCAGCGCCGCATCGGCCACCGCCACTGTCTCGGCCCACGCAAAGTGAGCCACAGGCCGTGGCGGCTGCCCCCGTGGTGGCGGCAGTCAAGACTGCTCCACCTACCAAGCCACTGACCTCGGCGACCCCAGGGTCGTCGGGTCAAACGACCACGCCTCGCCAGGCGAGGTCGGAAAAACGAACAACCAGCTCGCACTCGCGGGCGTCCAGTGTCTCAAACGAGGCAATGGACACAACTCCGGTACCCCCGGTACGGAAAGTGCGGCGTAGCTCCTTGGAGCGCGCAAAGAAAACGAAAAAGCCGATAACGGGGCCCGAGGACGGTCCTGTTACTTGAGCTCCAGCTTGCCACTGAAACCACAGCCACTTCCTTTCGTACACACAGCACCACCTTGCTTCCAATATGGAAACCCAAATTGTACAATGTGTAGAGAAGCACTGGAACGTTGTAATGGGCCGTCCTCTCCAGCGCCAATTCAGAGAATGGTGAGAGCTCTATTTCGGCTGGTGCGCAATGAATGACGGCGTCGTGGCGGGAGAGAAAATCCCATCCTAGGATGACGTCGTGAGAGCAGGCAGGAATTATGATCAATTCGACGGCGTACAGAGCATCCTGAATAATGACGCGAGCTGTGCACACCGCTGTTGGGCGAATCCTTTGGGCGCTGGCTGTACGGAGGGAGAGCCCGGAAAGCGGCGTCGTCACTTTTCGCAGTAGTCGGCTAAACTTGGCGTCCACAACGGATACGGCGGCTCCAGTGTCGATAAGGGCAGATGCGCGAACACTGTCCACAAACACGTCAATCACGTTCGAGGGGCTTCGCTTAGGGCTTTCGCAGTTCGATAGCGTCGCAGCCCTTGCCTCGTGGACTGCGACGACTAGTTTTCCTGGTCGCGTGAGCCCGGACGTGGCCGCATCTGCGACAGTGAGCGACGTCGTGGAGACGGTGAACGGCGGGTAGATGGTGCGGGGCGGGACGTCGGTGACATAGGCGGCGCTTGGTCATAATAAGGGCTGCTTGATGAGCTGGCCAGGGTTGATGCGACCCGAGGCGGCTGCACGCGATTGCAGTAGCGTGCGACGTGACCGGCGCAACCGCACGCAAAGCAAATGGGGCGGTTGTCGGAAGTGCGCCAGCGGTTTGCGGGTCCCATCCATGTCGCAGAACGGGATGGACGAGGCGGCTGCTGACATGAGTGCATTGTGGGCAGCAGTCGGGGCCTGGGGACGACGTCAACGTATGTAGGCGGCGCAGCCGCGTCGAAGGCCTGTGGTCCGACGACGGCTTCGGCGTAACTCCGCGGGCCAGCCTCAGGAATCGCTGGGGGCGGCCTGGCTACAGCTTGCGCGTGGCTTAGTGGTGCAGGCACTAGAGGCGACTGGTGGTATTCGGGAATGACCTCCGCGATTTCTTGCTGAATCGCTCGGCGGAGAGGAGGCAGAAGTGTAGTTGGCGGCTGGCCAACATGCTGCGGTGGAGTGAAAGCCAGTAGAGAGACCTGGCGGGCAATTTCCTCACGCACGAACGACTTGATTTCGGCGAGCAAGGTGGAGTGGTCAGGAATTGCCGACAAGCCTGCGAGATCAGCATCGCGTGATGGCGGTCGACGGGTCATCAAGCGCTGCCGGCGCAGCTCCTCATAGCTTTGGCACAGGGTAATTACCTCTGCCACTGTGCGAGGGTTTTTGGCCAGCAGCATGGTGAAGGCATCGTCGTCCATGCCTTTCAGAACATTCCTGATTCTGTCAGACTCCGACATGCTCGCGTCGGCTTTCTTGCACAGGTCAAGGATGTCTTCGATGTAGCTCATGAACGACTCCCCTGCCTGCTGAGCTCGTTCATGTAAGCGCTGTTCGGCTTGAAGCTTACGAACGGCAGGGCAGCCAAACACGTTGACGATCATCATCAGCCTGTCTACGCCCACTGCAGGGCAAAGGCCTCTCCCATGTTCCGCCAATCAACCCGGTCCTGTGGTTTCTGTTGCCACGTTATACCTACTGTTGAGGCGTTTATTGGACGGTAGTCGGCGACGATATTCAATGGCGACAGTCAAGGCACAAAAACGGACTCAGAGCGCGAGCGCGAAGAGCCAAAGGCGACGACCCACTAGAAGGCTATAGAGAGCGCAACCCATTACTTATTAAAGGCTTCGCTACAATTTCCCCGGGTACGAAAAGGGAGCCGTCCGGCGACCTAACAGCTCGTCACTATGAGTGGGTCATAGTAGGCTTTGAGACGCTCCACGTTGACGATGTCGCGCCCTCGACGGCGCATGTCCGAAGATGGTTCGATGGGTTCGATCACGTAGTTGACCGGGGATGTGCGCTCGACGACCCGGTAGGGGCCTTCGTATTTCGGCAGTAGTTTTGCAGAGAGGCCAGTTGCAGTGGTAGGGACCGAGAGCCATACGAGCGCTCCAGGGAGGAACGTGGACTCAGAAGTGGTGGTTCCACCGCGAATGCTCTTCTGCCGCTCTTGTTCCTGCGTTGTAAACGTCTTGGCAAGCTCGCGACACTCTTCCGCAAGCCTGGCTGTGTCAGATATCGGCGCACACTCAGTTGAATCCGGCTTGTATGGGAGTATCGTGTCGATGGTGTGCGACGGGTGCCTTCCGTACAATAGGAAGAAGGGTGAAAAACCAGTTGTGCTTTGAGGGGCGGTATTATAGGCGTAGGTGACGAAGGGCAGAATGGCATCCCAATTTGTGTGATCGGCGGCGACGTACATTGAGAGCATGTCGCCGAGCGTGCGGTTAAAGCGTTCGGTGAGCCCATTCGTCTGCGGGTGGTAAGCAGTAGTTTTGCGGTGAACAGCACGGCACTCTTTTAGAATGGCTTCGACGACTTCCGACAAGAAGACACGGCCTCGATCGCTGAGAAGCTCCTGGGGTGGACCGTGACGCAGCATGAATCGGTGTAGCAGGAAGGAGGCAACATCGCGCGCTGTAGCCGCTGGTAGAGCGGCGGTTTCGGCGTATCGCGTAAGGTGGTCAACGGCGACGATGGCCCAGCGGTTACCAGCCGATGTCAGAGGAAGTGGTCCGTACAAGTCGATGCCCACGCGCCCGAACGGACGGTTCGGGCAAGGTAATGGTTGTAGACCGGCGGGTGACACGTGCGTTGAAGGTTTTCGGCGTTGGCAATCGAGGCAGGAGCGAACGAACTTCTGCACGTAGCGGTACATCCCTCGCCAGAAGTATCTTTGTCGAATGCGGTGGTAAGTTTTGGATACCCCAGAGTGCGCGCATTGTGGATCAGAGTGGAAAGACTCGCATATTTCAGAACGCAGACTGCGGGGTATCACAAGTAGCCACTGGCGGCCGTCGGCGTTGTAATTGCGTCGGTGCAGTAGGTCGTCACGAATGGTGAAATGGTGGGCTTGACGACGCAACGCGCGAGTGGTTGGTGTTGCCGACGGATCAGTGAGCAAGTCTATAAGCGAGACGATCCATTTATCCTTGCGTTGTTCGGTAGCGATGGTGTGAACGTCGATGGAAGAAACAACATTGTTAGGTACCGAGCAGGGGGCATCGTCGTCAGGCAAGGGAGAGCGCGAGAGGGCGTCGGCGTCAGCATGCTGGCGTCCGTTGCGGTACAGCACGCGAATATCGTAGTCCTGTAGGCGAAGTGCCCAGCGGGCGAGGCGGCCTGAGGGATCCTTCAATGACGACAACCAGCATAGTGCATGATGGTCGGTGATGACATCAAATGGGCGGCCATATAAATAGGGTCGGAACTTTGTAAGGGCCCATATGATCGCCAGGCATTCCTTTTCGGTGACGGTGTAATTGGTCTCGGCTTTAGTAAGCGTACGACTTGCATATGCCACGACATATTCAGGGAATCCTGGTTTGCGCTGCGCAAGGACAGCGCCAAGGCCAACACCGCTGGCGTCTGTGTGTACCTCTGTAGGGGCCGTAGGGTCGTAGTGGCGTAGTATGGGAGGCGACGTCAACAAACGACGGAGCTTTGCGAAAGCGTCGTCGCACTCCGACGACCACGAATGGAGGGGCCCGTGACTTCCGAGGAGCTTCGTCAGCGGTGATATGATAGTCGCAAAGTTTCGAATGAAGCGCCGAAAGTAGGAACACAGTCCTACGAAACTGCGCAGTTCTTTGACGGACGTAGGTTTCGGGAACTCGGTCACGGCCCGAAGTTTGGCTGGATCGGGGAGAATTCCGTCCTTGGACACGACGTAGCCGAGTATTGTCAGCTGCCGTGCTGCAAATCGGCACTTCTTCAAATTCAGTTGCAGACCAGCGTCGCTCAAACGCGTCAACACATGCCGGAGGCGTTGAAGATGCGTGGAGAAGTCTGGAGCGAAAACGACGACGTCGTCGAGGTAGCACAAGCACGTGTGCCATTTCAGGTTGCGCAGAACAGTATCCATCATGCGCTCGAAGGTGGCGGGCGCATTACACAGCCCAAACGGCATGACGTTGAATTCGTACAAGCCGTCGGGCGTGACAAAGGCGGTCTTCGGTCGAGCGTCATCAGCCATAGGTACCTGCCAGTACCCTGAGCGCAAATCGATAGACGAAAAGAATTCGGCTCCTTGTAGGCTGTCAATCGCGTCGTCTATTCGCGGTAGAGGATACACGTCCTTACGAGTGATCTTATTGAGTCGTCGGTAGTCCACACAGAACCGCACAGAACCGTCCTTCTTCGCAACAAGTACGACAGGAGACGCCCAGGGGCTGTTAGATGGTCGAATAACATCGCGTCGAAGCATGTCGTCGACTTGCTCGTTGATTACGCGGCGTTCTGTGGGAGATACGCGATATGGACGTTGCCGCAGTGGTGGTTGGGCGCCAGTGTCGATGCGATGCGTAACGGTGGACGTGCGGCCGAGAGAAGTTTGAGCAATATCGAAAGAAGCGCGAAATTCTTCCAAGAGGTCTAGAAGCTGGGAACGCTGGACCGGCGTAAGGTTTTCAGCAATGGAAGAAGCAAATACATCAGCGGGCGATGAACCAGACGTGGTAACAGAACTGAGCATGCCGGAACTGGGGCAGTGCGTGCCATCTGGTTCGTCCATAACTTGTGCGTCTTCGAGGGGTTCCACGCTGCCGAGACATTCTCCTCGCACCAACGTAACACTGTACGGAGATGGGTTGATAACAAAAATTGACGTGCTGCCCTGAGTGACTTGCACGGTCGCGAAGGGCACCAGCAAGCCTTTCCTCGTGCAAACACGGTCAGAAGGCGAGAGGAGGGCGACGGTGTCGGAGAGACTGGCGCAGTAGACGGACACGGCCGTTGACGAGTATGCAGGCAGTTTGGTGTCGTCTTTGACGAGTACCTTGCTCACAGACGATGGACTGTCAGCCGGCGTCAGGTCAGAGAATGGTGAGAGCTCTATTTCGGCGGGTGCGCAATGAATCACGGCGTCGTGGTGGGAGAGAAAATCCCATCCTAGGATGACGTCGTGAGAGCATGCTGGAATTATTATCAATTCGACGGCGTACAGAGCATCCTTAATCATTACGCGGGCTGTGCACACCGCTGTAGGGTGAATACTTTGGGCGCTTGCTGTACGGAGGGAGAGCCCGGGAAGTGGCGTCGTCACTTTTCGCAGTAGTCGGCTAAGTTTGGCGTCAATAACGGATACGGCGGCTCCAGTGTCAATAAGGGCAGATGCGCGCACACCGTCCACAAACACGTCTAACACGTTTGATGGGCTTCGCTGAGGGCTTTCGCAGTTCGATAGCGTCGCAGCCCTTGCCTCGTGGACTGCGACGACTAGTTTTCCTGGTCACGTGTGACCGGCCGTGGCCGCATCGGTGACAGTGATCGGCGTCGTGGTGACGGCGAACGGTGGGTAGATGGAGCTGGGCGAGACGACCGTGACATAGGCGGCGGTGATTCGTAATACGGGCGGCTTGACTGGCTGGGGATGGCTGAGGCTACACGAGGCGGCTGCACTCGATTGCAATAGCGGGCGACATGACCGGCGCAACCACACGCGAAGCAGATCGGGCGGTTGTCAGAAGTGCGCCATCGGTTCGCCGGGGTAGGTCCCATCCATGGAGCAGGACGCGGTGGACGAGGCGTCTGCTGATACGACTCCATGATGGGCTGCATCGGTGGCCTAGGTATGGCGTCGGCAAACGCAGCCGGCCCACTCGCTTCGAAGGCTTGAGGTCTGGCGACGGCTTCGGCGTAAGTAAGTGGGGCAGCCACAGGAATCGCTTGGGGTGACCTGGCTACAACCTGCGCGTAACTGAGCGGCGCAGGTGCCGGATGGGGCTGGTGGTATTCCGGCATGACCTCCGCGATTTCCTGCTGAATAGCGCGGCGTAAGGGAGCCAGCAGCGTGGTCGACGGCTGTTCAACATGCTGCGGGTGAGGGAAGGCCAGTAGGGAGAACTGGCGGGCAATTTCCTCGCGCACGAATGACTTGATCTCGGCGAGCAAGGCGGACTGATCGGAAATGGCCGACAAGCTTGCGAGATCGGCGTCGCGTGATGGAGGTCGACGGGTCAGCAGTCGCTGCCGGCGCAGCTCCTCGTAGCTTTGGCAGAGCGTGATCACCTCGGCATCGTCGTCGATGCCTTTCAGAACGTGGCGGATCTTGTCAGACTCAGGCATGGCCGCGTCAGCCTTCTTGCACAAGTCCAGGATGTCTTCTATGTAGCTCGTAAAGGACTTGTGGCGATGGGCGACCTCACAGACCGGCGAAGTCTCGGTCTTGCCAGAGAGAGAGAGAGCGAGCCCGACACGACCGCCTTGACCAGAAGTATTTTAATCTCCTTTCTTTCGAACGCCAGCGCGCGCAGGCCCGTGGCAGCGGCACCTGCCTCGTGCAACAGCGAGCGTCTCCGTCCTCTTCTTTGCGACGCCGCTGCTGCCGCTACAGAGGGCTCCCCCCCTAGAGAGGAGGAAAGTCCGACGAGCGATCATAACTCCAGGTGACACGGGATGTCTTGGGTGTCGCATGAGAAGGCAGCGATCCGGGACGCAGTAGCGTTGCGTCGCACGATGGTGGGGCCGATGGCAACGTTGCTTCGAAATAGGCAGGCTTGATACGTTCGAGAGCGATTGTGTCGGGCCGGCCGTTGACGTTAACGACGAATGTCGACGGACGACGCTCCAGAACTCGATACGGCCCGGAGTAGTGCGGCTGCAAAGGCTTCCGCACAGCACAGTTGCGCACGAAAACGTGTGTAGCAGAGGTGAGCTGCGGAGACACGTAAGGAGCTCTCGATTCGTGCGGGCGTGTAGGCACGGGGCGTAACTGCTGGAAGATGTTTTGCAGGTCGGAAACGTAGTCTCCGGCTAATGGCACAGGTGTTTTGGCGGGGGCTTCGAAGAAGTCGCATGGCAGGCGTAGCGAACTGCCGTAGACCAACTCGGCGCAGGAACAGCCCAGATCGCTTTTGATGGCAGTTCTAATGCCAAGCAAAACGAGTGGCAGTTGAACGACCCACTTCTCTGGTGATCCTTGTGCCATGAGGGAGGACTTTAGATGCCTGTGGAAACGTTCGACCAGCCCATTGGTTTGTGGGTGGTAAGAGGTCGTGCGAAGGCGTGTCGTTCCGAGAAGCTTGAGGAGTTCGTTGAAGAGCGCCGAATCAAACTGCCGACCGCGATCGGTGACTATGGTAGACGGGCAGCCGAACCTCGCAATCCATGTCGACACGAAGGCTGCTGCAACTGTGGACGCTGATATGTCGGTGATGGGTGTAGCTTCTGGCCACCGTGTGTAGCGGTCGATGCATGTCAGTATGTAGCTGTAGCCCTTGGAAGGTGGGAGAGGGCCGACCAGGTCCAAGTGTACGGTGTCAAAACGCGCGTCCGGTGGAAGGAAGGACTTCGCAGGTGGAATAGGATGGCGCTGGATCTTGGAGCGTTGACACGGCAAACAACAGCGCACCCAGTCGCGAACTTGGGCGTTTAGCCGAGGCCAAACGTAGCGACTGGAAATGAGCTTCTGTGTAGCGCGAATTCCGGGATGCGACAGACTGTGTACAGCATCGAACAGGCGTCTGCGAAGCGGTTCCGGGATGAAAGGTCGGGGTGTGCCGGTAGAAGTATCACACACTACCGATGTACCATCTGAAGTCAAAACGACGTCCTCCAGCTTCAGGGACGTTGACGAATTTCGGAGGGTACGTAGCTCGGTGTCGTCACGCTGGTGAGTAGCGAGTAGGCCGACGTCGATAATGGAAGGCTCTGCAGTTGCTGTGGAGACTGCATCGACGCGGCTCAGAACATCGGCAGGAATGTTGTCGGTGCCTTTGACATGACGGAACGTTGTGGTAAACTCCGAGATGTAGGAGAGATGTCGACTCTCGCGAGGCGAGTAGTAGGACGCAGATCGGTTCATCGCGTGCACAAGGGGCTTATGGTCGGTCAGGACGCTAAACTGACGACCTTCTAGGAAGTGCCGGAAGTGTCGAACAGCCAAGTACACGGCGAGTAGCTCGCGTCCGAAAACGCTGTAGCGGCTCTGTGCAGGCTTCAGCTTCTTTGAAAAGAAAGCGAGTGGATGCCATGTACCATTGATGAATTGCTGCAAAACGGCGCCGACAGCGCTGTTCGAGGCGTCTGTCATGATAGCAGTCGGTGCATCTGGTTTCGGATGTTTCAGGAGTGTTGCACTGGCGAGGGCACTCTTGACTCTTGTGAACGCGTGGGCGGCCTCTTCAGTCCACTGAAGCGTTTGGTTCCTTTTGGAGTTGAGAAGACCGTCTAGAGGGGCGACCAGTCGTGCACAATCGGGTATAAACCGTCGATAGAAATTGACGAACCCGAGAAATTGTCGAAGTTTGGTCATCGTTGTCGGTTGTGGGAAATCTTCGACGACGCGAATCTTGGACGGCAGTGGTCGAATGCCGTTCGCGTCGACTACGTGTCCAAGGAACTCGAGTTCCTGTCGACCAAATTCACTTTTGGCGGCGTTGATGACGATTCCGCGGCTGGCGAGGCGGGAGAATAACAACCGCAGGTGTTGAACATGTTCTTCAGCGGAAGGACTTGCGACAAGGAGATCGTCGATATAGGCAAAGACGAATGGCAAGCCTCGGGTGACGGAGTCGATGAAACGCTGGAACGATTGGCCAGCGTTCCGTAGGCCGAAGGGCATGCGGAGGAATTCAAAAAGACCGAAAGGTGTGGTGATGGCGGTCTTCGGGATGTCTTCTTCGGCGACTGGCAGTTGATGATAGGCGCGAACAAGATCGATCTTAGAAAAGATCGTCGCACCGTGCAGTGCTACCGTGAAGTCCTGGATATTCGGAAGCGGGTAGCGATCAGGAACTGTGATGTTGTTGAGCGCCCGGTAATCGCCACATGGGCGCCAATCCCCTGACTTCTTCGGCACCATATGAAGCGGAGACGCCCAGTTGCTAGAAGAAGGTCGGATGATCCCGAGTGCGAGCATGTGCTCGAACTCCGCGCGGGCAACCTTGAGTTTCTCAGGGGACAAACGCCGAGGTCGAAAATAAACCGGAGGGCCGGAGGTGACGATGTGATGGCAAACGTCGTGTTGGACCGGTTGCGTCCAGTCCGGCTGGCGCGTCAAAGTGGAAAACTCACGGAGGAGCTCGGCGAAAGGTTCTTCCAGCATAGAAGATATGGGCGCGATCGGCGATGTGGTTGTTGCAAGGGAGCCGGTAACGGTCAGGTGGGTAACAGAGTCGATAAGATGACGGTGTTTCACGTCGACAAGGAGTCCATAGTGGTGCAGGAAATCAGCTCCGATGAGGGCGCGTCGGACATCTGCAACCAGGAAAATCCAGCGAAACGCTCGTCGGAGGCCAAGATTGAGCATGACGGAGCGTGATGCGTAGACTGGAATCCTGGTACCGTTGACAGCTTGCAAAAACGACACAGGTGTCGTTTTTCGGTCGGAGCGTTGAGCAGGAATAATGCTTACGTCTGCACCAGTGTCGACAAGGAAACGTTGTCCTGTGGCTCTGTCCGTGAGGTAGAAGAGGCGACTTGTATGCTGGGCCGGACCGCTGGTCGCCGTCAGAGGTCGGCCGGCCTGTTTCCCTGCCACGCACAAGGACGGCGGCAGTGACGAGCGTCGTTTCCAAAACGGCGATGGTAGCAGCAGATGCCAGGCGTTGGTGACGCGTCACGGCTAGTGGTTGTGCGTCTCGGCTTGCTGGAACTTCGGTGGCGTGAACGGTGAGGTGACGCGCGGCGATGTTCTGCTGCAGAGACGATGCGTTCGAGACGCTCACACAGGGCGTCGAGCGGTGACTGGGCTGTCGAAGAAGACGGCAGAGTTCGCAGCGTTGTGGTACTCTCACCAGTCGACGGTGTCGTGGCTGCGATGGCTGGCGAGGCTACTTCCATCACCTTGTCGGCCAACGCGGCAAGTCCGGTGAGGTCCATGGTAGAAGCTGTTGCCAGAACCATCTGCACGTTAGCCGGCAGTCGTTGTAGAAAGAGCTCGCGTAACAGCGCGTCGTCGACGGATCCCGCGTTGTCTCCGAGCAGCTGCTTCATTCGGCGAAGAAGTTGGCTGGGGCGTCGGTCGCCGAGTTCTTCAGCGGACAGAAGCTGCTGTATGCGAGCACGCTGTGAAACTGCCGTGCGCTGTAGCAGGGTCGTCTTGAGATCGTCGTAGGCGTTCGCAGACAGCGGGTTGCTCAACAGATCCGCTACTTCGTCAATGGCGGTGGGCGAGAGTGCCGCAACAGCGTAGTGGAACTTCGTAGCTTGGGAGCGGATACCAGCAACTTGAAATTGTGATTCCGCCTGAAGAAACCACGCCGAAGGATGCTGGTCCCAGTACTGAGGAAGGCGGACAGCGATGGCTGAGCAGGAAGGCTCACCGCGTCGCTCGGGAAGGTTCTGGTCTCGAGAACTTGTACCGTCAGTCTGTTCCATGGTCGCTTCTGCCACGGAAACGTATGGCCACGATCACGTCCGGGTCACCAAACTGTGGCGATGGGCGACCTCACAGACCGGCGAAGTCTCGGTCTTGCCAGAGAGAGAGAGAGCGAGCCCGACACGACCGCCTTGACCAGAAGTATTTTAATCTCCTTTCTTTCGAACGCCAGCGCGCGCAGGCCCGTGGCAGCGGCACCTGCCTCGTGCAACAGCGAGCGTCTCCGTCCTCTTCTTTGCGACGCCGCTGCTGCCGCTACAGACTCACCGGTCTGCTGAGCTCGTTCACGTAAACGTTGTTCGGCTTGCAGTTTACGAACGGCAGGGCGGCCAAACACATCGATGATGGCGGTCTTGAAAGCAGACCACGTGGGAAACTCGGTGGTGTGGTTGTTGTACCACAGGCCCGCCACACCCGCGAGGTAGAAAACCAGGTTGCTGAGTTTGCCTGCCTCGTCCCATTTGTTTGGTACGCTCACACGCTCGTACATCGCAAGCCAGTCCTCAACATCGGTCCCATCCGCGCCGGTGAAGATAGGAGGGTCGCGGATGCGGGGGACACCGGGGCATGCGGTCGTTGTGGAAGGAGACGTTTGCTGAGCAGCGTCTTGAGGCATGGTAGTTGGTAGGGTACGGGATCTCAGCTCCAGGGGCATCGAATAGGAGCACAGCACTCTCCACCAATTTGTTGAGGCGTTTATTGGACGGTAGTCGGCGACGATATTCAATGGCGACAGTCAAGGCACAAAAACGGACTCAGAGCGCGAGCGCGAAGAGCCAAAGGCGACGACCCACTAGAAGGCTATAGAGAGCGCAACCCATTACTTATTAAAGGCTTCGCTACACTACAAACTTCTTAATCTCATCTACCCACCTAATTTTCTGTCTTCCCCTCACGCGTTTGCCCTCTCTTGGAATCCAGTCAGTTACCCTTAATGACCACCGGTTATCCTGCCGACGTGCTACGTGGCCGGCCCATATCCACGTTGACGATGGCGGTCTTGAAATCGGACCACGTCGGGAAATAGGATGCATGGTTGTTGTACCACATGCCTGCCACACCCGCGAGGTAGAAAACCAAGTTGGTCAGCTTGCCTGCTTCGTCCCATTTATTGGGAACACTCACCCGTTCGTATATCGCGAGCCAGTCCTCCACGTCAGTGCCATCCGCGCCGGTGAAAACAGGAGGGTCGGGGATACGGGGGACGGATACGCTGATGCGCCTTTACAAATGGAACGTCAGAGGACTGCTGAGAAACCTCGACGATATCCAAGAAATCCAAACACACCAACTTTCTACGCAGTTACATTATTTTCCGAAAGGACCTGGATGATGTCATCGTGTCATCCGGTGGTGTAGCAGTTATCGTTAATCAAGGAGTAGCGTGTACACACTTACCACTCCAAACGTCCCTTGAGGCAGTGGCTGTTCAAGCTGTTCTTCTGAACAAACTCGTCACCATTTGCTCTCTTTATATACCTCCGCAACACCCACTGAATAAACATGAATTCCAGTCCTTAATGGATGAACTTCCAGAACCGTATCTGGTCCTTGGGGACTTTAATGCACATAGTGGTCTAAGGGGTGACTCTCGCTGCGATGCTCGAGGTCGTCTGATTGAACAGTTCCTCTTCTCTTCCGGCGCATGTCTCTTTAACCAAAAAGAGCCAACATATTGTTTCGTGTAGAGACAAAGACTAGGGACTGTAAATCAGTGTATTTTCAGGAGAGTACTCGAGCAAGGCAGCGGCACACAACAGTCTCCAAATCGTCATCGTCGTCTTCTGCCTATTCGTCTTTTGATGGCTATCCGCAGCATTACCCCCGGCGGTAAAAGCACCGTCCCGGAGATTTAAAATTAGGGGTCAGACACACTGGAGTAGGCCTTGAGTCTACTGACGTGCACGATGTCACTTGATGCCGCGGCAGAGGGTCCATCCTCACCAGGATTTGGTACCATCCTCACCAGTCGGGCACTGGTGAGGATGGTACCAAATCAACGTAGGTCAGAGCTGTGGGTGGTAAGCGAACGAAGTCTACGGCACTTAGGCGAACGGGAGGCGGCGCAGGGTGATCTAGAAGAGGAAGGTCAAGGCGGACAGTACCGGTAGAGCAGTCTATGAGGGCCGAATGAGCAGAAAGGAAGTCCAAGCCTAGAATGACGTCGTGGGGGCAGTGAGCGAGTACGGTGAAAAGAGCGATGGTAGAGCGATCGGCGATGTCGACTCGAGCTGCACACATGCCAATTGCACAAGCTGTTCCGCCGTCGGCGACACGAACAACTGGCTTCGCGGCTGGTGTTAGAACTTTCTTCAGTCGAGTCCGAAGATTAGCGCTCATCACAGATAAATGGGCTCCCGTGTCGATTAGAGCACGAACAGGAACACCGTCGATGTGTACATCAATGAGGTTCGTATTGGTCGAAAGGGTCAGTAGAGGATTTGGAAGCGTTGGGAGCACTGATGCAGCGGCACCTCCGGGCGCTGCACCATCTAGTTTTCCGGTTGGGAGCGTGCGTTGAACCTTGGCGAATTGGAGCGAAGGGGCTGGGGTGAGCGGGGCTGGCGGCGTAGGGGCGAAGGTGAGCGTGAGTACGGGCGGCTAGGAGCAATAGATTCAGGGGCAGCGTGATCTGTACGTGCTGTAGAGGGACGGTAAGAGCCATTCGAGCGGTGATAGCCAGTGTACGTGTACTGTGCATCAGAGTTCCAGCGACTGCGACAATGCAGAGAGATGTGTCCAATCCGGTGGCAGATGAAACAGATGGGCCTGTCGTCAGCAGTGCGCCATAGGCCTCCAACGCTCAAGTTTGCGCAGCGCCGTCCGCCGCCCCAGCGGAGAGAGGGGAAAGCTCCGGTAGCTCGGACGGGTCGCTCTTGCTTGGTTTTCCCATTGCGCGCGTGGAGAACGTGCTCCCCGGGGCTTTTATCTCGCATTTTTCACGCTATGGGTGCCGTTCCTTCGTCGTACTCGAAAGCAGGCATGCAGTCCTGCTGCATTGTGAACTGTCACAAACGTTTTCAAATGACGAACAGCCGAAAACTGCTCGTCAAGTTCTACCGTTTCCAATGCAAGGAGCAGAGGCGCCAAGAGTGGATTATGGCAGTTCGCCGCGATGCTTTCGCGGTCTTGTCACCTTGAAGAAATTTTTGTCGTACACAGTATTACGAACTATTAACGGGGAGAAACGCGATGATCGTGCTCATTTGAAAAAGAAGTGCGTTTGTGAAGCGAAGCTACAACAAATAGACAACTGCTGTACGTTTCGAGATTGCGCGCTGGCTTTCCAAGTCAACCATTTGTAATGTGACAGCAGCGGAGCATGTGGGCTTATTACACCACAGTTTAAATAACTTACCGTGAGTACTAAGTGTTTAATTCAGCTGATTGCGGTACATTTCCCATCGCGGCTCCCTGTAAACAGAATTAAGCTCCATGTTTGCACTGAGCGTTTATATTGGCCTTGCATGCGACACGCCGTGATTGCTTAGCAGGCATGAAGTGTTGTGCTGCTAAGATCGTGTTCATGGGTTCGATGCACGCATATGGCAGCTGCATTTCGATGGGAACGAAATGCAGTAACACCGGCGTACTTAGATTTACGTACGCGTTAAAGAACCCCTTGGTGGCCGAAATTAATCCGAAGTCCCCCACGACGGCGTGCCTCGTAATAATGTCATGCGTTCGGCACGTAATATAAAGCCTTGCATGCGTGTGAGCCGCGGGCAATATACAGTTGCCGCTTTGGAAACTAGCTGAAAAAAGAAAGAACCAAGGCGGCAATTAAATTTTCAATGGCTTCGCGAATTCATATGCGCATATCATCGGGCACAAATCTCGGCATAATCATAAACATGCGCGATCCCAGTGGGTATTGTATAGTATCAGGGGCGTAGCCAGAAATTTTTTTCGGGGGAAGGGGGGGGGGGTCCAACCATACTTTATGTATGTTCGTGCGTGCGTTTGTACGTGTGCGTGTACATATACGCAAGCAAAATTGAAAATTTTCAGGAAGGGTTTGAACCCCCTCCAACCCCCCCCCCCTGGCTACGCCCCTGTATAGTATGATGCTGGCCAAGCGAGCTGTCGAAACAACCAAAGCGACATTCGAATAAGCGAACACGGCGCGTGATCAGGCGTCGATATTATTCGAAATGAAACACGCCTCTGCAAGAAACATGCACGATCGAAGTGGGCATGAAATATTTATTTTTTTGCGTGTATCATTATGCTGTCAAAGGGAGCTCTAAAAAAATCCAAGGTGACATCAAACTTGCGATCCGACGTTGTTATCATTCGATGCAAACCTCGGCAAAAGTGAAACTCCCACGAATCTGAACACCGCGCATTGCGATGCAGCCAGTGACTCAACAGGGCAGGTGTAAATTTATGCTCTTCACACTAAGCTCATAATAAATTTAAAGCCACACGACAAACTTGGCATCCAAGCAATCGAAAAGTTATCAATAAAAAACGCACGCGAAAGCGTGCTGGATGTTTGCTGATAGCTCCGAGTAGAGACGACTGCCGCAACGAATGTGCGTTTTACCGGTAACATAATTACAGAACTCGCGCAGTCACCTCTCTATTCATGTCAAAGAAATGTGCCCGTTCAGCATCGGCACGCACGTAGCGCTCGCACAAACAGCATCGTCCTTGACGACCTGCTGGGTCCCGAAAAGGTGGTCGATCAACCGTCCTCCTCTGGTGAGATTCTCACCGTGAAAACGTTTTTTCCATCGCTGGGATCTTTCTAAACCTTCAGAGCAAGCGACACATGAAGCTGCACGTGCACGGTGAGCAGACAACAGCGCGTGCAGGGTGCGCGAACGTGCGGAGACAGCGCTGTCAAAAGGCAGGTGCCGCGAGAGAAGCGACCGGTTTTTGCAAGAAAGGCGGCGAAACGCGTGGGACGCAGCGCCCCCTGGCCGAGCTTGGGAGGCCTGTTCAGCGTTGCGGAAACGTGGTTGGAACAGAGGTGATGAAGGGGGTGCAGTCGGAGGATACGGCCGAGAGTCCACGTAGTTTACCTAGCAGACAGAGTGGAGTCCCATGTTGGCAATCTCCTGACGGACAACTGCCTGAATAATCGAAACCGGAACTGCAGGGGAAGAGCAGGTGCTGGGCTCGCAGGTAGCCGGATAAGCGGCTTCAATTTGACGTCGCACAATTCGGGTAACGTTGGCATTGTTGCTTGTGGAAGGGGGAACATCGGCACAGGATGACGTTGGCGCGGTGTTAGGCAAGCGAGCAAACTGCTGAATAATGCGCTGGCTTTTAGCGTGTTCCAGGCGCCGGCATTCTTTGATGACCGCATCAACAGTGCACACGTTATTGAAGACGAGCAGGTTGAAGGCATCATCAGCGATACCCTCGAGAATATGAGCAACCTTGTCTTGTTCCGTCATGTGCGAGTCAACTGCACGGCAGAGAGCCAAGACGTCTTGAATGTAGATCACGTACGGCTCTGTTGACGTCTGCGCTCGGGTCGACAATGCCTTTTTCGCAGCGAGCTGGTGACCGTCAGGGTTGCCGAACAACTCTCGTATCTTCTCTTTGAATATATCCCAACTTGTAAGCTCAGTATCATGCGTCTCATACCAGATTCGCGGGGTGCCGTCGAGGTAGAATAGCACATTGGCAAGCATGAGAGTAGGGTCCCACCGGTTACCTGTGCTGATGCGTTCGTAAAGGCCGAGCCACCTGTCGACGTTTGCCCATTGGCGCCAGAGAACACACCAGGGTCGCGAGGTGCGGTGACATTGATGTACGTCGCGTTGGCGGCAGGTGTTGGGGCCGGAGTGGTCGAAGCATTTTCCAGAGCCATGTCGGAAGGCTCAAGGTGGCGTCCACTGCGAAGCTTCGTGACGAAGGGAGGTACCCAGCACGTCCACCAAAATGTTACGTGAAGAGACGAGGACTAGGGACTGTAAATCAGTGTATTTTCAGGAGAGTACTCGAGCAAGGCAGCGGCACACAACAGTCTCCAAATCGTCGTCGTCGTCTTCTGCCTATTCGTCTTTTGATGACTGTCCGCAGCAATATTATAGCCTTGCCAACAATACCTACTCGTCCCTAGACCTCAGCATCAGATCTCCATCACTTCTACCACTACTCAAATGGAAAGTCATTAATAATCCTTACGGAAGTGACCACTTTCCTATAGTACTGAGCACACCAATAGCGATTGAATATCCTCCACAGGTCCCCAAATGGCAAATTGACAAAACAGATTGGACAGAGTTTCATAAAGTGGCTCTCCTACGTTGAACCGACATGTGTGGTCTAAGCATAGATGAAGCTGTAGCATACTTTACTGTTTTTTTATTGATGCTGCAGCGAAGTGTATCCCACAAACATCTGGACTGCCCGGTAAAAGACGTGTGCCGTGGTGGAATACTGAGTGTCGAAATGCGCGCAAAAAACAAAACAAAGCGTGGAGGCTTCTTCGGGACTCTCCGACAGCCGAGAATCTGGACAGTTTTAAGAACATAAATTCCCAAGGCATGAGTACGCGCCGACAGGCCAGAAGGCAAAGTTGGCAGAAGTTTTTATCGGGCATCAATTCAGATACTCAGGAGGCTAAAGTCTGGAACATGGTTAGCAGGGTAGCAGGCAGGCAAGCACATTCACTTCCTCTAGTTAACACACACGGCGACAGCTTGGAAGACCAGGCAAACATCCTCGGCGAACACTTCGAACAGGTGTCCAGCTCGTCGCACTATAATGAAGCTTTCCAGCGATACAAAACAAGAATCGAAAAATAGAAAATAGAGCGCAAATCCACAAGACACGAAGCGTACAAGCATCGCTTAATTGCTGCAATAATTCCGCCCCAGGCTCCGACCGTGTGGTATATGAAATGTTGAAACACCTGCCATCTGAAACACAAGAAGCCCTCCTTTCCTTGCACAATGCTGTTTGGTTTTCCGGCGAGATCCCCTCGGCCTGGAAGGAAGCGATTATTATTCCGATTCTAAAACAGGGCAAGGACCCATCCTACGTTGCGAGCTACAGGCCCATTCCTCTGACAAGCTGCCTCTGTAAACTCTGTGAAAAGATGATAAACCGCCGACTTATACATTTCCTCGAAGCAAACAAGTCACTTGACCCATACCAGTGCGGTTTTCGAGAGGGTAGATCTACCTCTGACCACCTTATCCGTATCGAGGCACAAATTCGCGACGCTTTGATCCACAAGCAATTCTTTCTTTCGTTGTTCCTCGATATGGAAAAGGCTTACGACACCACATGGCGCTTTGGCATACTGCGAGACCTCTCACACTTAGGTGTCCGAGGAAAGATGCTGACCATAATCGAAAGCTATTTGTCGAATCGCACGTTCCGTGTTCGAGTGGGCAATGTCTTGTCCCGAACATTCGTCCAAGAAACAGGAGTGCCGCCAGGTGGCGTGCTGAGTTGTACACTTTTTATTATCAAAATGAATTCACTGCATTTGTGGATCCCGCGTAACATGTTTTATTGCATATATGTCGATGACGTTCAAATCGGTTTTAAATCTTCCAATCTTACAAGTGCGAGCGGCAGGTTCAACTTGGTTTGAAAAAGTTAACCAAATGGGCAGACGAGAACGGGTTCAGCCTTAACCCGCAAAAAAGCACTTGCGTCTTATTTTCAAGAGGGAGAGGCCTCCATCCCGATCCGGACGTTCACCTACATGGCCAGCGGCTACCTGTAAAAACTGAACACAAATTTTTAGGCATAATTTTAGACATATTGACCTTTGTACCTCACATCAAAAATCTCAAATACAAGTGTCTAGAAAGCTATGCACATCCTCAAGGCTTTGTCGCGAACGTCATGGGGCAGTGATACAAAATGTCTGATGAATTTGCATAGAAGCCTAATACGCACGCGCCTAGATCACGGGGCGATAATCTATCATTCTGCGACACCAAGCGCCTTGAAAATGCTCGACCTGGTCCACCACTTGCGCATTCGTCTTTCTGCGGGTGTTTTTCGCACCAGCCCCGTAGAAAGCCTCTACGTCGTGTCGAACGAGTGGTCAGTCCACCTGCAGAGATCTTTCATGTCCTTTCTATATTACCTCAAAGTGAACGCAGACAAAGAACACCCGTCACACTCCACAATTAGTGACTTGTCCAGTTCTGCCCTGTTTTACAACCGTCCTTCGGTGAGACAGCCCTACTCACTTCGCGTGAGGAGCCTAGCTGGGGAAACGTGTGTGCCGCTTCTTAAACACTGTTTGATGGCTCCTGCCGCACATCTCCCACCGTGGCAGTGGCAGCTCATATAATGTGATGTATCCTTCGTGGAAGTTACGAAACACGCGCCTATAGCACATATCCGTACATACTTCCTTGAACTACAGCACAAATACAGTTGCCCAGAATTCTTTACCGATGCCTCAAAATCCAATACTTCTGTGTCTTACGCAGCTGTTGGTCCATCTTTTTCCGATGCCGGCGTTCTGCACCTGAATACGAGCATCTTCACAGCAGAAGCATACGCCATACTTGCGGCCGTCAAACACATAAAACAATTAAAAATCCAAAACCCAGTAATATACACCGACTCCCTAAGCGTGGTAACAGCCCTCAAAACTCTGAAGAAACACAAAAACCCTGTCCTCGTCTCCCTATACTCACTCCCATGCGCAGTCTGCGCACTCAAACAGCGCGTCGTAGTGTGCTGGGTGCCAGGGCACCGCGAGATCCAAGGCAACGTGTTGGCGGACCAGCTAGCAGCCTCCGCCCATGAAAATGCTGCCGCCAATACTCATTTCCGTTCCTCCACTGGACTTAAAACCTTTCATTAAAAGCAAGCTCAGGGGTTATTATCAGAACACATGGGACACACACACACAAAACAAACTACATGTTATCAAGCCGCATCTGGGTAATTGGCCGCCAGTATCAAAATCACGCCACACAGAAGTAATACTTACAAGGCTAAGAACAGGACACACACACAGTACACACTCACACCTTCTATCCGGTGGTGAACCAGCCATGTGCGAGAAATGTGGTGAACCAATCACCGTGCTTCACATTTTAATTCAATGTACAGAATTAGACACACTACGAAGAAAATATTTTACATTACCCTACCGACAACAATTACCATTACACCCAGCTATGTTCATCGGTAGGGAACCTGTTTTTAAACATCAGTACCTCTTCGCGTTTTTAAAAGAAGTCCACAGCTTTCACGTCACATACCCAGGCAGTCCGTAGCACGACCTCTGAAAAGAGGTTGGTGCTGCGGGAGCTACATTAGCGAAAGCACCTGCCTCCCTGCCTTTGGCCTCAAAAGCCCTGAGGAGGTATTCGTGCTCACAACATACGCTCATTGTTTTATCGCCACAACCACTTGTCATTCATTCTATATGCACATGTCTCACGTCATCTCATAATTTTACTACGTATATGGTTTACCCGCCTTTGGCGCGAGGAAGTTTAGGCCCCTTTACAGCCACTTAACATAACCATTGTCCACTTTAGCTATCATGTCTTGGCGCTCTTTGGCCATCACATGGCCCTTGCGCCAATAAACATCATACATCATCATCATCAAATTTAATATTATTTGATTACGCTTATCAATATCTAATAATGTCATTACTTCTTTTTCTAGGATTGCCAGGCAACGACAGGATGACTACCCCCGAATGTCCACTCTGCAAGTGTGGTGAAACATGTGAACGTCTGTTACAACAGATCATCTTGAACCTCGCGCTTGCAATGCTGTATTTGTGAATGGTTTACCGCGCATCTCATGGAGGGGTGCTTACAATCGTCCACAAGCATTAGCTGTCTACTGTGTCATGCAATCTACACCGCAATAGCTTTGAAATTGAACACTATCTCCGTGCATTAGTTATATTACGTGGCACTGCTGAGCTCAACGACGCAGGTTTTATACCCAGCGACGGTGGTCACATTTCATTGGGGGCGAAATGCAGGGACAATCGTCTGCTTAGATTTGCGTCTGAAGTTCAGGGAAAGATGGAAGCTTGAAGAAACGAAAAAAATCACAGCATATCCACGGAGTGAATGATGATGAGTGGGCGAAGCTGCGGAGGTTCATCGGTAAACCGTGAATCTTCCGTGAATTTTGCCCAGTATATCATCACCGACGTGAGATCGGGCGCGTTTATACTAAAGGTTCGATGAGAGTTATGACGACTTGCAGCTCACTTTAATTTTACATGTACGCTGTGAATTTTCATTGTTTAATTACGCACAGGAGAAATCGCACACACGCACTACCTTGGAGGTCAAAATCCAGTGCCTATATATACGGGGTAGTCAGTGCAGGGTGATTGTGCAGCGCGAGCGGTCGGTTTTTTCAATCAAGACGCTGCCGCGACGCTGCCTCGCGACGCTGCCTGCGTCGGCGCCGCTGCGCCGCGAGGCAAGATAGGGGGGGGGGTGGACCGTAGGAGAGCAGAATGAGGGGGAAGCGTAGGAGAGGAGAGGGCGATGCATATCACGTACTGTCGCAGCTCATTGTCTTTAGGGAGCCTTCATGTGTGCATGCCCTCTCCGTTTTTAAGACTGGTTACACACTACTACGGGACGAACGGGTGCCGCTATACGCCTAGTGCGCGCCGACGGAAGCGCCATTGGCCACGAGATCGAGCGGAGTCGCCGCCTGGCGGCTTCTGGCTGAACCGCGCCTAGTGTGGATTGCTCCCTGCGTCGTCTGCTAGCCACGTTGTGTTTGCATGTGCGCGTACGTCATGGAGGTCATCAAAAGGCGGTTTGTTCCGTTACGTTCGTGCAACTTTAACCACTCGTACGTATGCCTAACACGATGTAAACAAGCATTTGGCCTTGATCGGCTGTATATGTACACTGTAAAAAATTTTTCTTGAAAAAAACAGAAATTTTCTGGCAGCTGGCCTGCCAGAAAATTTTTGTTTTCTTCTGTTTTCTGTTTTTATGTTTTCTGTAATTTTACGAAGCTCTTCTGTTCCTGCTAACAGAAAATTTCTGTTCTTAGTGAATAGACTTTTGTCTTCAGTCCGGAAAATTCCTGTAATTTTACATGGCTTTTTCTGTTCTCAGTAAAAGACAATTTGTGTAATTTCGCATGGTTTTTTCTGTTGTGAATAATAGAAAATTTCTGCAACTTTACATGGCTTTTTCTGTCCTCACTAACAGTGAATTTCCGTAATTTTACTACACTCTTGTGTTTTCAGTACAGAAATATTCTGTGATCTGACACGTTTTTTTTTTGTTTTTAGCACAGAAATTTCCTGTAATTAAAATGGGTTTTCTGTTCGGGTTTACAAGACATTTTTGAAATTTTATTTCTTTCTCATTACAGTAACGTCAGTTTTCAAATATTCCGTAATTCTGCAGCTTATGCAAAATTAAAATGCATGTGGTGCAAGAACACAAAATCTTATAAAGAACCACTATTTTCTTGCGTTTGCATTATCCCCTCTATAGCACGCATCCTCTCTCGGAAATTCGTTAATGAAGTACATCATCGAGTGAAATGCAAACAAGTTTATTGACATGGAACATAGACGTGTAGAACAGTGGGGGCGAGGCGTTTGATACGCGACAAAAAAAAATGGCGCACGTCTTATTCCTCAAAACCGCATTAACGTCACAGATGGGCTGTTTGTTGGTATATTCAGGCCTATGCCCGCAATATCACAAGGGATCCAGATTCAGGAAACTATCGGGGAAATTGAGCGAGTTGGCAGGCACAGATGTTCAGAAGTCATAGTCCTTGAGGGAGCTAATCAACGACGCCACTTTCGGGTTAAGGTTGTGTTGTTTCCCACGTGTCTGCTCAGTCTTTTTGCCTTTTCCGGGATTGACAGTAGCAATTGACCTAAAAAGAAGAGGCTTCTGTTTAGCGGTACGGAACTACCTAAATATTGTTAGATACGGTGTAACTTGCTCTTCATTAGGAACATACGTTTCTGCATACATACCTCTCTACTTAAATTACCTTCACTTTAAATAAACCACTCCCTGAGAAGTGTAAAAGGAAACTCTTAACCTTTTTAACACTAAAATTTGAATATGAACGTTCTATGTCCAAGTACTTACAGCCAGTATACTTGTGGATACTCGCAACCAGTGTACCATAAAACAGGTACCTTCTCATTTAACAAATTACGGTTCAATTTTAGTAATTTTCTTCCAAAATGCTTTCTGTCCTTTTAACAAAATGAAGCCATCTCAATAAATGAAGGTAATTTATGCGCCCAGTATAGCATGCATTTAAAAATGTTACCGGAAAACTAGAGTTATTGGTCAATGTATTGTGTTGAAAGTTTAGTTTCATTCTCACCTCTGGGTGAACTCCAAGGTAAGACTTGTCTCCTTTGGGTAGGCAACGTTGAATTCGAAGTGCGCCAGGGATAACATCTTGAATGCCTCCCTCGGACTGGATGCATGCATGAGGGGAACGTTGTCAATGCACACTGTGAATGACTTCGCTGTCAGGAAACCACCACCTGCAAGTTGAAAATTTGGGTTCAAAATTTACTTATGTTTAGAAGGAGAGAATAGCATACCTTTAGCAAATATGAAAGGCCAACTTGGCATTTCCTCGAGGCCATCATCACAGATGGATTCCTTGAATAAAGAAAAGAGCACGGATGGAATGGGTTGTTCAGTACCCTGAAAACAACCAAGAAAGCACACATACTTTTGTCCACAAATTCTTTTTAAAAAGATTACAATGTCAGCTCCTAAAATGTTCAACTGAAGTACACGTGCATTGGCAAGGCATGGGCTGCTTTGAGAAGAGTAGTACACGAGAGAAAGTAACCAACTACAATTATTTTATTTTATTTATCAGTTTTCAATTAACCCACTGAGTAATTAACAAAATGCTGAAATATAATCAAACACTTCTACGTTAAGCTCCACAGCTGTTTATCTGCCACTGCACAAACACAGGAAATAAAAGCAGCTGATATGGCTAGCCTCCTTCGGAGCTCTTCATACTATAGTTGCAAGCACTAGCGATTTTTTCAAGTTTCTCGGTTATCCTGCGTTACATAGCCCTAAATTGCCCTGTTCCGATCCGCGAGTACTGCACATTACTAGGGAGACTGAAGGAATGTGTAATAAATATTCTTTCAGTTTCTTTACCTCTCTAACTCCGCAGAGCAAGCCCTTGTCTTCATTGAAGATGGCAAGAAGCAGTAGAGGGGCTGCCTCATATTCGGCAGCTGCAGATTTCGTATGGACCTTGGCACTTTCTATCTCCTATAGACAGCTCTTGACACGCTCGCTCTTCACTAGAGTATGGGCGTACCGGAATATTTGTTTTCCAACGGTCTATATACATCTGTCGAATGTACATGCCACATCAAATCCAAGTAGTGTGTTCACATGTAAATACATGTGGTGTGCAACAAACAAGAATGGCAAGTTCCGCTTCACTATCATGGTGCCACTTGACACGTTGATAAGGGCTCGCTGCGATGCATAAGTCTGAGACATCAGTTGCGCCACAAGTGCTTCATTCGGTGACGCCAAACGGTACTCTGTTTGCATTTGAATGTTTTTGTTCTCCTGCGTTTCCACCGTTTCTCCATCTGGTAGTTCAGGCTGCCAGGCAACGCAACCATATGAATTTCTGTGCAGGGTTTGTCGTCTACTGCTTGCGTCATCTTCGTCATCGGAAGCTTGTCGCTTAGCATGCTCTACGCCCTTTCTTCTTTTATTATTTATGCAGTTTTCAATCTTCCATAGCAGTGTTTCAACTCCACTGCCTATTACAGTACCGTTCAAGTTGTCTTGAAAGGTGCTTGGGTACTGATTTACAATTTCTCCTGCAATTGCTCTCAGTAATGTCGCCCTGGCTTCTGGCTAAAGGTTAGCACCTGATTGCTTAGCGACCTCACCATTTCACTGAGGTCACGCTTCTCTGGGCGCTTTCCTTCCTTGCAGGCCTTCATAAGTGAAGCTGGAAATAAATTCCACGGAACCGTGAAGGTTGCGGGCGCTGTAGCGGACACATTTTGCCCGGGTGGAATAGGCACTGCTGAGGCAAGGGAGGTGAATGAACCAAATTTCTTCAGTAGAAGACTTCTGGTAATAGGACTTAAGAACATTAAGTCACCTTCTACCACATACTTCAGATGATCCAAAGTCTCTACGCCACACTCGCGCATTTTCTGTGCCGTGAGCACTACAGCTTCTTCATCCAGGTGAGGCACCCACGTTTGAACTTCCTTTTCCAGGTCCATCCCACCTCCCTGAAACACCAAATCAGACAAAATCCACTACAGCATGTTTCAGAACAACCACTGGATACTTGCTGCGGCATATTTGATACTGCATCAATGGTGTCTGATCAAGCAACTGCTCAGGCCGCATGCACGTAAACGAGCCATCACTTCCTACAATGTTAAAATACTGCATGCCAGCCTCATATTCTGTCTTGACTGTTCGCAAAAGCAGAAAGTGGCCTTCACGGCTGAAAAGAATGAATTGTATTTCACCGAAAACAAGACAACCATTTGTGCGATGCATTGCGACGAGCATTTCCCTCTTATAGAAGAGACCATGAATAGTGGCTTGCTTAGCTAAAGAGAGATTCTTCCTCTCAGATATCACTGCACACACTTCCTTCTGAATTTCTTGACTGCAAAGCTCATACAAAAAGCTAGAAGCATTGCACAGGCCATCAGTATTACAACCGACATTTTTGTATGCCTGAAACAGTTGGTAGCGCTCAGCAAGTGTTCCTGTAAGGTTTTTGAAATTTTGACAACTTCTTGCGCACTTTCGGAAATAGCCGTGCTTGCTCTCACATCGCAATGTCCACATTCTCACTAGGGGGCCAAACTGCGTCATCAGATATGGATTGTTGAGCAAGTAGTGGTGCTTAGGTTTCATGGCAATGTCAGGAAATAGGGCTGCTCTATTTGTCATGTAATCTTCTATGATGTCTTGAAGCCTCATGATCATAGAAAGCGTTATTGCCGGGGCAGTGACAAGCTGGACGATTTCTGAAAGCAAAAAAACCTGCTGCCACACTTCATCTTCAACAGATGCTACAGAGCCGAGCAAAAACAAAGGAAGAAAGCGCATCATGTTCCACTTTTGAACTGCGTGGCCTCCTAAAGTTTTTTTGAGGTGGATGACACATGGGCGGTCACCCAAATCGCTGTGCTTGAATGGGAAGCAAGATATGCGGCGATTTAGGTCTTTAAGAGAGATCCACTTCAATGTGGTCACAAAATGACCAACGTACAAAGAAAGGTCATATGACGCGACGCCTTCAAACAAATCATGGGCCAAGCAGGGTGGCAGACCAGGAGCACAAACATGAAAATACTTCAGCTGATTGAATAACGAGTCGAATTTTACTGCCTGTTCCACATTTGAGCCATTTTGCAATGCCAGAACTGCAGCGTCGCAGTTGGCTGGCGTTCGCATCTCTGACACACCTGACAATGCCTCCGCAGAGAAAAGCGTTGATCTTTCTGCAATGCCATACCTGCAGATGTGATTTGAAGAACTGAAGTTTTCTACGAAGCCGCCGATTCCATGACTTCCAAGATTATCCCCTTGAATGGCAGTCACTGTACCAAATAAACACAGCCCTTTTGCTGTAATAAACTCTCCTGCTTCAAGCTTCTTCAAATCATCAATGAATGGAGCAAATACCTTGTCTTGCCCATAATAGATAAGATCGTTCTCATTGCAAAGCAAACAAAGCTTGATGGATTCCATTGAGCACCTTTTCCATGCAGAGACATTCCCTAGCAATAAATAAACAGCCAAAACTTTATGCGTCTTTTTTTGCAGAGCCTAGAGGATTTACAACCTCAAATGCATCTTCAAACAATATTAGCTTCAGGGCTTCAGGATGCTCATGAAAAAGCGCAATAGATCTAAAAACTTTGCCATCTGTAAAGTCTTTTAGCACACCAGTGTTTGGCGGCTGTGCTTCAGGCTCTGCAAAATTATTTACATTTTCTAGCATTGCTTCAAGTGTACTTAGTATAGGTACATAATGAAAGGTGGCATCAATGTTTCTTCTATTTTTGCCCAACAATATTGGTACGGGTTGCACGTACAAGAACTCTTTTTTAAAGTAGGCAGTCCTGCTGTGTTCAGAACGAAACACGCCATCTGGAGCGCTGTGCAATGCCATGATAAAGTCGGCCCCAAACAAATTGTCAATTTCAGGAACGCTGCCTGCATTGATGCCCATTTCTTCAAGCTTCTCTTTGACAAACGAAGCCATTGCTGAAACGTTAGCACTTTGAATATCATGGATAGCCTCAGCAATTATTTGAATTGTAGACGATGGCACGTGATGCTCCGACAAAAGTCGCAGGTACAATTGGGCAAAAGCCTTTGTAACGTGGTTGTTGCTCGCTCGTTGCATGGTACCTTGGCAAAGCTCACTGGCACTCAGGTCTGAGTCCACAAGCACATCATCCGCTGCATAATTCGTAAACTGGTCATTGTAACTAACCATATGTGCTTCTTGGTTACGCTGAGTCATTTGGAAAGCCATGTCTGCAGGCACGCGTGCGCTCTTGCCGTGACACCGAGAAAGATGCGAAGAAAAAGATGACTTGTTTTATTACATTCTCTTGCATGTCTGAAAAGGGCATCTCACTGCTGTGCCTTGCAGAATGTGAACCTTCATATGTGCAACAAGCGACTTGTAATCTTTACAGAGTTGAATGCAACTATCAACAGTGCAGACCAAGCTGCATGGTTGCACGTTCACAACAACATGATTTTCTTGCTCCGCTCTTCTGATTTGCCTGTGTTCGCGGTTAATGTGACTGTATATCGTGCCAATTTTGCTGAATGTCTTGAAGCAGCTTTGGAACGGGCACTTTACTTGAAAATGGCTGATATTTTTGTGTAAAGCGGCATGTTTCAGAAAAGCAGAGAGAGTTGCATGAGCGCTGTCACATATGCTGCACCGATACATTTCTGCAAATAGACAAAACAACATTGGCTATGAGAAATCAAATTGTCCAAAGCAAACATAAAATGTTAAACTAAAAACCAGGGCACAAGGCGCTTCTAATACTCGAAATGTCTTTTCAAGTGCGCAGATATTTGCAATCTTTAAATAATTTTTAGAAACATGTACACACGAGGCAAAATGCAATTTGTTAACGCAGGATATTTGCACATAAGACTGTGCACTCTTAAGCATTTTGAGCGCCACAACCATGGTTAACAAAAAGCAAGAAAGAAGATAAACAATAAACAAGCTATTTGCAGGCTGTATTAGCATCGAATCTCTTGCTATAAGTGGAAGTGGAATTGCGATTTTTGAAAGTGATGGTCTGCACCGGCGATGGTTTGCTCTATTTTCGGTGTACAGTCGAGCACAGATATGTCGAAACTGATGGAGCTTGTAAATAGTTCGATATATATAACTGAGCCTACGAAGTTTTGCTCGTTATAAAACCTGAGCACATCTCTGACAAATGTGTGAATTTGCAAAAAGCAGAAGGCTACCGACTGGCGTATGCAAAAACAGCAACGTCGACAAGCACACGGTGGTGATAAATGATTTATTGTACGAGAAAAAAGCTCAACAGCTCGACGGGGCTCAACTGGCAGCGCACATGAAATGCGCAAGAAGGAAGAAGTGCTGAATTAAAAAAGAAAGCCACTTTGGTACCGAGGAAGACATGCCCTGTTGTCACAAGCAAGACCTTAAAGCACATTCAAAATCTAGCGTCAAATCACGGCGCCGATACCTTTGACGGAGCGTGCACGCATTAAAGGCCGCCGACTTCTTCAAAATACCCACCCTCCCCCCACGCCTGAGGAACGTGCAAGAACAGCCAGCGTAATTCGAACAAGTAAGCGCTTCCACCGCATTAAAGTCCAGCGTCAAATCACGGTGCCGATACCGTCGACGGAGCGCACATACAATAAAGACCGCCCACCTCTTCAAAGTACCCACCCTCTCCCACGCCAGAGAAACGCGTGCAAGAACAGCCAGCGTAATTCGAACTCGTAAGCGCTTACACCGCATTCAAAGTCCAGCGTCAATGCAATAAAGACAGCAAACCTCTTCAAAGTACCCACCCTCTCCCACGCCAGAGAAACGCGTGCAAGAACAGCCAGCGTAAATCGAACAAGTAAGCGCTTACACCACGTTCAAAGTCCAGCGTCAAATCACGGCGCCGATACCGTCGACGGAGCGCACATACAATAAAGATCGCCCACCTCTTCAAAGTACCGACCCTCTCCCACGCCAGAGAAACGCGTGCAAGAACAGCCAGCGTAGTTCGAACAAGTAAGCGCTTACACCGCATTCAAAGTCCAGCGTCAAATCACGGCGCCGATACCGTCGACGGAGCGCACATACAATACAGACCGCCCACCTCTTCAAAGTACCCACCCTCTCCGACGCCAGAGAAACGCGTGCAAGAACAGCCAGCGTAATTCGAACTAGTAAGCGCTTACACCGCATTCAATGTCCAGCGTCAAATCACGGCGCGGATACCTTCGACGGAGCGTGCATGCAATAAAGACAGCAAACCTCTTCAAAGTACCCACCCTCTCCCACGCCAGAGAAACGCGTGCAAGAACAGCCAGCGTAAATCGAACAAGTAAGCACTTACACCGCATTCAAAGTCCAGCGTCAAATCACGGCGCCGATGCCTTCGACGGAGCGTGCATGCATTAATGACCGCCCACCTCTTCTAGGTACCCACCCTCCCCCACGCCAGAGAAACGCGTGCAAGATAGCCAGCGTAATTCGAACAAGTAAGCGCTTACGCAGAGCCTCCAAAGTTTGCGAACGCGAGGCGTAACGCCGTCTCAAACGAGACTGCTTTCACTGGAGCGTCTGCCGACGACGCCGAACTGGCTCAACATCTTTTCCAGAAGAGCGCTATATTTGCGTGCAGAGGAGCGCTACATTTGTGTGCACTAGCCGAACACATTTGCATGGAATTTTACAACTGTTCGACACACAGCAATTCGTGCAGTTCGATATATGCGTGTTCGAATGAATATTTTTCGATAAATACTGTTCATGCCAAGGTTGCCACATAATTGTTGCGGTAATACGAAAAGAGTTGAGGCGTTCCTCATATGCATGGAGGGAAAAAAATACAAAAAAATCACAGCATATCGACGGAGTGAATGATGATGAGTGGGCGAAGCTGCGGAGGTTCATCGGTAAACCGTGAATCTTCAGTGAATTCTGCCCAGTACATCATCACCGACGTGAGATAGGGCGCGTTTATACTAAAGGTTCGGTGAGAGTTATGACGACTTGCAGCTCACTTTAATTTTACATGTACGCTGTGAATTTTCATTGTTTAATCACGCACAGGAGCAATCGCACACACGCACTACCTTGGAGGTCAAAATCCAGTGCCTATATATACGGGGTGGTCAGTGAACGGTTGTGCAGCGCGAGCGGTCGGTTTTTTCAATCAAGACGCTGCCGCGACGCTGCCTGCGTCGGCGCCGCTGCGCCGCGAGGCAAGATAGGGGGGGGGGACCGTAGGAGAGGAGAAAGAGGGGGAAGCGTAGGAGAGGGAGGGTGATACATATCACGTACTGTCGCAGCGCATTGTCTTTAGGGAGCCTTCATGTGTGCACGCCCCCTCCGTTTTTAAGACTGGTTATGGGAGAGGGGTATGGGAGAGGGGAAGGGGAGAGGGTGAGTGGAGAGGGAAGATGGAGAGGGGTAGAGGACATGGGGAATGGTGAGGGGAGCGGAGAGGAGGTTTGTGGAGAGGGTATGCGCATGCGCAGTAAGGGTGGTCACGCCGCACACCACCACCACCACCACTGGACAGATACTGCCGTTTATGCCGGCTGCCGGGAGATACGCCGGACAACGGAGACGTGACAAGGTTAGACTAAAAGGAGCCATGCCCCTTAAAAAGAGGCAGCACGCCTAGCGTCCACAAGCCAACCTCCTCTGAAGCCGCTACACTCTAAAAAGTTTTCGGGAGCAACTGCGCAGTTCATCCGAAAAAGGGCGCTTTACTCCCTCGAAGGACGAACTGCAGAAGCATGCGTGCCGTGCGCAAAGTTCGGAGGGTAACTGCTTGGTCCTTCGTCAAAATGAGAGGAACGGGAGGACGAATGGCAACACTTACTCCCGCATGCCTCGAGAAGGAGAGGGAGGGACGCGGGGGTGAGGGGGTGAGCGGGTAGATCTCCTTTCACTACTGAGCATATTTTCACGTTAAGTGCATTGCGAAGTGTCAGTTCCTGGAAAATGTATATTAGTGGCCGTAACAATGCTCGTTCGTTCCTTGTAAGCAATAGGTGGATGAATAAATAACTAAAATAAAATTGTTAAGAGAGATGACAGGATGACCTTTATTGAACGGTAAAGGTAGGCCCTGTGCTGTGGGGCGCGTTGTGCATTCACATTTCTGTCTCACGACTTGCTGGTATTTGCTCATAACATAGAGCTTCCTGTAATACTTACTCTATGAAACTCTATGGTGTCTATGGCTCGTCAGTCAAAAGTAGTGCTGCGTTTGAGAACATCGCAAAGAAGGAAATTTTTTGTTTGTCTGGTCATATCGCATTAATGTAAACTTTACTAAAGAAAACGTAGAGGTTCCTTTCATTTTTGTAAAAAGACCAAAAAGCAGTAGATTCCGTCGCCTTTTCACTGAATCAGCAGAAATGACAAACATCAGTAGAGCTACTGATAAATCAGCGGTCATGGCAGCGAGGACCGCACGTGGATACGTTCCGTGTGGCGCGGACAGTTTGTTTCGGAGTGCTGGGAAGCCACGCGTCTAGCATACGGCCCCCGCGACCGTGGCCTTGGAACATTGAAAGCGCGCCTGACTGAAACCGCTGCTGTTCTCCCCTTCGAAGTGGGCCATAAAACGGGGGACACGTGTGCAAAAGGGGCACTTGCACCCCTCAAGCCACACCGGCACTTGCCCCCCCCCCCCCACCCCAAGCTATGCCAGCTCTCTCTCTCTCTCCCCTCCTCCCACAGACGCGATGTAACACGGGTTTGCACCCCCCAAGGCAAAATCCTGTTGACGCCCATGCCAGTGTCGGTGGTTGTTTTTGTGTGCGTGTGTTTGTGGTGCAAGGAGGAGAATCCAGGCCCAGCGGACCGGGAAAACATCAGTCGCCAGCGAACCTTTTGAGCTGCGTGGACGTTTCCTATTTTGGTGTATCAGTAAATAAGTTCGTTTTGTTTTAATCACTGGCTTCGTTTCACTTTTGGGTGTTTCAGGACTAGAGCAGTCGAGTCGTAGAGACACTACACCGTGTATGTGTGAGCGAATGCATGTACCGCGGCAGGCTTGAGAACTGTTCTTTGTCTTGCGCCGTTGTCGCCCAATGTCATCGAAGTGCCTCGTTACATACGGCGACAGAAATGCCGTCGTCACTTTCGACGAGCCGTGGACGGGGCGGGATTCAATGGAACATATAAAGGAGTTGGACATGTTCTCTGAAGTTGACGTCTCCACCATCGGTTTAACGGTGAGTGCTTGATCTTCATGTTGTAGCGGTTGCAGCAGCGTTTGTCATCGATTACTGCAGCGTTGGGTTACATTTTTGAGCTTCGTCCATACTCTATAAAAATCCGGCAGCGCTAAATTTTACGTTATTGCCAAATTTGGTCCCATCTAAGCCTTGATGACAACATTGTTGCACCGAATTTAGCCCTCACTTCTTTCATCATAGAAAACGTGGAAGGTATTGCTGTTTTTTTTTTTTTTTGTTGTTGTTGTTGCTTGTTCATCCTTGTTAGGAACTGGTTTGTTCATTTTATCTGAGTGTGGAAGATGCATGCGCACGGTGTAATTCATGCACATGTGATAGCTTTCAGTTACAATGTAGTTTGCATTCCTGATGATTTTGATTGGCGGTTTGATTGGAATGGCGTGCTCGGCTTGATGCGCTGTAAAAACGAGCGGTTGGTGCAATAAAGATGTCAGTTGTAAGTTCAGCGCTCGTACAGTGTATTGTGTTCCTGCGTCCTCGTCCTTTTTTGCGCTGTTTTTCCCCAGCTAAGCATGTACCAACTCGCCCAAATCGAAGTCTTGCTCGTAGTCAGTTTCTTTATAAAACAGGCCTCTCAAATGGATAAGCCTCTTTGCTCAGTTGCTAGTTGCAACTTCAATGGATAAGCCCCGCCACTGTGGTATAGTGGTTATGGATGGCACTCAACTGCTGACCCTGTCATTCGATCTCGCGACCTTCGGGTCGCGGGATAGAATCTCGACTGCAGCGGCTGCATTTTCGATGGAGGCGAAAATGTTTGAGGCCCGTGCACTTAGATTTAGGTGCACGTTAAACCCCAGGTGGTCGAAATTTCTGGAGCCCTCCACTACGGTGTCTCTCATAATCATATCGTGGTTTTGGGACGTTAAACCCCAGATATTATTATTGGGTCATTCCATGCCAAGTGTCCCAGACGTGGCGCTCGCACATCGCAGATTTTGCTGATAAAATTTGTGCCTTTTTCCTGCGCCACATAGAGTATTGTGGCAAAACATTGTTGCTCGATAAAAATTTTGACGATCATGGCGCCCCCTCGAAGTTCGCTTGTATTTGTTAAACCGCGCCTAATAGAAAAATGTATATAAAATCTATTTTTCTGTGTTCAGCTTTGAAATCACGCTGGCGCTATCGCAGAGGTTCTGTTTAGATGTCCTATTCACTAATTCCGAAATTTTTGTGTTTCACTACCAGCTACGTATCTTCAAAAACTACAAAACTCTTCAATGTTCGCGATTTTTTCTTGTGCTATCTCGAACTTCCTCTAACCAATCTTAATAGTAGTATGATTTTCAGGAAAGTGTGTTATAGTACAAATTTTTTAGGGGTAAAAGAGACTTCAAATCTTCCCGAAAAAAATTGTGAACTTATGCGATTTGTCGCATGTTTGACCGTATTTTTCATACTGATTCGGTCCAAGTAAAAATACTCGCCATGCGGCGTTTGATAGAAGACTTGTCGTTAAGTAATGAAGAAAGTCTAATGAAATCATTTCTTGTTTTAAGGAAGAAAATAATTTTTGAATTTGGCGCTCCATAAGTGCCCGGCATTCTTTTTGTTGCCACTTCGCCGCAAAGCACGTGGTCGCCCTTGCAGCTAAAACTCGTCACAGTCAGCGGCAAGATGCGACATGTATGTCAGTGGCTCGTGAGTGCTCGAAAGTCTTGTCGCGTTGATCTCAGGGCGACGAGTAATCAATTCGCGTTACAATGTGAGCTTGGCGGGCCCAATGGGAAGTATGGACGACCGAAAGCAGCCTATGGCGTCGTTGGCACAATGTGCTAGAGGCCGTCTGCACAACACGTATACCCCGAAAAAACGTGTATACAATGTGCATTATTTCTTTCAGTATGTGTATGCTAGTTGTGCAGACGGCCTCTAGCACATTGTGCCAACGACGCCATAGGCTGCTCTCGGGCGTCCATACTTCCCATTGGGCCCGCCAAGCAAGCTCACATTGTAACGCGAATTGATTACTCGTCGCCCTGATATCAACGCGACAAGACTTTCGAGCACTCACGAGCCACTGACATACATCTCGCATCTTGCCGCTGCCTGTGACGAGTGTCAGCTGGAAGGGCGACCACGTGCTTTGCGGCTAAGTGGCAACAAAATGAAATGCAGGCCGCGTTCGGAGGGCCAAATTCAAAAATTATTTTCTTCCTTAAAATAAAAAAATTATTTCATTAAACTTTCCTCATTACTTAAGGACGAAGTCTTCTATCAAACGCCGCATGACGAGGATTTTTACTTGGACCGCATCAGTATGAAAAATACGGTCAAACATTCGACAAATCGCTTATTTTCTCTAACTTCACAATTTTTTTCGGGAATATTTGAAGTCTATTTTACCCCTAAACATTTATTCAATCATCAATTATTCAATCATCTTTTGCAATTTACAGCCATCTGTAAGGTCACATAATTCTAAAATGTTTTTTGTGCGAGGTGTTGGCAAAATTAAGGCCACCAAGACCAGAGACGGCATGTTCTTCTCGCACTCTGTTTACTTGCAAGTCATTGCTGTAGTCATGCTAGCATGCTGTGCATGCTCGGCTCTTTTATGCCTCCAATGGAATCACTTACAATAATGTTTTCGTCGATAATGCAGCTCTTAACTCCACAATTCTGTCGATTGATGAGATCATGGCCGAGTGTGCCAATGCGTGCAGTGGTGGTGAAGTTTGGGAGAAAGGGCTGTGTTTTTGGTCTTTCACTGTTGCGAGACATGCGGCCATTTACAAGCCACACCAACCTGGCACTATGCCTTAAATGCTGAGCAAATGAGCTGAGAACGTCATTGCTCGTTGCATTACCGCCGGTGCATCCAGCGATAATCTTGTTTATGGATGTGAAAGGATCACGATGGAAGGTCGCTTCAAGATACCGTTTTAGGTGCTGGCCACCCAAAGACACTGGGTTTATTCGGAAAAAATGTGCACTCAAGTTATCATGGTAGGAGCCACGTGGCACAATGGGTATCTAATTAGTGCAGGAAAGTAAGTCTCTCAAGTCGATAATTCATTCTAACAGCTCAACTCCCACCTACCACAACGAATTTGCTCGCATTGTGCTGATCAGATGGAAAAAAGGTACAGGAGCCAACGCTGCACATTTTTTTTTTTCATCAATAACCACTGAGATATGATTGTCGATTTCACTACGACTCTCACTTTTACTTTTTTCCCCATTTCCTGGCTCCTACATTCTTTTTGCACATGGCCTTGAAAAATGTATCAGCAGGGTTCTACTTTATAAAGTATGCTACACTCTAAGAAAAGATCGAGTAAAAAGGGTGTCTTTTTGTCCCACAACAATAATCGTCATCTGGCTTGCTTGCATTTCCTTTCTTGAAAACACGGCGCTGGCCACTTTCCTACCACGAATGCTATGTCACGCTGATAGCGCGCATCTCGTTCGTGACCAGAAAGTGCCGGGCGCGCGGCGATAGTGCAAGGAAAGGAAGGCAAAATAAATGACTATTATTGTTGTGGGACAAAAAGACGCCCTTTTTACTCGATCTTTTCTTAGAGTGTAGCATTACGTGCTGTGCCTGCAAACAGCAAATGCCCCTGTTTTTTTTTTCAGAACCAATTAATTGGCTTCCGTGTAAACGAGACCAGTCTCTAACCTGTGGATAAACCTGTAGCCTTACTGCAAGTGCTTTGACTTGTTAAGAATGTTCTTACCAGTGTCGAACCATGTTTTGCAAATAAGTTGCAATTTCATTTATTTGTCAGTGTGTCGTAAAGCATTAGGTTTTATCTGTTGCTACATGAAGCAGCTGCTGTAATAATGAAGCAACAAGCCTTGTGTTAAAATGTGCCTTTTGTTTTGTAGGACCCCACCAAGACGCATCATGTGCCGACAGTGACATACAATGGAAGCTTGTTGACTTCAAGGGAATTTATTGTGCGCCTGGAGGGCCTTGCTATTAAGGAGACTAGCCTTTTGGCAGCCATTGCCACACAAATCGCGCTATACTGGGCGCTGAACATTGTTTTCAGCAAGAAAGCTCAGTAGACCTTCGATCTCCTGTGTCAAGTTCTGAAAGTTCAAAGCGTCTTGCGGCCGACGTCACTCGTCCGTGTGGCTCTAACCATCTTGAGCCAGTGAACAGCCAGACTGATTGCAATAAAGTATTTTTCTCACAAATAGATCTGGATTTCTGCCCTCTCCTGGAGCATTTGTGTCAGACTTGGCGCAACCCGATGAAAATCATGTTCCTCAAAACTTTTTTTCATTTGCCGATGGGAGAGCTGGACTGCTGGTTTCTTCAGGAGCACTCAATACAAGCAAACGTTACTCCATCGAGAGGCATTGAGGATGATTAACTGCATGCTGCTCCGATGAGGAATGTTGTGAAAGAGTAACTGTCGCTCCCATGAGGGTATTGAGAGATAATGTCCATTTCTCCCTGCGGGACTAATGGGAAAGAGTAATTGTTACTCCATTTAGGTGTCCAGAAAGAGCAAGCATTGCTCCCGTGGGAGTATTGACAGAGAGCATCCATTCCTCCTTGTAAAGAGCAACCGTCGCTCCCCTGGGAGTATTGAAAAAGACTATCTCTTCCTCCCTCGGGAGTATTTGTAAGGAGCAAGTGTCACTCCCATAGGAGTATTGACCAAGAGCATCCGTTCCTCCCTTTAGTAGTTTAGGAAAGGAGCAACGGCTGCTCTTTAGAGGAGTAATTGAAAAGAGTAACTGTCGCTCCCTTGGGGGTATTGAAGAAGACTATCTGTTCCTCCCTTCAGGAGTATTGGGAAAGAGTAACCGTCCCTCCCGTGGGAGTATCGAAAAAGACTATCCGTTCCTCCTTTGAGGAGTATCGAGAAAGAGTAACCGTTGCTCCCGTGGGAGTTTTCTCAAAGAGCATCCGTTGCTCCAGTCAGTTACTCCCCGAAGGAGCAAGTTCTACGGGGAGTAACGGTTCGTCCCGTCGCAGTTACCCCCAAAAAGGAGTAATGGGTGTGGCAGGTTAGTTACTCCCCTAAAGGAGTAACCTCGACCCCCTATTTCCTCCTTTACTTTTTAGAGTGTAGCTCCTCGCGATTGTTTCAAACTTTCCGTGATGCGCTTGTTCCATTTTATTTTTTTGCTGCGCTCATGGAAAAAAAATGTAACGAGCACGCGCGCCCGGCGTCCACATGGCGCCCTCCTCGGACGCTCCTCCCCCAGGCGCTGGTCACATTACCTCGCTGGTCACATTACCTCGTTCTTCAGGCGCTGGTCACATTACCAGCATGCTCCTTAGGCATATGGGGTTTGACGTCCTAAAACCACGATTTGAATATGAGGGACGCCGTAGTGGAGGGCTCCGGAAATTTCGAACACCTGGGGTTCTTTCACGTGCACCTAAATTTAAGTACACGGGCCTCAAACATTTTCGCCTGCATCGAAAATGCAGCCGCCGCGGCCAGGATTCGATTCCGCGACCTTCGGGTCAGCGGTCGAACGCCATAACCACTGGACCACCGTGAAGTCCATGACTGGGCTTCAAAATTATCACGTGACGCTCCCTCCTAGTTTTTTTTCCCCTCCATGCTCAAAAGCGACACTGCGTCGCGTCACTTTTTTAAATGCTCATATTATCGAACAGAATCTCTAACGATACCATCGCGCGCGCGCGTCGGGAAAGTCGGGAGTATAACAGAGCTTTTATGGTCGGACGTAACGTCGACGTGCGCGCACGCCCAGCACAGCGACGCTACGCTAGAAAACGTGCAGCACTCTACAGTTCGACGCGAGGCGCGACCTACGCGTCCGGCGTCCGTCGCCGCGTCCCTGCTGCAGCCGGCGCGAGATGCGCCATGCTGCATTCCGCACCGGCGACGCTACCCACACGCCCTGACTCCACCGCGTTTGCGTCTCTTCGTTCTTCGCGACGAAGGGACGCCGGGCGTGCTCAAGTACGCTTGCGTGAAGGCGACGTAGCACGGCCGGCGAGGCGCGCAAGTGGGAGCATATGCGTGCTCGGTTTTCGCGTCAACTTAACGTGACGAACCTGGCGTCGTCAACTCCCGATGCCGTTGGCTGACACGAACGTTGCGCCGGACTAAAAAAATCACAGCATATCCACGGAGTGAATGATGATGAGTGGGCGAAGCTGCGGAGGTTCATCGGTAAACCGTGAATCTTCCGTGAATTCTGCCCAGTACATCATCACCGACGTGAAATCGTGCGCGTTTATACTAAAGGTTCGATGAGTTATGACGACTTGCAGCTCACTTTAATTTTACATGTACGCTGTGAATTTTCATTGTTTAGAAAACCATTGCTTTAGAAAACATCTGGCGTCTTTCGTTAAGCAGCTGGCGTCTTTTCGTTTTGCTTTAGAAACATCTGGCGTCTTTTCGTTTTGCTTTTAGAAAACATCTGGCGTCTTTCGTTGGTTTATTTCATGAATCAACGGCGTTTTGAACAAAATTTTTATTGTTTAATCACGCACAGGAGAAATCTCACCAGGCACTACCTTGGAGGTAAACAATGGCTGCTAATGGGAATGAGAGACAGAAGTCGGCTTTTAGCTATCACTTACACTTCTACTTCTACTAACGTTTCCTACTGGAACATGCCAATGGCTGCTAATGGGGAATGAGAGACAGAATTCGGCTTTTAGTTAACGCTGACGCTGCGAATTTTTTATTGTTCAACAACGCACAGGAAAAATCTCCCACCGGCACCACCTTGGAGGTCAAGATCTGGTACTAGCGTTACGACTGGTTACGCACTACTATGACTACGAGGGGCGAACGGGTGCCGCCTTAAGGAGCTTCGCCCCTAAAAGGGCCCTTAACGAGGCGATTGCGCTGGCAAAAAGAAATAAAATCATGCTTCATAACAAGCTAAGGACGCACGCGATCTACCTAAATGGGGCTCCTTCCGTCAACGCCACATGGCACCAACACATTCTTTGATGGCGACGTTAGCGGAGCTCCTACGTCGGTATGACTGAACTACCTCTTTACAGATGAGACAGCAGTCGAACATATCGCAATGTGACGCAATCTTGGGCACTGTACGCCTGAAGTGAGCGCGCGCGATAGTACGCTCTACGCGGTAACAGCAAAGCACACTGCGCAGACCGCGGGACCCGCTTGCCACATTTCAAATGACAACACTGCTCTGCTTACGCCTCCTGCCGCACGGCTACGTACAGCAACTTTGCGAAATAGGACGTGCACTAGAAAGCCAGGTTTATAGAATCACTGGTTCTAAAAACGCTGCTAGCAACAGCCTTGCTGCGTATGGCTACACGAGCCGCTGTCATCGAGTCCTACAGGAACAACATATTCACGTAATAGCACTTCAATGATACAGAATAGAATTCAGTAATCACATAAAGCTGTAAGGAAACTCTCACTCACCTGATGGGCGAACTGTAACAGCGCAGCGGTTCAATGGCAGCAGAACATCGACCAGGAAACAACGAGGAGCGTCTGTTCGGCCAGTCCACAAATAAGAAACTATGCCTATCTAGCATGAAGGTGTGTGTGCATTGAAGCGCGCCAAAAGCAAGGACCGCAACATGTACAAATACACGTTTTACTTAAAACAAAATTAACTGCTACCGTTGTCTTGCTTCATAAAATATAAGTAATGCAATAGTTGGCAGCATGCATTTGTTATAGTTGCTTTTCATGTCGCATAAGACACGTGATCCATCGTCTGTAGAGCGCCAACTTTAAAACAGAAATTCTGTTTTTCAGAATCAGATTTCTGTTAACAGTGAATAACAGAAATTTTCTGTATGATCACAGACTATTTCTGTGAAGAGGTTTGTACTTTTACACATATTTTTTTCAGTGTACTGTAATAAGATCAGTGAGTGCCCTTGTCGAGAGTGCTGTGTGTGGTCGCCGTACCCTCCGTTCACGAGAGTCATATCAGTGTAGGTGCCGCTTTGTGGTCCAAGTGCTTTGCAAAGTGCACTTGGCGTTGTCCTAAAGATGAGATATATTAAATATCATGTTGATATAGCCTTTTAGCGGCTCGGTGGTAAATAAAATGCTCTCATGCACTTGCGCGTTGTGGTTAGGTGTATAACTTCGGGACTGTCGTTTATAGGTTACGCGACGAGCTTTAGTTGTGCACGTTCCTGGTCCCACTACAGAGAAATATTTCTGTCAAGTCACGTCTCACATTTCGGTACTTAAATTGTCCCCTAAAACGAACAGAAAATGGAATGACACGGAAATCGCAAAACTGAGTTGCCTTGCGCAATTATAACTTTTGGCGAAATATATACAAAGACACCCGTGTACTTAGATTAAAGTACGCGTTAAAGAGCCCTGATGGTCAAAATTAATCGAAACGGCGAACTTTAGGTCCATTTAGGTCACTGTAATTTCACGCGAAGCCACATCTTTTTTTCTTTACATTATCTTGAGTGTTTGTGTTGCGTTGTTATAGTAGACTGACGGAAGGCAGCGGACATTATTCGCATGAAAAGCGTACTTTGGTCCCGTGAAATAACCGGGCCTTTGTTTCATTACTGTCGTACAAGTAATCAATCGAAGAAAGTTCCGTGCTGTACAGTTACCTTTGTGTACTGTTACTGGGATAAAAACAAGCGTGTGCGTGTAAAACGTCTCCGCAGCGCTAAAGCGCTGTCGGTCACGTAGCTTTCCTCAGTGAACATATCAAGCGTCCTACATTTCATGGAGAACTGAATAATAAGTGCAGATGAATATTTGAGCGCGCAGTGCACATAGTGCTATTTGAACTCATCGTGCAGGAATACGGGTTTTCTTTTGTTGGGGGGTATCCATATGAACAAGAAGTAAATACTTAATCCAGTCGCACTACAGCAGTGCGTAGTAGGTGGAACACAAGCTAAGCGTGGACAAATAAAACAACAAGAAAACGTCATCCATTGCGAAAACGCCGACTGTTGCCGAAGGCGAGCAACCCGTTCGTTGGCAGAATGCGCTTCTCTCACATCACATGTAATAGTAACGTTCGGCGCGCTTCGTGCATTAATTCGGGAATGAAGAGCGCACATATTACCAGAAAGCTGCAGTCAACGCATTTTGTTTGCCGGAAATCGAGTCAAATCGCTCACAACGAAGCGCTGTTCTGTGCGTTTGTATACGCGCCGACAACCGTCTATCCACACTAGCGCGGCGACGGTGTTGCCACCTGTAGCCCGACCTTGTGGCGAATAGGCGGCGAACTCAATCATTGCTCTCGGGAAAGCAAGCAGACGGCCGCCGTGGTTTCCTAAGTCGTTGTACGTGTGTTGCCGCGTTGTTCACGTTTCCGTAGTAAAATAAGCAACATTCGTCGTATGTGTTGGCCGAAACTTCAAGGGATGTCGAATAACAATTGCTGTGGAGTGGAGTGCTAAAACACCTACAAATACGTGCCCGGAACACGGGTTTACTCACTTACCGCAAGGCCTCCTGAGCAAGAGCGACGGAAGCAATGGATCGCCGCTGTTCGTTGGCAAAGACGCGCCGCTTCGTCATTGTGCGGGTTAACACGTCGCTTCTTGTTCTAATGCTTTCGTTCTGTCATATTGGTGCTTGCTGGATGCACTCGATCATGTTGACACTGGTAGACAACCAAACTTATCAGCCTGAGCATGCGTTGGTTCGGTGCGACCGCCGTGCAGGGCACTTCGCTCAAACGTTCTATATTTCAGAAGTGTTGTAGTTCGGGCGAGTTGGTCATCCATGAACTTAGCTTGTACTAGCGCGGTACATGTACCGCGCTAATACAAGCTAAGTTCTATATTTAGTATTTACAGAAGCAGAAATGCAGCAATGGTTGACTTCAGAAAGAACAGAAGTGATTGAGACGTCACCTTTGTAAACAAAACAAAGCGGATGTTCACCACGAGCTGCACCTCATAGCTGGATCTTGTTACGCTGGTCTGCGCGACGCACCTTTGATCAGGGTGTCGGAACGAATTGTTTTTCGTTTCTGTTTTAGTTTCGTTCCACCGCAAAAAGTTCCGTTCCGTTTCTGTTCCGGAACGAAAAAAAAATGTTCCGTAACGGTTCGTAACGGTTTTTTATGGAAAAATTTGAAGCTAAGGTAATCATAACGAACATTGGATTTGTGATGTAGTTACTTGCCCTGCTCTTAGGAAAGTGGGACAAGGGTAAAATACGTTCTTTAGAGGAGCGGAAGTAACTGTACCACGAATTTCTACCAACTAGCACAAACCAGTATTAATTTCAAAGTCATAGTATTTATTTTCTCACAAGACAAATACGAATTTTTTAGTGGGCTCAATGCTTTGTGCCAAGGGATTGAGCACGATCTCAGAAGCAGCACGTCATTGAGTGTACTCTGATGTGCGAGACCGCTGTTCAGTCACAACGAAAGCTGGAAGAGCGGACTTTGTAGAGCCCGCTGGAGAGTCTCTTGGGGCAATAATACAAGTACACATGCAAGGTACCCACTACGCCATAAATCATCGCAATTCTTCTGAAGTAGAGAAGTTCCCACTATGCCATTTTTCGTCATTCTTCGGAGTCTCGTGGTACACGCTACACATCTGTAAGGCATTATGTGCACTTCGCGCTGTTACTGATGATGATAAAGAATTATGGCTGAGCACTTTGCAGTGGGTGGGAAGCAGTGTGGCGGAATGGGCGCCTCCATTCCATTTCAATTCCATTGCGGGGAATTAGAACTTGCCGCAATTCCATTCCTTTCAATTCCTCGGAATGAAAAAAAACTTAGCCCATTCGCACTCCGGGAATGGCCGGGCAGTTCAATTCCATTAATTTAATTCCTCCACGTAAGAAAGGCATCTTGATAGTTTTATTGAGTTAAGAATGAACGCCCCATAAAGCTGATGTCATTAGCTGCATTAAGAACTGCAAGAGTACGCAAAACAGGTTACCAAGGTCGAGGGATATAAGCTTGGTTACATATCTCGTGCAATACAACCACCCTACTAATTCCCATAGGGGCAGTTCTCCCGCTACCTATAGTATTTGCTTGGTCAGCATGTTTGAACGAATGGTGGTGTTTTAATTTGTTTATGCTTAAATGTGTTAATGCTAAAATGACGACGTAGCCTATTTTTTATGCTGACAAAAGTAGTATTCAAGAAGACTAAGCAGTTTTGCCACGCGTCTGGAGCGGTTGTGAATATGGAGAAAAATAAGATTTGGTTAATGAGGAATAAGACCCTCTAGATCTGCTGGTATTAGTTGGAACAGTGCACCGCTCGGGCACCTTGTGCCTTTGTATCGAATACGGAACACTGGGCCGCACTGCTCGTCAGCACGCACGCTTGTCAAGCGCTCCTCGCAAGCATAGAAGCACTAGCGTGGCACTGTGGTGGAAGACCCGACTGCCACGCAGAGGGCGCGGGTTGAAATGCCATCCGATCCTAGAAATTTGTTTCTCATTTTTTTTATATCACGCGATAGCGGTCACGGACACCGGCGGCGGTGGACAACTATGGCGCCAAAATCAGCCGTTATGATCTCATAACAGCTTTCGCTGTAACAAACTTCAGCGCCGACAATGCCCTCTCTACGCTGGCCTGCGTGACAGGCACGCAAAAATCCACTTGCGTTAATATAAACATCTCTGGTTGCCACTGTTTTCGTTTTTCGCACAATTTCAACATATCTTTGCTTTGGAATCATAAGGGGGGGGGGGGGTAACAATAGGTAACCACGGGTCACAAGGTCACATGACATAAATACTGTTGGAAAAACAAGAAAAAAAATACAGTAAGGGGGAAAAAGCAAGAAAAACAATAAAAACATAACACGAAAATGGGAAGGCAGGTATAAACGCGCAAAGAACAGGGCTACTACTCGTCCTCCTGACAGTGGTGCTGTAACAATAAATCTTTAAATTTCACACAGTTTACCTCATTAACAATACCGTCAGGAAGTACATTCCAATCCGATATGGCAGTCGGTAGAAATGATTTGTTGAAGGCGTTAGTTGAACCATGAATGCGTTGAACACTGTGACAATTAAACAGACGTCGTGATGATCTCATGGGCGGCAGGATTAGGCTCTCGCGTAAATGAGGAAAGTTATAATACAGCTTATGGAAAAGGCAAAGACTTGCTATTTTGCGACGGGATGCCAAAGGGGTTAGACCAATCGAACTCTTGATGTTAGTGACGCTCAATCTAGAATCATATTTGGAAGTTATAAAACGAGCAGCTCGATTTTGTATTGCCTCCAACGCCTCGATTAGGTAGTCTTGATGGGGGTTCCAGATAGGGGATGCGTATTCAAGTTTGGTGCGTATAAAAGTTTCGTATGCCATTAGTTTAACTGTGGGCGAAGCAAATGTGAGTGATCATCTGATGAAACCTAGTGATCTAGAAACGCTTGCAGAAAGTGACGTGATGTGCTTAGACCAATTTAGATTATCTGTTATTTCTACGCCAAGATACCTATAAGATTCCACCTGTTGTAGAGCGGTATTTTTTATCGTGTATGGGAAGTGTAGATTGGATTTCTTACGGGACACGTGCATAAACTTACATTTTGAAACGTTTAACTGCATGAGCCACGTCGAGCACCAGTTTTGAATTAAGGTTAAGTCATCCTGCAGCAATTCCTGATCGTTAATAGTAGAGATACGCCGGTAGAGAACGCAATCATCCGCGAACAAACGAATGGTTGATGAAATTTGAGCAGGAAGATCATTGATGAAGATTAGGAATAGAAGCGGGCCAAGGACAGAGCCCTGTGGGACTCCGGAGATAACGTTAGTGGCGGCAGATGGATGGCCTTCGATGACGGTGTACTGGGAGCGATCAGTTAAAAAGCAGTGAATCCATGACAATATCAGCGGATCAATTGAAAGGCAAGACAGTTTAGTCATGAGACGCTGGTGAGGAACGCGGTCAAAAGCCTTAGAGAAATCGAGGTAAATGACATCGGTTGCAAAGGATGAGTCTAGGTTTAAGTGCAAGTCAGTCGAGAATTCAACAAGTTGAGATTCACACGAAAAGCCGGATCGAAATCCGTGTTGGTTCGGGAAGAAAAATGAATTATTGTCCAGGTGTTTTGCCAGGTGGGAGTAAATTATATGCCCAATAAATTTGCATGCAATACATGTTAGCGAGATGGGACGGTAATTAGATGTATTGGAGCGGCTTCCTGCCTTGAACACTGGTACAACTCTGCTAACCTTCCACTCAGACGGGATTTGGCCGCTGGAAATAGACTGCGTGAAAATGATTTGTAGGACACGACTAGATATTACTTTTGTGCCTTTAAGAATTTTAGCAGATATGTTGTCAGGCCCAGGGGCACTAGATATCTTTAAGTTATCAATCAGCTTGCAGATTCCTTCTGCCGAAATATTAACTGGTAGCATTTGAGGAAAATTGGGATTCAGCGGAACAGGAATATTTGCAACCGGTTCGTGGGTGAAAACTGAGGTGAAGTAGGCATTCATAACGTCAGAACGAAACTCCTTTGGAACGACAGAACCATCTTGATTTAATAAAGAGATGTTATGCGAGCCACTGTGGTTGGGAGTTAATAAAGTCCAAAATTTTTTTGGATTAGTTCGAAGGATGTCCAGTACGTCTTTGTTGTAGAAGTGCCGTTTAGTGCTCCTCAGAAATTTAGTATAATTACTCAGACACTCGAAATACTTTTCCCATTTTAATGCTGAAGCGGAGTTCTTGGCTTCCCTGAATAATCGCTTTTTCTTATTGCACAGTTTTCTTAATGAATTTGTAAACCACGGTTTCCCGGCATCACCGCGAATGCAAACTAAGGGTACATATGATTCTACTAGCGAGATAAGTTTTGCTTTATTCGAAGACCAGTTTTCATCGATAGTCCTGTTAGGAGCTGATTGTTCAAAGTGTTGAAGAAATATGGCCATTTCCTCATTGATTCGGGAAAAATCTGCTTTTTTGTAGTCACGAATGTACTTTACTGAAAGTTGTCGTGGAGGAATGGAAACTGCAAGGCTGAAAATTACCAACTTATGATCGCTAAGGCCATCGATGGATGACAATGATTGAATTTTCTCAGGATTTGACACAAGGACCAAATCAAGAGTGTTACTGCCACGAGTTGGTATTCCTACAGTTTGAGCAAGGTTAAAAGAGAGAATAAGATCCAAAAAATCTCTGGAATGACGCGAAGGTGCAGTGATGTTGACCCAATCGATGTCTGGAAAGTTGAAATCACCGCAAACCATGAGGTTTGCGCTGGGAAACTGATTCTGCATATCAAGTAGAGTACTGCTTAGGTCTTCAATGAAGGAGCGATCAGAATCAGGTGGTCGGTAGCAGGCTATGATAATAGTGGTGCGATGAGCAAGTGATATGTTCACACAAAGGATTTCGCTTTTAGACATTTTTGCAACGGGAGAAGAAACCAGGGTATCCTTAACAAGAACCATCACGCCACCTCCCCTGCGATCAAGTCTGTCACGCCGAAAAAAAAGAGAAAGATTGCTTATCTTGCAAAAGTTCAGCATTGCGTATATCACTTGTGAGCCAAGTTTCAGTAAAGATGGCGATATCGGTGCGGTTGTCATCCAATATAGCTTCAACAGCGTCTTTCTTTGGGAAATAGCTTCGTATATTTGTTAGTAAAACCGATATCGATTTATCTCTTGAGGGAGGGGTAGCGCGCGTGGCGGCCCTCAAAGGGAGGTGCGCAAAAGACATGGGTAACTGCGGTGAGCGCTACGAATTCAGCTCGACAACGGAATCAGTTCCAGCATCGTAAACAAACTGTTTGTTGCTCATAGTAAGTTTGTCAAAACGGATCTTGAAGGAAGTCGAACTGTGCTGACCAAATGAAAAAAGTTTTTCTGGCCAAGCGCACACGCACAGAGTAATCTTCCCGGATTGAAAACGACGAGTTTTTTAGCTTTGAACTGGCAGACAGAATTTGCCCTTTGTCTTTAAATCTCATGAATTTGACAATTATCGGGCGGTTTTTTCCTGGCTGGAAATGGCCAAGTCTGTGGGCCCGCTCAATATCTTGACTATTAATGGTGATATCGAGCTCCTTAGAGCAGAATGAAAGGATACGTGACTCAGACTGTGACCACGTTTCATCTTGCTTATCGGCAATACCAAAGAACAGCAAGTTTGAGCGTCGCAGACGATTCTCGGCGTCGTCGCATTTATTCGACAGTACTTGAATATCTGAGGCAAGTTTAACCATACTTGGGTCTTCTGCAGAGCTTGGGCTACCTAACTGATTTGTTTGTGCGATTTTTTCTAGGGTGTCGACTCGCGAGGAAAGGCTGGAAATTCACTCCTCAACCTTTGCTTGAGCGGCGCGAATCAGCGCAAGTTCGCTTAACGTAGTATTTTGAGAGCTTTCAATGCGGGATATGGCCATAGCGATAGACTCAAGGGAGGGCTGAGGATTACCATTCCCTTTGGGTCCAGGGTTCAATTCAACATCCCCCGCTAACATCAGCAGAAGGCAGACGGTATACGCGTTGATACACTGGTAACAAGTAATAGACAATGTTTTCCGAAAGCAATCAATGGCGTCGGTGGGGCACGACACCGCAAGCAGAAATGCGTTATCGGAGCGAATGCAAGTCGAATTTGGCAAGTAACCAACCTGCATGAAGAAAGGCATTCTCGTGACCAGCATAGCTGCGGTGGCGTGCCCCAAGTGCTTGTGGCGCGTAGGCGGTATTTGTAGTCCATCCGATGCGGCTGCGCAGAGCGTAGCACTTGGTTGCCAGGTGTGGAAATGATCCGAGGTTGAAGGCAGCGGGTAGTTCCTGACATTGCTTGCGTTGACCGTGCCGGCGGGTTGTCGCCAAAAGTCCCGATGGTAGTCCAGGTTGCAGCCGCTGCCTCGGAAGCACAAGGGCATTGATGCGGTGATCCACATTAGGGCGGCCTGCATGAAGAAAGGCATTCTCGTGACCAGCATAGCTGCGGTGGCGTGCCCCAAGTGCTTGTGGCGCGTAGGCGGTATTTGTAGTCCATCCGATGCGGCTGCGCAGAGCGTAGCACTTGGTTGCCAGGTGTGGAAATGATCCGAGGTTGAAGGCAGCGGGTAGTTCCTGACATTGCTTGCGTTGACCGTGCCGGCGGGTTGTCGCCAAAAGTCCCGATGGTAGTCCAGGTTGCAGCCGCTGCCTCGGAAGCACAAGGGCATTGATGCGGTGATCCACATTAGGGCGGCCTGCATGAAGAAAGGCATTCTCGTGACCAGCATAGCTGCGGTGGCGTGCCCCCACCGCAGGTGCTTTAAGCTTATCTGAAGTTTCGCACCTGAAGGGGCAATACGACGGGTTGGCCGCGTGTTCCGACCATTTGTCCGCCAAAGCTCCAACTGCTCTGAATAGCTTGGCGACTTATTCACTGTTGCAGTACCCCCTGTTCAGCTCGAAAAGACTGTTTTGGAATAGCGGAGGGAGGCGGATACGCGGCTATTTCTGCAATAAAAATGATTTATTCAGGCATTTTTCACTGTTCTCGGTGAGCGTGTGCAATAAAAACAATTGCTATATAACATTTTACATTGTTATACAGCAATAACGCATCGGGTTGACGCGTGTAGATATAAGTAACTATAAGAAAGGGTCGGTGATGTCCGGTATCATATTTGTTCACACTGAAAAGGTGTAAGACTCACTAATGATCGGTTCCTGTAAGAATTTTGTCGTGTTACCTTCAATAAACCTTTTAATCTTTTTAATTCATATAAGGGTACGTAAAGCTGTCTACAAATAATGCTTTCACGGTTTTCGCCCAATTTTTATACCCCACTTTTAACTTTAAAACGAGAGGACAGGGATGGAAGGATATCATGAGCGTTTCGTTCATTCACCCTTGCGCCACCACGCACATCTTGCGGCTAGTCGGAGAAGCAGCACCATGCACTCCCATGGTGAAGCAGGCGATACGACTGGCATCGAGAAACGTCAATATAATTGCATGGTACTGTATTTTACGGGCTATACGTGAGTGGAAATTTTTATTACTGGGTATGCCGCGCATATCTAGAATGGCTACTTTTTTGGCGAAATATGTATAAAAATGGCGATTTTTGGCGACTTTTTGCTCGTCGTTTGGCGACATTTACTCGAAAGTCAGTGGCAACCCTGAACACTGGGCCGCACCGCTCGTCAGCACTCACGCTTGTCAAGCGCTCCTCGCAAGCATAGAAGCACTAGCGTGGCACTGTGGTGGAAGACCCGATTGCCACGCAGAGGGCGCGGGTTGAAATGCCATCCGATCCTAGAAATTTGTTTCTCATTTTTTATTATATCACGCGATAGCGGTCACGGACACCGGCGGCGGTGGACAACTATGGCGCCAAAATCAGCCGTTATGATCTCATAACAGCTTTCGCTGTAACAAACTTCAGCGCCGACAGTGCCCTCTCTACGCTGGCCTGCGTGACAGGCACGCAAAAATCCACTTGCGTTAATATAAACATCTCTGGTTGCCACTGTTTTCGTTTTTCGCACAATTTCAACATATCTTTGCTTTGGAATTCCTGCCTGAGCTACGCGCTAGTATCGTACCCTGAGATATGCTCACATTGCACCAGCTCAATTGCTCCAGATTGCGAAGTTTTCTCGTGAACCGAAAAACGATTGAAAAAATTTCGTTTTCACTCCGGAACGAAATAATAGATAAAGTTTCGGTTACGTTTTCGTTCCAGTCCAAAATATCTTTTTTTTTCGCTTTTCGTTTTCGGTTTTCGTTCTGTTCTGACACCCTGCCTTTGATATTCACCGGCATGACGATTCACTCCACGCGGACGTTCGTTCTCCTCCGCAGTCGATCATCACATGTCTTCTCGGCGACCCTCTTCAAAACATGTCACTGTCATCATCTTGATACTTAACTCACAGCACTAGATCATCAAACAACACGTCTTCTGCGGTCGAGCGAACGATGCTACCACTAGAACGACATAACTTCTTCGCCGACTAACTCCTCACTGACTGACTCTGCCCCCGCGCGCTTGCTGAGCTTGCATTGCCTGTATCGGCTCGCGCCTGGGTTCGGGAAGGTGCGTATGATTCGTCTATGCGTAGCACAGCAGAAGCTAGGGAAAGGGAGAGATCCTCTCACCGATTCGTCTGCGGAATCAGACGGCGCCGCTGGCTCGGCTTCGCTTTCTCGAATATCCCGACCTTTCGCGTTCGTTGGCTGTGTCGGTGGCGTCTTCTGCGGAGAGGGTAAGAGGCGCGCGGGCGCGCTCCCGGCGCCTTTTTAACTCGAAAGTGTTTTATGCCGGGGTCCACCAAGTACATCCGTCACGGATATGACGTTGATAAAATGGACGCCAACGGGTGAGAAAGAAAAAACCAAGAAAAAGATACCCCGCTGGGAATCGAACCCACGACGCTGCGGCCGCGACGGCAAGCGCCCGACGCCCTACCGACTAAGCTAAGTGGGGAGATGCTAGACACGGCGCGAACACGCCTTATATCTTTCACACATTCTCTTTCGCGGCGGGCGGAGCTAGTGTAAAACGCGCAAGAAAACGCGCATCAAGGCACCCTAGGCGCAGCGGGGCGGTGCCGCCGTCTGTGAGAGGTGAAAAGAAGTAATGCTTCACAATCGACACTTACTAACGCTTACTCCGAGATTGCACGCGATATCGGAGGTCATGGTTAAAGCTTCTCGATACCAGAGAGGTAGACTGGCCGCGCTGGCGTCGCCGAGGCACCCTTGAGGAAGTTACGTTCTTTGCCTTTGGCTTCGTGTTAGCGTGCGTCGGCTCATCGGAGTAGTGCAGCTTCCACGTGCACCAGCGGGATTTCTCCGCCGCCGACTGCTTCAATTGCGAGAGCACAGACTAACAAAACTGCTGCAATATGCGTTGCAGAAAAGGACGCGATTTCTACGGGCGAATGTCGTGCCTTGGTGGAGCGAGAGCAGCGCCTGCGAGACAGAGGCCAGCGGGACGCACGCGTTTGCGGCTCAGGCTACGAACCTCTACCTCCCGTGTTGCTGAAGCGCAGTGTGCGTTATGTATGGATGAGCGCAAGCTTCGGCTACCCATTACTAGAAAGCGCACACCGTGCCGTTTCTCTCCTTAATTGACGACGCTTTGAAGAAGTGCATACCGGGTACCAGTGTTGATTATGAGCTTGTTGATATCATCCTTACGCGGGATTCACGATTCGCTGTGTCGAAATATATGTTCACACCGTCACCGTCACCGTCAGGTTTAATCATGATCATGGGCGTTAGTCGTCGCGATAGAGACATGCTGTCAACATGGGTGCATCCACGTCAAACAGTGCTATAGCTGCCAAACACGAATAGACATTGTACAAGCTCTCATATATCACTACACAATAAGCACTACTTCTGTAAAGACGCGTTTCACTTTCTTGTTATGCCGATTCCTATGACGGAGGGATCAGCCATGTTTGTTATACTTGTTTTTATAGGCGGTGCACAAGGCGTATAAGGAGCTTCGCCCCTAAAATGTGTGAACAAGAGGTGTCGCTTGAGCAAACGTTTCTACAAGCAGTCTTGTCTTCTTCAAGGCTACAACTGCGTTTAACTCCAGGCAGTAAGAATCAATCTAGAGTTGCCCACTACTGTATGACTCATAATCATATCATGGTTTGCATGTGAATCATCAGAAATGATAAATTTAAAGGTAAACATATCCGACAGAAGTATGTCTGGCTGGGAAAGATTATAAGAATAAAAAGACTCTCCAGCCACATTTATTCATCAGTCTTCCTAGTTTAAAAGTCCTAACAGACCGAACGGGTATCGAAACGTAGGGTCAGTTTTTTTTTAATTATAAATCGCATTACAAAACGAGCATCACGGCAGTGAGGGGTATTAACAGTCTTTCCAACATCTAATACCTGGGGTATAACGTCCCAAACCACGATATGATTATGAAGGACGCCGTAGTTGAGGGCTCCGGAAATTTTGACGACCTGGGGTTCAGCCTCAAATATTTTCGCCTCCATCGAAAGTGCAGCCCACGCGAAACATAAATGCAACATATAGTTGTGCCTTATGCGACAGTTTACATACTGCGCTCAAAACTGTTTTGCCTTAATTAACTGTGTTTAGATCACAGAAGTTTACAAAAAGATACGACAAAGCTCTACAAGGCTGTGCTCAATTACATTAGGCTTTGCACATATGTTCAATGGGCTCCTTCAAATTATTTACAGCTAATAAACCAATTATCAATTTAGACGAGCACTACTTCCGGCAAAGCTTCACCAAGCACGTTTACGTTGTCGTGATGTGTGAGATTGTGTTCATTGAATATGGTAGTGTTTTTTTTTATATAGCATAAAAAGGTCCCTAATTTGTTTGAGCACACCTAGTTCTGCTGTTTAAGTTGACACGTCACAGTTATAGCACCTACCACTATGAAGTGAGAGTCTGTGAACTGCTGTCACGAAAAATACCCAGGAAATCGAAGAGATAATTTAAAACAGACATGAACTTGACGTATCCACAGCCACGCTACAAGATTTTACGTATAGACCCTTTTCATAAATACGCCACCTGACGGTGGGCTTTTCGTCAGTTTCGCTTCGCAAAGGAGCGTGGGATAGCCAGCGCCATCGTGAGGGCATGAAAAGCGAGCCGTCATATGCGTGAGTGCTGTGATGTTTGTGTTGGCGCCTAGTTCTCCGTGTCATCCGCTGAAATCTCACCGTTTGCGTGCTTGAACGAGCTCTTAGTAATCTCCGTTGGTCTTTCTGAGGTGCTTCCGATGCACAATTAGCAACATTTTGTACCCTTCAACGGGTTGGAGGAGCAGTTTGGCTCGACTGCCGCGGGTGCGGGACCGTGACCACAGCCAACTCGCGTGCGCGCCCGGACCACAAAAAAAGGCTCGCCGAAGCTACAAACTTCTCAGCGAAGGAAAGGAAGGACGTCGCTGTCGCGGAACTATGCGACCGCAACCGGTGATATTCCTGCAGGTCTGCCGCAAGCCGCACCACGCCACTATTTTCCGGACGCCCCGCGTTGGGTATATTTGTGGAGACAATTAAAACAACACTCTGACCACGATTAAAAGTAAATAAAAGCACGACGTTTCGGCCCCCGTACGGGAGCCTTGTTCACAAGTGAAAAATGACTGTGTGAGCGGTCCGGTTATGTATGTTATAAAATGTGACGTAAGCAACGTGTGTAGGCGTGTGGAAAGTTTCCGTCATTCCGATTGAGTGTGTGCGCCGTTGTCTGGATCGTGATAGATTCGAGATGAAGCCGAGATGACCAGTTCTTTTCTCTATATGTATATTTGTATGCAGTGGCGTAGCCAGTGGGGGGGGGGGGAGGGGAACACCGGGCCCGTGCCCCCCCCTCCCCGAATTTTTTTTTGCCATGGCACACAGAGCACAAAATGACACTCGACCGCATCTGCCTGCCCGGCCCCCACACTTCAGATCAAGGTGGTGCCCCCCCCCTCCCCCCCCCGAAAAATATTTCTGCCTACGCCCCTGTTTGTATGTGCTAAAAAATGTTGACAAGTGGCTTACGATATGCGAGTACTGTCTTACTAAATGAACGGTACGCAACTTCATTTTTATTTTCTGGCTGGCCTTACGAACCCTCGCAGTATTTCTGCACAAACAATCTATCGTAATTCACCGCATGCAGGCACTCGGGAGAAGACTATTCATTCGTAAAAGCAAGGCTACACATGGCGCTGTGAAATAAGCACGTCCGTTTTTGTAGCGCGTTTACAAAACGGCGTCCTTCCGCACGTCCGTTTGACACCACGTACGGAGAGAGAGCACGTGCGTTTGTTGTTCAAGTTTTATCGCGTACCTTATCGCTGTTCTCGTCGCGATATCCTCGATGGTGGCACATGGGAACGCAGCACGTCTGCACAATTGCAGCACGCCGTCTCTACGAATAACGTTGATACAGTTCACGATTCGGCGGTGCTGAAATGTCACGCACTGGCACGTTGCCGAAGCCTGCGTCGTCTGCTGCGGTGCCCTCACAATGGCGGCAGACTGTAGTTTGCGTGCGCGGCGCTAGGGGCGCCCTTTTTCGAAAAGGGTCTATTGTCCTGGGGTCATAGCATCGAAGAAGGCAGCAGTCGGTGTGTCCAAGATGCAACTTTATTTGGTTGAACTTGTGGCCGGGAAACGAAGATGATAGCGGGGAACACAGCGTCGGCCGTCGATAAACTGATCCGTGGCAAGGCGCGTCGGCATTTGTACCTGCGGCATCGAACATTCCAGCCTTATCGCTTATGGCTGCGTTAGTTCGAGAATAAATTCAGCTGTTCGCGATTGCGCGCTCCAGCCTAACAGAAGATCCTAAAATAATCTGGAATGTTCCCAGACATTCTGGCACGGTTGCCGCAACGCAGCCACTACACGTGCAATGGGCCAATAACATAAAACATAGAACGAAAGGAGCGCGTGTGGCAGTATTTCAAGCCGGAGCTTCTAATAGTAGGAGGGAGAATACAAACATATTGAAAAAGTAAACACAATAACACGTATGCAATATATATATGACCTTTATTTACCCAGCATTGGCACAGGTTCAGATCATGACTTACTAGTTGATTTCGTGAGTGTTTGCTTGCAATAGAGTGCTCGAGTTCTATCGACATGTCTATGTGATATAGAGATTGTGCTCATGGCTAATCAGTTTAGTGTTCTGTGTGAACACCAGCAAAGATGTACACTGCATGCCTAAAGCATATTTTCTTAGAATTGTGCTTCTGGAATCTGTAAGCACTCGCCTTATGTCTCTCTCTGTTTCGTTAGCATTCATCTACGCTGCATATTCAGCAGTCAGATTACTACTAGCGCCAAGAAATTCTAGCTGTAGAAACTGTGTAAGCGAACTATAACGAGGAACAAAACGAGCCTGAAATATTTTCTTCCACCTATTAACTTAATACATAATACCTATGGTATGGCTTCGCGGCCGAGAATTTCGCCAAGAAATTCGTGCCTACCCTTTAGACACAACGCGATATTCCTTATTTGTAACACATTCAAGGTTACATTGCAGAACGAGAAAGATGGAGACCTGTGCACATCCAGGATTGTTTACGTAACGAATTTAGCAAAACTACATTGCTCTCACTGCGCTAACTATCTGTCGGCGTAGCGCACGTTTCGTTTCCGACTCTACACCATGCACTCACTTAAAGATCAACACAACCTGGCAAGCGCCGCATAACTAACGGCAGGATAAGACCCTTGTCCTAAAGCTACGCTGTTAAACTCGGACGCCGCAACGCAATTAGAGCAACGTTCTTTCAGCGATCTCGGTGTTGAGTTATACCCGTGCCACACGGGCACAGAAAATGACATGCGGCAGTGAAGGCATTAAGTTCCCGAATGACTATTTTCCGGCGGAGCTGCTGCACGTCTAACCTGAATGACATTTGACTTGATGGTCGATTGCAGCATCTTCTGCAATGAGCAGTTGTTGAGTAGTAATAAAAAAATAAACATGCGTTTACAACCTTAATATACCTCCGAGAGTAATTAAATGTAGAAATAAGCATATTACGCTGCCGTAGGCTTTAGTTTATTGCATTGTTTCACGACGTTGCTGCCGACGTTAGTAACCTAAGCCAATGCTTGTCAGATCCACAGTATAAAAAGAAAATGGCGCCTGTCGCAACCAAAATACAGCGCTTGAAGCACACGTTTAAGTGATTAGTGCAAATAAAAGACGTGAAAACTTTATTTTCAGCTGAATAGGATGTCCTTTTACTTAATGTAGGTGCATCGCACTACGTCAGCTGTGCAGTCGAGAGTATGCATTTCTCAGTCTAATGAGTACTGGCGATGACATTAGATGACGAATGGCATTTGGGCGAATGCCATTTCGTTCGTCCGTGTGGGACCGCGCGAATGGCAATAATTCTGAAGGCATTAGGAGGGAAATGCCATTTTATGTGCCCGCATGGCACGGGTATTATATGCACATATTTCTCAGCTTTCAGTCTCATTACACACGTACGGGTTGAAAGCTTTCGACGTGTATGAATGACTTGTTTTGCTTGGACCAGACTGTATACATTGCTTGTACCAGCTTGGGCACTCACAATAAACGATGTAAACCTCACTTGATTGACGCTGTTTTTGCCAGTAGATGCCAGTTTGGTCACCTGGCGATAACTACTACACACGCGAGCCGCGATTTAGCAACGGCAAAGAACAAAATACTGCAGGGAGCAAAAAGCGCAGTAGCGCAACCAGGGCTAACCAGCCGCAAAAATGCGTTTGTCTAATGATGATCCACGTTGGAGCAATGTTCATTCCATCCGAGTATTTGGGCTGTAGGCGCCTGACGACTCCGTTGGCTTCGAGCCACGATCTGAGACGGCTCACAAAAGCATAATGGGCAAAAAACAGCGCGCAGACGGACGGGACGAAGAAAGGGATACACAGAACAAGCGCTGTGGGTTTTTTGCCCATTATGTATCACCAACTAGCCCAACTTTCAGTCCTGTCATAAAAGCAGCCGCAATAATGACATCTAGCCCTTACTGCTCTTTTACATTCTGAAAACCACGAAACCATTTTTTTCTTTCATTCCCTTACATGGGCATGCGGCATCCTGATAACACCGAAGGAACAGCGCTACGGGAAGACAGTGCGCATTCCACGAATTACTTGCGTCACTGTCGGTTCGGTAATCGTCTGCGCGAAAATTTTTCGAGCACACGAGTATATTTTTCGGTAGTTTCTCGCGGCACTTTGAGTGCAGGGGTTTTCTCGTTGGCGCCCAGTGGTGAGTCATGTTTTCAGTGGTGTACCGTCCTCTTCACGCCGACTACTTTGAGTATATGACCGACATAGAGTGAGAGCTACCTTGATAGCAGTTTTTGGTAGTTGGTTGTAAAAGTCGCGTGCGCGGACATGGACCCCACCCGTTTGTTTTCATCAAGTATTTTGTGGAAGAATTCCATCGCCTATCTTGATGCATCTATCTGTATGAGTGCCTATCTAGTTGTATTTCTAAGTGCACTGTGGCGCATTGTGAAGTTTCTTGTTGGTTTGTTTTTTGTTTCTTTACTGGCCTTACGTAGGAGGAAAAACGGACACCTTCAAGTGACGTCGGCAACTCCCCGCCGTTTGGCAAAAAAATATATTAAGATATAATTTTTGACCGTTTGCATCTCAAAATGTGATACCAGCACAAACAAAATGTTCTTAGACAACATACAACATAGTTTCGAACCCTTGATGTTTTGTCAGGGTCCTCTTGCACACCTATATAATTCTGATCGTAGAACATATGACCCGAAACAATACATGCGCATGATTGTCGCCGCTACGGATGATGACCGAGCTCTTCTTCCTGCAGGAATGGCTACGCAGTAGTACTCGAAGACAAGCTCAAGGAACACGACGTACGTCCCGAGCACTTGCTGTGCTTCTACAAGGAGATACTGCGGAATCTGTCTGCACCCAACCCCGAAAACGTTATCGCGTACGGAGACCGACAGCCGCTTCCGTTGGACAAGCCTTTCATACCGGAGTTTGTCTATGCGGAATGTGCCACAAGACAATCACCAGGCCAAACCTTTCACACGCAGTATCTACTGAACGTGGTTGTCAAGAGGCCTGTCGAGGAGCGTTGCCGAAGGTCGAACAGCACGACGCCGCACAATCTCAGCGTCTTGGTGCTCGGCCTGGACTCGGTTTCGTATCTTAATCTAGAGAGACACTTGCCAGAGACGGCGCAGTTTATGCGTCAGAGGCTGGATGCCTTCGAGCTGCGCGGATACAGTAAGATTGGTGACAACACGTATCCTAACCTGCATGCCCTCATCACTGGCCTCAAGTACGTTGAGACGCGGAAGTACTCGTCCGAAGGATTCTACGACAACCTCACTTCGCGCATCATCTGGCACGAGTATGGCAAACGGGGCTACCGAACAATGTTCTTCGAGGACTGGCCACGGTACGGTACTTTCCATCGCTTCTCAAATGGATTCCGGCACCCTCCGGCCGACTACTATCCACGACACGCCATAATCGCCATGGAGAATTCCTCCAAGTGGCTTACGGAAGATGCATGGATGCCGCGCTGTTTGGGAGCGACGATGGTGTCTGAAGAAATCTTGGACTACTTGGTCCGCTTCACCAAGGTCATGCGAGAGAAACGTTTTTTTGCTTTCATGTGGATAAATGAACTTACGCACAATAGCCTTAACAGCGCCGGGTACGCCGACGAGCCTTTCCGGAGACACCTCGAGCTGCTACACGCATCCGGTACGCTCGACAACACGGTTCTCGTTTTCCTCAGCGACCACGGCTTGCGGTTTGGTGACCTGCGCTCAACGTATATCGGCAAATTTGAGGACCGCCAGCCGTTTGCCTTCGTGGCTTTCCCGCGGTGGTTCCTCGAGCAGAATCCAAAAGCAGCAGGTAATCTTCGCGTCAATCAGTTTCGCCTTACCACTCACTTCGATGTCTACGCAACGCTCTCTGAGCTGCTGGACTACCCGAACATCGAGAGAGCGCAGACAACGTACGGCCGGAGCTTGCTGCACGAGATACCGGAGGAAAGGACGTGCGCCGACGCGAATATCGGACCCCATTGGTGCGTGTGCAACGTTCGCAGCAACGTGACCGTGACCAACACGCTTGCCTTGGTAATGGCTAACAAGCTTGTCTCCTGGATCAATGGACTGGTGGCGCGGGCAACGCGCAAGTGCGCCGAGTACCAGCTACTCAGAGTTATGGACGTGACTGCAGTGCAGGGGACGCCGGCGGACTACGCACACAAAGCGAGTCATTATTATTGGGTCACCGTCCAGCTGTCGCCAGGCAACGCCGTTTTCGAGGGCACTGTACACGTCATTGCGGACACCATAACTGTGCTTAACGATGTCAGTCGCAACGACAGATGTACCTGGATGAGCCAGTGCGCGTGGGGTCACTGGCTTGAGAAGTACTGCTTTTGTACTCGCACTTTGGAACTGCAGATGTGAAACGTATCCACTGAACATTTGAACATTTCAAGTTCTGTTTTATTTCGACCCAAGATCTTTTAGCTCAGAATAAAGTGTATAACGTTTCAGCCGGGGAATCACTACCCTTCTTCGCATCTCGACAGCTTAGTTCCAGCGTTGTACTAGTCCGCTTTGTGTGACTGAAGTAGTGGTTCCATAATTGGGGCACGAATAATTGGGGCATAATTGGGGCCGCATATATTGCTATTCATGGTATAAAAGATTGGCTTGTTACCAAAAGTTAGTAAAACGAGCGCCTCAACAGATTAGCGTCTTGAATTGGCTGGTTGGTGCATACTGATTTTGAATGAAGAGACAGTGCTAGAACAGGACGAAGACGAGAGAACAGAGACACGGCGCTTACGAACAACCGCATTTCATTGCGTTTGCACGTCAGTATATGCAGGAAAGAACACAATCAGTGTACATATCTGGCGACACGATATCGCTCTAACAATGCCAAATCACAGTTTTGAAAGAGACATGAATTCATTTCTGCGAAGCGATAGCGAAGCTACGCTGACACAACATTTTCCACTTTTCTGTATGCAAAAAGCCTCAAAGATTTTACGTTGGTATCAATGGAAAAGACGATGCTCATCGTGCAACGGAATAAACAATGTTACACTTCACTCTTTCAGGAAGTCCTATGGTATCCTAACGCATTAGCGGCAAAGAACATCGCAATAGGAACATTTATTAAAACTTGTTTAAAATATCTCGAGAAGTATTTAGAGCAAGTAGATAATGGAGAGTTATTTCGAGTTCACTACTCTGCATGGAGTCAACCACAAAAGTCTACGGACCACGCGAGCGCCTGGCCAAGAGCCTCTCCGCGACATTCCCGCTACGGCAGCGACGATCGACAGCAGCGCTACGCCCAAGACCAGAAACAGAGACAAAGATATAAAGAAAGAGTAAATCATGGCGAAAAAAAATTTCTGATGAGGCGGCGGCATTCGAACCCACGTACCCACGATCCGCAGGCGAACGTCCTAACCCCTCGGCTATCCAGGCTTTTTTTTTCTTTATTGCCTTGCAAATCAAGACTATTTACATACTCATCAAAAAAAAAGGTAGAGCTCTACAATTACAAAGTGCAATTATGAACCGTCAGCGCTGAGCCGACTACAACAAAAACTTTGGCATGCGCAACAATAGTTCCACTCGTGAAATCCACTCTGGTACATCCTCCTGCCCTTTCAGCACTTCAAGAAAACGGCACACTGATTCGCAGAAATATTCCCGTACAGATCTCACTTGTACATCCGCATTGTCAAAGGCAGTTCGAGTTTGCCATAACTATGCAGGCCAAGGAGCATGACTAGATCAAAAGGTACTCCATCATCATTTTTAACAGAAAGAAAACTCTTTTTTCAAAGTTCTCTGTAATATGTCCCAGAAAAACACCCCGCTCCAGCAGTCTATAAACACGTGTTCAATTGTTTCCGGTTTATTGCATAAGAAACAAAGTGTGCCCCAAGGTAAGAATAATCCCCTATCTACCAACCATGTTTTAACTGGTAAAGTACCAGTGTGTAATTTAAAGAAAAAGGTTTTAACCGCTGGCGCTACAAGCATCCTTTTAACACGTTTCAGAACATCCTGTCCTGGGCCTGCACAGTATATTTGACGGTACAGTGGCACTGGCAATAAAATACTGACGAGGTCTTTATACAATTTCTTACGTGAGACTTCAGTAAGGTATTCTAACGAAAATCGCACTGACAGGAAGCGAAAGGAACAAACAACTTCCTTTAGATATCCCTGAATTGGCTCTTGCACATTTCCTGACGATATTATAAATTCCGGCAGCACTCTAGACAGCCGTAGTTGTATTACAGTTCTCAAAAAGGGGTCATTTACATCTCGAAGGAAAAGAAAACGATTGACTAGTTGTCTTATGTACAAATGAACCAATCCAAGTCCACCATTTTGTACTTTTCTGACGAGGTTTGTACGGCTCGATTTTTCCCAGACAGAGCTCCAAATGAAGACTGCAAATATTCTGTGTATATTTTGCACGTTTATTCTACTGCAGTGCAAAACTTGCATGACGTACCACAGCTTGCTCACTAGAAACAAGTTGCACGCTGTGGTCGGTGCAAATATGGAAATGCCCCAACCTTTCCATTTCTCTGCCTTATTGCGTAAAGCCTGTGTTTCTTTTCCCCAATACTGTTCACTGTCGCAGTAGAACTCCAGCGGCACTCCTAAATACTTCGCTGGTGTTCCTTTCCATTTAATATTCAGAAATACTCTTGCTATCCAGGCACGCTCGCAGAGCACAGCATAGACTCATATAGTATATTATAGCAAGAAAGCGGGAAAGGGAAGCGGGGTTAGGAGTAGAGAAAGGCGGAGGGGAGAGAGTAAATCGTAGCATTTAGAGAAAGAGAGAAATAGAAAGAAAAGGGAAAAAAGACAGAAAGAGAAAGTAAGATAGAGCCAGATATAAAGGGAGAGAGAGAAAAAGGAAGCGATAAATAGAGACAGAGAAAGAAAGAAGGGCAAGAAGGAGAGAGGTAGAAAGAGCGAGAAAGACAAAGAATACAGAGAGAAAGCAAAAATAGAATAAAAGGAGACAAAGAAGACATATAATAAACAGGGAGATGAAAGAAGACGAAAGAGAGGAAGAATAAAAAAATAAAGAGAAACAACGAAGGCCGCCCTTCAGGCTTGGTACCACTAGTGCGAAGCATCAAGTAATAACTAGTCACGTGACAAAATTCTACGTAACAACACGTAACACCCATTCACGTGACTAAAATCACGCAACATGACGTAACTAGCCACGTGACTCAATCATGTTACATGTAACTACTCGCGTGACTAAAACTCGCGTATGTAACATCACGTGACATCTTGTCACGTGACTAATATGTCACGTGACTAAAATCACGCAACATCACGTAATAGCTGGTCACGGGACATGTACCCGCCATAAACCACGTAACAGCTAGCCCCGCGATATGTTCTCACCGAACCACGCGTAAACAGCGCTACAACGGGGCAAAAAAAGAAGGGAGAGGACCAAGCGCTGACTGACAACGAGTTTTTATTTCGCCGCAGCGGAATATATACTCTCGGAAAAACAAATACAGTGAACAAAAATACATGATGATAGCTCTCTTACATGCGCGAAGATAACATTCAATGGTCTACATAATCATGCTCTTTCTTGAACAGGTCTACGGAAGCCATGCTAACAGATGATTCATGGCACGTGTGGATCACGTGAGCCTCATAGATTTCCCTGGTCCGCTGGTTCTTGTGCCTTTTTAGTATTTTTGTTTGGTCGAAGCGTGGCGTGCATCCGCATTTCATACAATGTAGGGCAAGCTTGCTGACTGTTCCGGTTTTCATTGTGCATGCATGCTCTCGCAACCGATCGTTAGGCAACGGCCCGTTTGCCCAGTGTACGATTTCCCACAAGATAGTGGTATGTCATACACTACTCCGGATCTGCATTCAAATAACTGTCGCGCGTGCTTTTTGGAACAAGAGTCTTTTGCAGCTTCTTGCTCGTTCACTTTTTTGCACAATCCACTCAGTTTGTTCGGTGCGCTGAACACGACCGAGACCCCGACTCGAGCTGCAACCTTTTTGATGGTAGCAGAGAAAGAGCATGATTATCTTGACCACTGAATGTTCTCTTCGCGCATGTAAGAGAGCTATCATCATATATTTTTGTTCACTGTATTCGTTTTTCCGAGAGTATATATTCCGCTGCGCCGAAATAAAAACTCGTTGTTGTCAGTCAGCAGTTGGTCCTGTCCCTTCTTTCTTTGTCCCGTTGTAGCGCTGTTTACCCGTAGTTCAGTATGTACCAACAAGCCCGCATTAACACTTTGTGTATGTTCTCACCAAATACCACGTAACAGCTGGTCACGTGACTAAAATGGCATCATCATGTAACAGGTAGCCATGTGACATGCCTAGCCAGGTCTAGGCTTACTTAGTTGTCTGACTAGCACAAACTTAGCTTCTCAGCAAAAGCTTGGCAATAGTAGCAAAACTTAGCTAGGTCGGACACTAGCTCCGCTGATGGTTCCAGCCTTGCGCCACTAGTGCAAGCGGATCAGTTTTTTTACACGACGCGCACATCGGCAGCCGTGGCTACGTGCTTCTGTGTCGAGAGTATTCAATCAGCAGGATTGTTATCAGTCGCAATCTTTTTCACAAAGTGACATCTGCCCAACGGCACACCGTTTGGAGCACGCTGCAATAGCTGTGATGCGGCTATCGAAGTAAAGTGTAACGGTCATAGCGCTGGTAAGCGACGTGCGTGACGAAAAGAAAATGAGCTAGCAATGTGATGCGCGACAATACAACCTTAATATGCCAGTGGATAGCAAGAAGACCCTTTTCTGGCACAGCGCTGTGGTCGATGGCAGGTGGCGCACCGCTAGGTGGCGCGGACCGGCCGTTTAGCACGCGCTTGCGTGGTCCGTAAACCTTTTGTGGTTGACAGTATGTGCGCAAAGGATGTGTTGCACAGTCGGACCATAAAAAGCAAGTTTGGTGCCAAAAAGCGGCTGCGTAGGTTATTCAACGAGACGTCTAATTTGCGGGCAGGACTTAATGTTTCAGCGGAGAAATCGGCTATCGCGTGGCTAGGATGAGCCCATACTCAACGTTGTGTCCTTTCCATTCATGAAAGGAAACTTCGGCAGATTGTGGGAGTCGATGTCATGTGCAGCAGTCAGCGAGTAGCTCTCTATGCCGCATTTTGTTTGTTTTGGGCCAAACTTTGCGAGGTAGATCGACTTTGTGCGCATATCTTGCACATCGACTACACTGGCCCCTAGGGATAGCTTATGGTCCGTCGTTATGTCGGCACTCCCGTTAGAACACGTGCGTCAGTTTTATCGAAACGAAGTACACGCTACAGTGCGATGATGTGCATGACATGAGTAGTGGTCGCCTCCCTCTTCCTCCGCGGATGAGCAACGCTTGACTATATAGCTTCCATAGCCGTAGGAGTACATATATAACGCTTCTTAGTTATTACATTATTATGAAAGCGGATAGCCAACACTGCAACCACCACTGGTATTGCCCGACATGGCGCCTGCACACAATCTTTTTGCGGAGCAGTTTCAAACATTGGCGTCCATCTGTGGCAGAATATACTCGACTGCCACGAAGAATGCCCGGGTTCGACTTGAGCTTCAACTCCGATTTTTAGACGATGCTTTTATGCGTTGCGGTATTCGGTGCCGGCGTCAGCATAGCTCGCGAGAAATGTGGCGCTGGCGAGTGTTCAGAAATTAGGATGTACAAATATACGCCCTCGGTGTTGTGCTGGTCACATGCGTATTTGTATGCGCCGTCTTCTAATTACTGATGCTTCCTCGATCGCGGTCTTGTCTACGATCAGCCATTACTGATCTCATCTCTTATGGATGCCACTTGTCGTTTCTCGTTGTCATTATTTCCTTATATTGTTGTGTTTCATTGATTCACGCGTGCCCGTCCTTGTTGCTGCAGCAACAGAAGTTTGGCACTGCTAAGCACGTGAGTGAAGGTCCTATTGTCGACATAGAGGAATGAATAATTTGGAAGGTGCAATGCGAAAGAAAGAAAGAAAGAAAGAAAGAAAGAAAGAAAGAAAGAAAGAAAGAAAGAAAGAAAGAAAGAAAGAAAGAAAGAAAGAAAGAAAGAAAGAAAGAAAGAAAGAAAGAAAGAAAGAATGGAAAATAGCAGTTCAGAGACGATTAAGCCAAGCTTCGCTTGCGGATCGATGCGATCGTGCACAGCTTCGCTTTGCAAACGCCTGGTGGGCCGGCAGCAGGACGTCAGGGCGAGCTCCAAGGAGACGAGGGAGATTTGTGTAAAACTCCCGGCATAATCGAAATAAAAAGTAACCAACAAACTGACACCTCACGTTAATCAAGATCGCTAACGTAAGTAGGTTACCCGTTACAGTTCGGAAATAGGAAGGACTACGTTACTAAGTTGCCGAAGAAAGCAACCTATTACTAGTAACGACGTTACTGTAACGCGTTACCGCCAACACTGGCAACGAGGGGGCATTAATAACGCTGCCTAAAAGCTAGCACGGCTCCTAATCAAAAGCATTGATTACTTGAGCGAAGAGAAAACAAATGTGGACAGCTTGCACTTGTGGTGCAAGGCTGGACTGAAAGTGGAGCTTTTGGCCGATCTAGCTTCTTAGCAAGGCCTCCATTTACAATTGTGCTTCCATGCCCAGAAGCGGTGCTCGCTCCTTTATGTTGTTTGCAATTACTTTTGTGCGGCGATGTCGAAAGCAATCCCGGGCCTCCGAAAGAACAACCATCGGATACGCTAACCGAAGTTCTGAGAACATTACGCGACTTGAATCAAAGAACTAAAAGAATGGAAGATAACCAAAACAAATGCTCGGCACTATTACTGAGCTAAAAACAGATCAGAAAACAGTGGCGGGTGCGATTTCTGAAATTAAAAGCAAAATTTGGGGGCGCATAAGCTTCGCCTTTAAGAGTTGAACGCGATAGCGATATGCGGTCCCATCCTCATCGTGCTCTATTTCGCCTGTCATTATGTTCATTCGCCCGGTCTGACGCACGCACGCACGCACGCACACACACACACACACACACACACACACACACACACACACACACACTCGACATACCTATAGTAATGGTAAAGATTTCCGCCCTCAGACAGACAGACAGACAGACAGACAGACAGACAGACAGACAGACAGACAGACAGACAGACAGACAGACAGACAGACAGACAGACAGAGGAACTTTATTGTGTCCTGGGACGAGGGTTCCTAAAAATTGCAGTGGCTTTCCTCGGCTATGCCAGAATATACGTAGCGTTATCAAAGGTTCAGCTGATTATTCTGAGCTTTCCAGATTGTCTAGGATTAGCTTGATTGTCATGCTTACTGCTGCTCCAATGACACATATTCGGCCACATCGTTCAGAACCGGTAGACCTGGCGGCATGGCCGGGTAACGATACCCATTGGTAACGCTAAAGAGCGGAATGTTCTGCTTAACGAGAAAGTTCTTGCACGTCGTACAAACCCGCGCCACGGTTTCACCCCACTCAGGCGCCGCCACTAAACTCAACGTTTCACGCATGGCACTACTTAGCGGCGTCAAGTCTTTGATGTGCCATAGACTTTCACACACGTCGCACACGTATCCAAACGGATTGTTTACGAAGTCCGTCTCGAAGGTCCGAGTCGCACTGGCGCTTTCGCTAAGTTTCACGGTATAGGCAGTCGATCGGCGAGCCTTGACGTCATCGACGACGTCTTGTTGTTGCTGCTGCAGAGATGGTCGGGCACGTCGCTCAGCATCCTGGCGACGCCGCTTTGCTAGACGTCCCTTCCTTTCCTCCAGTGTCTCCGCAGCACGTTTAGCCTTCCTCTGTTCATTCTTCGTACGCTGAACCGCTAATTGCCAGGCAACTACTTCGGGATCCGATGACATAAGCTCCTCGGCTCTTCTGCGCCATTGAGCAGCATTTGCGCTCTCCTTCTCCATGGCGTTACCCACCTGCAAACGCCAGTCAGAGGCGCTATCAAGCGGCACCAGCGCATTGTCAGACGGCGACTGCACCAAGAAGGATACATAAAACTTGCTGGAGTGGACGGCGCCTATGCGCCCCTACGGGAGGGAGTGAAGCCGCGCCGAGCGCGCGGCGGCCATGTTGCCAGTGGCAGAAAGGAGCCGAGCGCTGCCGCACTCATGCTTCGTCGCGCTGCGGACGAAGTTCCTCGTGTTTATAAAGCAACGAAAACAAGTACTTCTGGTTGCATATGTTTATTGCGGCTTGTACGCAGCCAAGTGGCATGTATAGAACTCAATTCAACTGCACAGGCATTAAATAGCGACGCTTAAATCAAACGCATGGTCAAAAACAAAGGTGTCCCACTGGTGGTTGAAAATGATTGCGCTTGACAAAAGTGGTCTCACATTATTCTTGACCAATTCTCGGTTTCGTTCCTTCGTGATGTGGTGTATCCTCACTTTTACGTATTGTTCAGCGATTTGCTTGCACAAACTGCAAACGTGATTATCAAGCGGATCGAAGTCTAGGATGTGCTGCTCGAGTGTAGGGAACCATTTTTTCTCGGAGGAAACTCCCAGAACTTCCAAGATTAGGTGGTTTGCTCTTGACTTCACCGTTGTGATGGCATCACATTCAGGCTGTAGCCGCCGCAGTCCTCTCTCGACTTCTTCACAGAGGCTAATGACGTCTTGCGACGGTGAAACAAGTCCACCTGGGCTCTTCCGTTTAATTAAAGACGTCAGCTCATATGAGTGCATGGCTGCTATGCACTGTTCACAGGTAGTCGCTGTGCGAACTTTTCGAACAATGAAGCCTGCTATGTACGGTACCACGGAACCGACAAAAGCAGAAAGGCTTTCGGGCCAGTCAATGCGATGTGTATAGTCGTGGTCATCGGGCTGCAGGACTGATGCCCTGCGCATGTCAGTGAGTGTGCTTCTTTCATCTACCATGGCTGCAGGAGTGGTTGCATTCAATACGGAGACAATGTCTTGGGAGCAGTTTTCAGAACTTGAGGACGTGACTTCCGTCTGAACCAAGAGACGCTTGTATGCAGCCATAAACTGCGAAGCTGTTGGGTTGTTGTTATGTCCGCCTCGTCCTCGTATTGATCCAAAGAAGTTTTCGGCATGGTCTTGACTGAGTGTGTGTCAGCAAGTTCTTCAATTGACCCTGGCCGACAAGCTCGTCAGACATTCTTTCCGTGCTTGCCATGCATATCAAAAAGCCAATGAATCCTGTTTTTTTTTTAGTCCTTCTGCCACTGCACGTCCTGCCGGATCTCTCAGCCCTTTTATGTACGCTCGAGTCTCAGAAAAAAACGACTTCCAGCATGCTTCGTTTCCCTTCCGAAGGGGCGCTTTGTACGACCTTGCCAGCGGGTTCCTGGAGTTTAAGATGTCATACAAGCTATCGAAAGTTCTGAGAAGAGGTTTATTGGCGGTGCGTTCCTGTGGTGACGCTCTGAACAAACACAGCGAGTCGGGGCAGAGCACCGTCCAGAAAGATGCCAGCGACAAGCAGCGCGAGGCGAGCGTTGGCGATACTGCTGACCGGCGACGCGTCTTCTTCTTCACAATTCGCCCCCGCCGGAAAAGAGCCATCCTGGCGACCTAGGAGTCTGGAGGCAGAGGGCTGTGGTATGGCTTGAGACGTGCCACGTGGACGAGGTCACGTCCACGCCGGCGCATGTCGTCAGATGGGGAAACTGGCTCAATGATAAAGTTCACCGGGGATGTTTGCTCCAAAACACGGTAAGGCCCTTCGTACTTTGGGACGAGCTTTGAGGAAAGCCCAGGAGCTTGGTACGGAACAACCAACCATACAAGAGATCCAGGGGAATAGCTGGGACTTGGAAGTGAGTCGGCGTTGTTTTCCTTCTGGCGCTGTTGTTCTTGGGATGTAAAGGTGCGCGCGAGTTGGCGGCACTCTTCCGCTTGTCGGGCAGCTTCGGACACAGGTGGGCATTCGGAAGCGTCCGGACGATATGGTAGGAGAGTGTCGATGGTGTGCGAAGGTTCGCGGCCATACAGGAGGAAGAAAGGTGAGAATCCCGTGGTAGCCTGTGTCGCGGTGTTGTATGCGAACGTTATGAAGGGAAGAACGCGGTCCCAGTTACCATGATCAGATGTCACGTACATCGCGAGCATGTCACCGAGGGTGCGGTTGAATCGTTCGGTGAGCCCGTTAGTCTGCGGGTGGTATGCCGTGGTCCGTCGATGAACAACGTGGCATTCGGAAAGCAGAGCTTCGACGACTTCCGAGAGGAAGGCTCGACCTCTGTCACTAAGGAGTTCCCGAGGTGCGCCATGTCGAAGGATGAATCGGCGTAGGACGAAAGACGCTACGTCCCGCGCAGTGGCACTTGGCAGAGCAGCAGTTTCGGCGTAGCGTGTCAAATGGTCCACAGCGACTATGATCCACCGATTGCCATCCGGTGTCATTGGAAGTGGCGATACTGCTGACCGGCGACGCGTCTTCTTCTTCACAGTTCTAATAAACGTAGATGTTGCGTTGGCACCCTTGAATTGTGGCAGCTTGAGCTCTTGTTCGCAGAAGTCCAAAGCGTCGGCAACTGAGGCACTCAGTGCTTGCACAGCATATCGTACCTTCATTTTTTGCTTTTCCCACTGGACGTGGACCTTCGTAAGCTTGTTGCCAAGCCGCAACCCTTCTTCACGCTGAAGTGCCTCCAATGCCACTACATAAGCCCATTTCACATCATTTCCTTCAATGTCAACAGGTGGCTCACGGTTGCCAAAGAGTTGCGCACAAGCTTAATCATATGGCAGGCATCTAAAATAATGTGAACATTTTTAGCGTTATCAGCTGAGTTGGCAAAGCTTGTAATAAAATCAGAGTTCGGTTGAAGCTGAGCACCTAAACATCAAGCCATAGTAAAGTTTGACGAGGCTCCATCAAACGTAAGAGAAACAACTTCGGCCCGCAATGACGCAAGTTTCTCGATACATTGTTTGGTCAGCTCCGCTCTCTCCGCGCCAGTGAGTGGGTCAATTAGGAAGTACGCAACTGGCATTTTGAGTCTGATGTTTACACCAACAATCATGAACACACACGCATTTTTGGCTTCGGGGAGGCTGTCATCATCTAGCCCCGTTCCAAAGTCCACATACCCGATTACTTTCTCGCCGACAAGTTCTACGTGTTTCCTTATGGCCATGTCATCGACAACCAGTGAGCAGTAGAGAGGTTCGCCCCGTGATTGTGCAAACTTTTCCAGGAAAGAAAATGCTTCAGCCGTGAAGCCAGGAGCTCCGTCGATTGATCGATACCAATCCCGAAGTGTGCGCTTTGACGGAAGGGCGCAATTGAATTTTGACCGGACATACGCATAAGCGGCCGGAGAATAAAAATGTAACGTCAAAGCGAACGCACGGAGCTCTGGTGGGTACTTGCCTTTCTGTTCGTTACTAGCCCTGCAGAGAAGCTGTTGAATATCACTTGAAAACACAGATGTAAACACGTGCGAGCCTTCTTCCGAGAGGAGTTTTCGCTCCCTGATTTCTTTCATGATTTCTTGCGCCGTCTCGTTTCTCTTTGCAAGCCTTCGCGTAGTTTGCTGCAGAGTCTTGATTTTCTTCTTCAAGCGTGTTATCTCTTCTTCAGAGCCAGAGACTTGGTCCTTGTACCACTGTTTGGTCGGCGAAGACGCAGGTGGTTCTTCAACTTCAGGCGCTTCGCAGATGGGGGGACAATTACTGGATGGGCTATCTTGATGCTTGCGCTCTGGGCGCTTTCTTTTTACCTGAAATAGACGTCATATATTTTGTTGAGTTCCATGTCAGAGGAAGAAAGAGATAATAAACCACATGTACTTTATTTGCTACCACCAACTTATCACTGGGACTGCTGAACCCCTAAAGTTTTCGCCTGACGAAGCAACTTGTAGGCTCAAGGAGATGTCACACGTGAGCAGAGCAGACAAAGCATTGTGGTAACAGTCGAGCGTCCTAACATCCGCTCGACTGTTACCACGCAATCACGACCACTTTTATTCAACAGTTTACGAAGCAGAAAAACGGCACTCACGGTACGCGATTTTTTTTGCGAACACACACAAGAAAGAAACAATAAGAGAAGAGCGACAAAAGCATTTCCGCTCAATGTCCGACAAGTGCATTCGTATACTTTCGATTTCTGGCTGCAACCTAACACAGCCAAGCGTGCGCTTCGTGGTGTGATATTTTGTAATAGTACTCAAGTGTTTCTGTAGATGCTGTGGAAACGCGGGAAACACGGAAGGTACACTTCCCGCCCGCAATCTCGTTGTTTGCCCAGTGCGGTCAAAGCACTCTGGCGCGAAGTGCACGGAGCATAGGCGATATCCATCTTTCGCATTCCACTTCTCACGGCGAACGGTCCGCTCCCACAGGCTCCGCATTTGGATGTCTTTAGGAAACCTGTCAAAAAAAGCCGGCAGATCCCACGCATTGTGGGAATCGATGTAATGCGAAGCAGCCAGCAAAGAGCTGCATGCATCGTCTTGTATGTCATTGAGGAAAATGCGTGTCATGGTTTTCATTTTACCTCCTATTATTTATGTTCGTCACACAGTAACGTCGCGCAATACTAACTTCGGGGTAGATCACGCTAGCGAAACGGCCGCCAGCGCACCATGAGCGTGGCACGTAAGTCATGCTGTACATGACATGTGTGTCATGACTATCATGTTAACTCGTGTTATTTATGTTCGTCACACAATCACGTCGCAAGATACCAATTTCGGTGTGTATCAAGCTAGCGAAACGGCCGCCAGCGCACCATGAGCGTGGCACGTAAGTCATGCTGTACATGACATGCGTGTCATGATTTTCATGTTAACTCGTGTTATTTATGTTCGTCACACAGTCACGTCGGAAGATACCATTTTTGGTGTATATCAAGCTAGCGAAAAGGCCGCCAGCGCACCATGAGCGTGGCACGTAAGTCATGCTGTACATGACATGCGTGTCATGACTTTTATGTTAACTCGTGTTATTTATGTTCGTCACACAGTCATGTCGGAAGATACCATTTTTGGTCTATATCAAGCTAGCGAAACGGCCGCCAGCGCACCATGATCGTGGCACGTAAGTCATGCTGTACATGACATGCGTGTCATGATTTTCATGTTAACTCGTGTTTTTATGTTCGTCACACAGTCACGTCGGAAGATACCATTTTTGGTCTATATCAAGCAGGCGAAACGGCCGCCAGCACCCCATGAGCGTGGCACATAAGTCATGCTGTACATGACATGCGTGTCATGATTTTCATGTTAACTCGTGTTTTAATGTTCGTCACACAGTCACGTCACGCAATACCAATTTCAGGATCGATCAAGCTAGCGAAACGGCCGCCAGAGCACCATGAGCGTGGCACGTAAGTCATGCTGTACATGACATGTGTGTCATGACTATCATGTTAACTCGTGTTATTTATGTTCGTCACACAATCACGTCGCAAGATACCAATTTCGGTGTGTATCAAGCTAGCGAAACGGCCGCCAGCGCACCATGAGCGTGGCACGTAAGTCATGCTGTACATGACATGCGTGTCATGATTTTCATGTTAACTCGTGCTATTTATGTTCGTCACACAGTCACGTCGGAAGATACCATTTTTGGTGTATATAAAGCTAGCGAAACGGCCGCTAGCGCCCCATGAGCGTGGCACGTAAGTCATGCTGTACATGACATGCGTGTCATGATTTTCATGTTAACTCATGTCATTTATGTTCGTCACACAGTCACGTCACAAGATACCAAGTTTGGTGTATATCAAGCTAGCGAAACGGCCGCCAGCGCACCATGAGCGTGGCATGTATATCATGCTGTACATGACATGAGTGTCATGATTTTCATGTTATGACTTGTCATTTATGTTCATCATACAGTCATGTTACGCCATACCAATTTTGGTGTACATTCGATTAACCAAGCGACCATGAGAGCCCAAAGTCGTAGGCGGCTAGATAGATAGATAGATAGATAGATAGATAGATAGATAGATAGATAGATAGATAGATAGATAGATAGATAGATAGCCGCAGAAGTCCGCTAAGAAATGCCTGGCATTTGAAAATCCGGACTACTATGTTTTGCACGTTCAGATCGCGTCAGTTAGCTCCCCTCAGTAACGCGCGCGGAATGGCTCAGCCGAAGACGTTTTCGAGTACTTACAGGTGGAATGTGAGGCCACAATCTTTCTTCAGCCTGTTGGCACATCTGTAAGCGACGCAGGAGACAACCATTGTGAACCATTGGTGTTTACATGCCGACAGGGCGAAGTAACAACGCACGAAAGCATGCAGCGCGCGACGGCGCGGAGCGCGCTTTCTGCCACTGGCAAGATGGCGACGGCCGGCTTCACTCGCACAGCGCCCCCTCCACACCAGCAAGTTCTGTGTATCCTCCTTGGACTGCACAGCGAGGGCGAATAGCTGCGCGCGCCATGGCTACGGTGTCACCCCTCTCGTATGCGCAGAGCAGCAGCGGCGAGCCGCCCGCGCGGGCGCCAGTCTGTCTGCCCGGCTACGACGCCACTCCTCCCGCTCTCGGCCACCAGAAGCGGCGGTCAGGCCCCGGAAAGTCTCAAGTTCCAGCGATCGCCGCAGAGGGCGAAAAAATCGACCGCGGCGAGTTCCAGCTTCAAACACCGGGAGTGGATCTACTAACCTCTGCGTTAGGATAACATGGCGACGTTGTGGTGGCCGCCATTCGCGCTATTTGACTTTTTATGTAGGGGCGCCCTCGTCGGGCCCAAACTTCAAATTAAAATATTCTTGAAATAAGGAAGTTTAGTTGTTTGCTTACTGCTACACTTCAATAAACAAATTGCTGTTTATACGAAGTCGCCTTGCCTTGCCAGGTACCACGTCATCAATCTTTTGTAATAGTTTTTGCTCCAACAAACTCGTAGTTGTCAGCAGCCTATCGGCATCATTATCTTCATTTCAAAATATACCGCGGCGCAACGACAGGTAACGGTTCGCGGTGCATTGGGATGGGTCTCGCGCTGTTTCGTTTCGCTGTAAATGTTTCGAGCCACTGCCGGCCGACACACTCGCTTTTGCTCTGTTCGTTTTGACTCGTTAAAATTCCTTCGCGAAGTGCATTCAGCTGACTTCAGGGGAACGAAGGGACCGTTGAAGCTTTCACTGGATGACACTCGTTTCAAGCCCGAGAATACACGGACCGGTGAGTAAAAACCCATTGCTTCAGTTTTTTTTAACCAATGGTCTTGTGTGGGTGTCACACGGAGGCGGCGCACTGCAATATTCAATTTTTCAACGTCATACTCTGTCGTTGAGAAAACGTGCGTTCCTTGCGGCGTGGCTTCACGTGGGAGCGGGTTGCTGAGTTTTATCGTTCGGTTAACATTAACCGGGCCACTGCAATAAATAAAGGGAGGCAATTGCATCACCAACGCCTCGCATGTATCTTCGTAACTAGCCCGTATATCAGTGCAAAAAACATATGAGTTATAGTTTGCCGGATCGCATTTGAGAAGCCAGGTTTAGAGGTCTCATTTCTCCTGCTGTTAGTTTAGGTTACCTTTACTACACATTTAGTGTAACAAAAGCTTCACATAATTATGAGCGTACTTTCACTTTAGTGTGATAAAAAACCGTCACTATAATCAGAAATATTTTTTTTTCTGCTGTAGCCTCCTGGCCTGACAAGGAAACAGCTGTGTGCAATGAGCAAGGCACCCGTTACATGACACGCCTTGTAAAGAAGCTAGCCCGAGTGATACAACATGCATTATGAGGTACGTTTACATATATGTATAACAAACCGCTGTTTTTGTTCACTATGTTCATATGTTTACTTTTGCAAAATTTAATATTTCATTGATTATGCGTATCAATATCTGGTGATGTCATTACTTGTTTTTCCAGGATTGCCAGGCAACGACAGGGTGACTACCCCCGAATGTCCACTCTGCAAGTGTGGCGAAACATGTGAACGTCTGCTGCTACAACAGGTCATCTTGAACCTCACGCTTGCAATGCTGTATTTGTGAATGGTTTACCAGGCATCTCATGGAGCTGTGCCTACAATCGTCTACAAGTATTAGCTGTCTACTGTGTCATGCAATCTACACCGCAATAGCGTTGAAATTGAGCACTAGCTCCGTGCATTAGTTACGTTACCTGGCACTGCTGAGCTCAACGACGCAGGTTTTATACCCAGCCACGGTGGTCACATTTCATCGGGGGCGAAATACAAAGACACTCGTGTGCTTAGATCTGCGTCTGAAGTTCAGGGAAAGACGGAAGCTTGAAGAGACGACAAATTTGTGAACAAGAGGTGTCACTGGAGCAAATGTTTCGACAAGCAGTCTTGTCTTCTTCAAGGCTACAACTGCGTTTGTTAAACGCCAGTCAGTTAGAATCAATCTAGAGTTGCCCACTACTGTATGACTCATAATCATATCATGGTTTGCACGTGAATCATCAGAAATTATAAATTTAAAAGGTAAATATATAGAAGTCTGTCTGGCTGGGCAAGATGATAAGAATAGAAAGACTCTCCAGCCACATTTAATCATTAGTCTTCTTAATTTAAAAAAACTAAGAGACCAAACGAGTCTCGAAACGTAGGGTCAGTTTTTTTTTTAAATTATAAATCACATTACAAAACGAACGTCACGGCAGTGAGGGGAATTAACAGTCTTTCCAACATCTAATAACATCTGGGGTTTAACGTCCCACAACGACGATATGATTATGAGGGACGCCGTAGTGGAGGGCTCAGGAAATTTCGACCACCTGGGATCTAAGTACACGGGCCTCAAACATTTTCGCCTCCATCGAAAATGCAGCCACCGCGCAACATAAATGGAACATTTAGTTGTGCATTATGAGACAGTTTGCAAACTATGCTCAAAACTGTTTTGCCTTAATTAACTGTGTTTAGATCATAGAAGTTTACAAAAAGATACGACAAAGCTTTAGAAGGCTGTGCTCAATTACATTAGCCTTTGCACATATGTTCAATGGGCTCCTTCAAGTTATTTACAGCTAATAAACAAATTATAAGTGTGACGAGCACTTCTTCCAGCACAGCTTCACCAAGCACGTTTACGTTGTCGTGATGAGTGAGATTGTGTTCAGTGAGTGTGGTAGTGTTTTCTTTTTTACATATCAAAGAAACGTCCCAAATTTGTTTGGCACACCTACTTCTGCTGTTTAATTAAATTAACATGTCACAGTTGTAGCACCTACCACTATGAAGTGAAAGTCTGAACTACTGTCACCAAAAAAACCTAGGAAATCGAAGGGGTAATTTAAAACATACATGAACTTGGACTTATCCACAGCCACACAAGATTTTACGTATTGTCACGGTGTCGTGACGTCGACGAAAGCAGCAGTCGGTGTGTCCAAGATGAAACTTTTTATTCGGCCGAACCTGTGGCCGGGAAACGAAAAGTCAAACTACAGCAATACACACTGCACACTGATAGCGGCGAACAGGCGTCGGCCGTCGATAAACTGATCTGTGGCGAGGCGCGTCGGCATTTATACCTGCGGCATCGAACATTCGAGCATTATCACTGGTGGCTGCGTTAGTTCGACAATAAACTGAGCTGTTTGCAGTTGCACGCTCCAGCCTAACAGAAGATCCTAAAATAATCTGGAATGTCCCCAGACATTCTGGCACGGTTTGCGCAACGCAGTAACTACACGTGCAATTGGCCAATAACATAAAACATAGAAAGAAAGGTGCGCATGTGGCAGTATTTCAAGCCGGAGCTTCTAAAAGTAGCAGGGAGAATACATACTTGAGCTCCCAAGCCCAAATATATTGAAAAAGTAAATAACACAATAACAATTATGCAATATATATATGACCTTTATTTATCCAGCATTGGCACAGGTTCACATCATGACCTACCAGTTGATTTCGTGAGTCTGCTTGCAATAGAGTGCTCAAGTTCAATCGACATGTCTGTGATACAGAGATTGTGCTTACGGCTGAGAAGTTGTTTAGTGTTCTGTGCGAACACCAACAAAGATGTACACTGAATGCCTAAAGCTGATTTTCTTAGAATTGTGCTTCTAGAATCTGTAAGCACTCGCCTTATATCTCTGTTTCTTTAGCATTCATCTATGCTGCATACTCAGCAGTCCGATTACTACTAGCGCCAAGAAATTCTAGCTGTAGAAACTGTGTAACTGAACTATATCGAGGAACAAAACGAGCCTGAAATATTTTCTTCCACCTATTACCTGAATACGTAATACCTATGGTATGGCTTCACGGCCGAGAATTTAGCCGAGAAATTCGTGCCTGCCCTGTAGACACAACGCGATATTCTTTATTTGTAACGCATTCAAGGTGACATCGCAGAGCGAGAAGGATGCAGAACTGTACGCATCCGCGATTGTTTGCGTAAAAGATTAATCAAAACTACATTGCTCTCACTGCGCCAACTATCTGTCGGCGTAGCGCACGTTTCGTTTCCGACTCCACACCGTCCACACCATGCACTCAAAGATCAACACAACCTGGCAAGCGCCGCATATCTAACGGAAGGATAAGACCCCTGTCCTAAAGCTATGCTGTTAAAACTCGGACGCTGCTATACAACGAGAGCAACGTTCTTTCAGCGATCTCGGTGTTCAGTTATATGCACATATTTGTCAGCTTTCAGACTGATTACACACGTACGTGTTGAAAGCTTACGACGTGTATGAGTGACTTGTTTTGATTGGACCTGACTGTATACATTGCTTGTACCAGCTTGGGCACTCACAATAAACGATGCAAACCTTACTTGATTGACGTTGTTTTTGCCAGTCGAGGCAAGTTTGGTCACCTGGCGATAAATATTACACACGCGAGCAGCGATTTAGCAACGACAAAGAACAAAATACCACAGGGAACAAAAAGCGCAGTAGCGCGACCAGGGCGAACCAACCGCAAAAACGCGTTTTTCTAATGATGATGATAGTACTTGCAGTGCCATCTCGCCTCGCTCTATTGCAGTTCAGTACGCCGCCGCTACCCTTATTTCCGTACTACAGTCAAAGGTACAGTTTCCGTTCTCTAAAGTGGTAGATATTCTCTGCGGCGGTGGCGGAGAGCGCGTGAGATGCCGGCTTCGCACTCATCCTCGCGCATGCGCAGCACGGCTCATGATGACCCACGCGAAACCAGCTCCGGTTTTTTTTTTGTGTTTATTCACAACAAGGTTGCGAGGATGACCAGGCAAAAAAGCTGCATTGCGCAGCTTGAGGGGAACCTGGCCACCTCATACACTGGGCGGCTTCACAGCGGTCAAACACACGATATACATAATGGATGGACTAACTAAAACAGAGAAACAGTAAACATACACGGTCGGAATAAATAAACAAGGTTATTGTGGAAACATATGAAAACAAGGGGAAGAAATTAGGCGAAGTGCTAAAGACATAGAAAAAGACAAACAAATGAACCCATGGCAGCACAAGCAATCACATAAATACATCGCGTAGCCTTTTTAACGACAGAGTTGATACACTGAGACCATTCTCTTTGTATAATTGATTTAGAACAGTAGGTAAACAAAACTGCAGCATTTGGTCACCGTATTTCGTTCTGTATTTGTTAACGATCCAACGTTCTAAATGACGAAATTTATAAAAAGAATTATGTTGCTGTAAGGATGCCAATTTTGTTAAAGCGTTATCATTCTTACTTTTTTCCATTCTATACATGCGGCAAAGCCTATATGTGTACAAAGATTCAATTTTTATAGTTTTAAGCTTTGTAAACAAAGGAGCAGTATGCCAAAGATATGGCACCCTGGAAACAAGGCGTATTGCTCTTTTTTGTAATACCATCAGCTTGTGAATGTTCTCAGCTGAAGTCGTCCCCCAGACTAGAATTCCGTATTGAACTAGGGAAAGAAACATTGAATTATATAATATCATATTGATGGATGTATGAAGATAGTTACAATGGCGACGCATAGTACCTATTGCTCTAGATAATTTACTAACTAAGTGATTCACTTGGCAATCCCACGACATAGTTTCCGAGAAATATACGCCAAGCGATTTGAAAGACGATAGTATTTCTATTTCAGTATTATTTAATTTAATGGGGGTTAGTTGAAATTGTTTGTTACGTGGATGAAACATCACCGCCTTTGTTTTTTCTACATTAATCTTAAGACAATTACTTGTCGCCCACTTTTGTATACTTGCAAGCGTCTTATTGGCTCGATTTGACATTTCAGAACCTAAGTCACCATCAAAAAACAGACTTGTATCGTCTGCGTAAATTACGCACTTAGCAGATGGATAAACATTGACCATGTCATTGATGTATAATATGAAGAGATACGGACCCAATATGCTCCCCTGTGGGCGCCTGTTCTTACAGATTTCAACTCCGATTGGTCCCCGGCTATAGCTACGAACTGTGATCTGTGCTGAAGGTAGGACGTAATAAGAGAATGAGCTACGCCGCGAATACCGTAGCGATCAAGTTTTTTAAGCAAAACATCATGACTGATAAGGTCAAAGGCCTTAGAAAAATCGAGAAAAATTCCAAGCACCATTTTCTTTTCCTCAAATTTTTGCAATATAAACTCCTTTTGGGTCATTAGGGCTAATTCAGTTGACCTGTTTTTACGAAAACCGAACTGTGCAGGACTTATGATACCAAAGTGGTCAGTAAATGAACAAAACCGCGCTAAAATCACCTTCTCTAAACCTTTCGAAAAAACAGGCAACACTGATACAGGGCGGTAATTTGAAAGATTATTCTTGTCGCCTTTTTTAAATATTACTGTCACCTTTGCCGTCTGCATGCTACGAGGAAAAACGCCTGTTGACAAACACAGATTAAAAATATACTCTAGGCAAGATGCAATTATGTCTATGACGAATTTTACCGGGGCTGTTTGAATACCAAATGCATCAGTGGCTCTGCTGTTACGTAGTGACAAGAATGAAGAAATAACTTCTTGCGTTGTAACACCCCTTAGGAATAATGACTGTTTATTAGGTGAATTCATGTATGAAAGGTCGATACTATCACATGCCTGACCAAGGGACAAAAAAAATCGTTAAAAGCATTAGCAAGATCAGCCCCTTTAAGTTCATTGCCGTCTTTTATGACTGTGGTAGTTTTTTCAAGCGCAGTCCCAGTTATTGAAGCAAGTGTCCTCCAAATTTTATCAGGGCGTCCTGCAGGTGAGTTGAAGATATTAAAGTAATAGTGCTTCTTAGCAACCCTTAATTGTTTTGTGACGTAGTTCCTGTATTCTTTACATGCTTTTAATGCTTCCGGTGATTTAGTTTCTATAAATAAGCCGTACAACCTGTCTCTCTTATTTATAAGCTTAAGCAGGTGCTTATCTATCCACGGTTTGCGACATTTCTTTGTCTGCTTTAAAGTTTTTACCGGGAAACATGCGTAGTATATTTCCAAAAAGAATTCCATAAACTTATCATAAGCTGCATCTGCATTTTTTTCTCTATACACATCATCCCATGTGGCACTTGCAAGACGTTCTCGGAATGCATTCAAGGTGTTAGTATTTACGAGCCGATAAGAGAACGCTTGATGTACTTGTTTTTGTTTTTCAACTGCGGTAGCAATGAATATAAACACAGGTAAGTGGTCACTAATTGCGTGTACTAAAACACCAGGTTTTACAGAAGACACATCAAAGTTAGTCAAGAACAAGTCTAATGCAGTTTCACATGTTGGCGTAACTCGCGTAGGCGATGTTATAACATTTTGACAGAGATGAATATTTAGGAGAGATTCTAACTCTAAGTTCATCTTATTCTGGGTAATCATATTTATGTTTAGGTCACCTCCAAGAACTATTTGGTAATTATTATTGTTCACAAATTCTAACAGAGAATCTAAATACGATAAAAACAAACGGACATTCTTTGAAGGAGGGCGGTAACATACACAAAATACTGATGTACCACTTCTAATAGTAAGCATCTCATAAAAAGGAGAAATGCAGCAGAATTCAGACACCAACTCACAGTCTATTGAACTTGATATTAGCATAGCTACACCACCACCCCTTTTGCCTGTGCGGTTCATGTAGTACGATTTGTAAGTTGGAAACGTAAATACATCATCTTCCGAAGCAAACCACGTTTCTGAAAACATCACAACGTCAAAGCATACTTGAGCTTCACTAAAAAAATATTCGAGTTCATCCTGTTTATTCCTACCCGATCTAAGGTTTAAATGAACGCAACTGAGGCTATTTTCACAAGTATCATACAAGTTTTTAAGATTAATAAGCTCTATAGGTGGGGTTGAAGGAAGCATGATAAAAAAATATCAAAAGAATATCAGGAGGCTAACAGTGCAATGCGGTTAACAGTATCACAGCTTATCAAGGTCGGCCAAACAACGAATGACAACCGCGTTATCACCTTCTCTTTTCCTAACGAGAATTTTGCCGTTGCAATGCCATGAAAAACGATAGCCATTGTTCTGTGCCCAGTCTTTTGCGCAGCGCAGCTGCTCTCTGTTTTGCTGGGTCATGTTCTCAGTGATAGAAACACCCGATGAGGCATCTCTTAGGACTTTGCGCTTTCCCAGCCACTTATCACGAGTTGATTGTTGAGCAAATCGAACTATCATTCCGGGTATTCTGTTTGGCTTCGACGGAAGTCTGTGGATAGCGCCAATGTCATTCCCCGTCAGGTCTGGCAGGTTAGCAATCTTGGCCACATCATTCAACCTACGTAGAAAATCCTCGTTTGGCGTGGCTGGGATGCCGTGAACTTCTATGTTTAGTCTCCGACTACGAAACTCGAGATCATTCACAGTAGCTTTCAGCTGTTGAATGTCACCTGAGGTGCCGTCCGCCTCCAATTTCCCAACGCGTTTGTTTAAGGATGTCATCGTACTTCTGTGACAATAGCTGGATTGAGTCCTTAATCTCTCCAACCTGAGCCGGCAGCCCTGCCAACGCATCAAGCCTCCTAGTTATATCTGCCAAACAAACGGCTAAATCAGAGTCCATGCTAGTTTTCTCCCCTCTTTTCGCTTTCGAAGAACGGCAGGCAGTACATCGCCATGCCTTGCGACCGCTTTCACCTTTAGTCTTAAATGTCGATTCCGACCAGCCAGAACAACTGCCAACATGGTAACAGCACTCACATTCGTTGCACTTCAGGACGCGTCCATCACAGGGGAGGGGCTCACCACAAGACTGGCATGTGCTTGCCATGGTACGTGGTCCGGGGATTCACAGTCGCACTCAGTTCGCACGCAATTCGGCAGCATTCAGTTCAGAAAAAACATATTTAGCACAAAGCACTCAACAAAGCTCTGAAACACGGTGGCAACGGCGGTAGCGGTAAGGCGGTATTAAGAAAATAAGCCAATTTACCAACCTGGGTAGGCAAAAAGAGCTCATTAGGCGAACGTCCTTTCACCGCCGCCGCCGCCACCCGTGTGACCAGGCACGATGTCGACGCCGGAAACACGTAAACACTTCCGCAGTCTCAGTGACGTCAAGATGCGATTCCGCAGCCACGGCAGCCGTTTTCAGGTAGTCTGATGGATGAAGAAAAATGTAACGCTGAAAAGAAGCGTCGCCTTGGAAAACAGCTCCAGCGCGACGATTCCAACAAGGCAGGAACCGTGAAGCACCGCCCGCCGGGATGCAGGGCACCAACCTGGGTAGGCAAAAAGAGCTGATTAGGCGAACGTCCTTTCACCGCCGCCACCGCCACCCGTGTGACCAGGCACGATGTCGACGCCGGAAACACGTAAACACTTCCGCAGTCTCAGTGACGTCAAGATGCGATTCCTGTGGTATGTGGGTTCCAGTTTCGGTTTCTTAAAAAGTATTTTTGCCCTTAGGGGGCGCCACCATGTACATATATGCGCGGCACTGTGTGAAATAAATGAGTTCCCGCTTGGCTACCGGCTGCTGCTGTTCTTCCTCCCGGCCGGCGCTCCGGGCGCCGTGCCCTTTGTTCTCCGGGCGTCGCGTTCGACGTCCGATACCACATTTGCCGACGAGTTTGACGGATCCGCGTAAATCAAGAGATAAGGTGGGCATCCAGACTTCTTATTGTGCTGTCGTCCCAGCACCCTCGCCTGATAGCCCGCCACTACTGTATTTTTCACCTTCGACTTACACTTTTCTGACTTTCTGACTTTTCGTGCCGGCGTCGACCACGAGGCCTACTCACGCTCGACGTCTCTCCTGAACTTTCTGCTCGACGCTCTCTTCGGCAAGCATGAACGCCGCTATCCCTCCGCCTCCGTTTCTCCAGTGTCCCGGCATACCACCTATTCCATGGAGACAGTGGCGTCCTGTGTTGCAGGTATACATCGACGCCGCGGCCAGGGACGCCTCGCCGGAACACAAGAAGGCGCTGCTTCTGAACGCCTTAGGCGTCGAGGGATTGAACACCTATCTCCGTGCCGCCGAAGATGAGCAGCAGCCGGGAGCCGACCGGCCAACTCAGGAGGAGACGCCGAGCGTGTACGACGCAGCCCTTGCGCTGCTCAGCCAAATTTTCGACCCCCAACCGGACGCGGCGTGCCTGCGCGCCCGCTTCAAATCCCTGTGCCAGGGACCGGACGAGTCGGCGGTCCAATTTATCCAAGAAGTGCGCCGACTAGCCAAGCTTTGTGAATTCGGCGCGGCGAGCGATCTCCTTGCTTATGACCAGATCGTCTCTGGCATCGCGTCGCCGCACCTGAAACGGACTTTCTACAAATTGGGCAAGGAATTCACCGTACAGAAGGCGCTCGACATTGCCAAGGAGGAGGAGCGCGTCGATCGCGCCTTACTACAGCTTTCCGGAGTTCAAGTCGACGCCGTGTCGTCGCGTACTGTTCAAGATGGCGGCGCAACTCGCCGAATTCGTCAAAATGGCGGGCCTAATGGTGGCCGTCCTCCTCAAGCTTCGCAAGATGGCGCCGGCGGCACTTCGTCTCCGTGCACCCCCTCGGCCACCACTGCTGCGGACACCTCCTCTCCAGCTGCGCCGCCGGGTCGCGCGGGTGCCTGTTACCGCTGCGGATCGACGCGGCATTGGGCCAACTCCGCCGCCTGCCCAGCCAGGAGCCGGACGTGTTCGCGATGCGGACGTCGTGGACATTTCGCGCGGGTCTGCCGCACTACTTCGGAATCTCCAACCGGTCATCAGGGCCCGTCAACGGTGACCAATACAGTCACGGTCCTACAAGTGGACAAACCGGTCACCACTGTCGGACTTCTTCATCTTCCTGTGCGGATCAATGGATCCATTTGCAACATGCTCATCAACACGGGAGCGGCTGTGTCGCTACTCAACGTCCAGGATTATAAAAGGAACTTTTCCCATATCAAGCTCCTACCTTCGCATCTTGTCCTACAAAACTACTCCGAGCAAGCCATACATAATCACGGCTATTTCAAGGCAACAGTACTGTACAACGGTAACTCCGCTACGATTCCCTTCTACGTCACGGATAAAGGCACCTCGCTCCTGGGATTGGATGCCATTCGTGCTCTGAAAATAGTCATCAGAGGGGAGACCCTTACTTGTTCGCTCGTCGACTCTTCGGCGGTTCCGGCGAATGCGCCACCGGAGTATCATCACCTGTTTTCGTCGGACATCGGCACCGTCCACAACTACATTCATCGTGTCAAGCGTCGACCTGACGTGCAGCCCGTGGCGGCCAAATTGCGTCGCCTTCCTTTCTTGTTGCGGCAACAGGTTGCCGACGAGTTGCAACGGCTGGAGTCGACTGGCATCATCGAGAGGGTGGACGCTTCGGACTGGGTGTCTCCTTTGGTCGTCGTCCGCAAGAAGGACAATTCCATCCGACTATGTGTTGATCTCCGTGAGCCGAACAAGGCCATCGTAGTGGACGGGTTCCCCCTGCCTCACATCGAGGAACTTTTACAACAGTTATCAGATGCTCAAATTTTTTCTAAGCTTGATCTTGCATCGGCATATCACCAGGTTGAGTTAGCGGAGGAGAGTCGCGATCTTACTACTTTTGTAACGCATCAAGGGCTTTACAGATTCCGCAGAGTATGCTTCGGGCTGGCATCTGCGCCAGCTGTTTTCCAAAAAATGATGAGTGATGTACTGAAAGGGTGCCCAGGTGTTGTTTGTTACTTAGACGACATCTTAGTTTGGGGCCGTGATCGGGAAGAGCACGATGTGCACTTAAAAAATGTTTTGTCCAAAATAGAGTCCTGCGGCATGAAGCTTAATAATAAGTGTGTCTTTGCTGCTACTGAAATTGCATTCTTAGGTCATAATATAAGTGCTCGCGGGTTATCGCCTGTTGAGTCTAAGGTCACTGCCATTCTTGATGCCCCTGTGCCTACTGATGTTAAAACACTACAATCCTTTTTGGGGTTAGTTGGATATTATGCAAAGTTTTTGCCGCATTATGCGGATGTTGTTGAGCCTCTGCGCCGTATGCTCAGGCATGGGCAGAACTTTGAATGGTCCACTGAGGCCAATGCTAGTTTCAACCAGGTTAAGAAGTTACTTGCTGACCGCCCGGTCATAAATATTTTTGACAGTAATCTTCCTGTGGTGATTACCACCGACGCATCAAACGTCGGCATCGGCGCAGTTCTTCAGCAACAAAAGGGAGAAAAGTTGTTGACTGTGGCTTTTGCATCCCGAACCTTGTCCCCGGCAGAACGCCGGTATTCAGCAGGGGAACGCGAAGCTCTTGCTTGCTTGTTCGCAGTAGAAAAATGGCATGTGTATCTTTGGGGGCGGCACTTTACATTACGGACTGACCATCAGGCTTTAACTACGTTGCTATCAGCTGGCGCGGTGGGGCGACGCCCCTTGCGGATTTCTCGATGGTGCGCCCGGCTGTTATACTATGACTTTTCTGTACAATATTGCAAAGGTGCCGATAATGTCGTGGCTGACGCATTATCTCGGCTGCCAGTCCAGCTTCCGCCAGCACAGGCGCCGGAAGAAGAGATAATTTCTTTGGTTGCTGCATGCTTAAATAAGGATGAGTTACAGGCAGCCACTGCTAATGATAGTATTTTCCAGCAGGTTATTCAATTCATTGCTGAGGGATGGCCTCCAAAGAAGCATATGACTCCAGTACTAGCACCTTACTTTGCAGTGAAAGACGAACTGTCTTATGCTGATGGACTCGTTTTCCGCGGGGAACGTGTTACTGTTCCAGAAACTTGCAGGGGGCAATTAATTCAGTTAGCCCATGAAAACCATCCAGGCATAATCCGGACAAAGCAGTTGCTTCGTGACAGGTATTGGTGGCCGTGCCTTGACAAACAAGTGGAAAGTGCTGTTCGGCACTGTTACATCTGTCAGGCTGCCGACAAATCGGCGAAACCTGTCTTTGCACCACTACAACCAGTTTCTTTTCCTGAGAAACCGTGGGATAAGTTGGGCATGGACATTATTGGTCCTCTTTCAAATGTCCCCTCAGATTGTCGTTTCGCAATCACTTTAATAGATTATTACTCTAAATGGCCGGAGGTTTGTTTCGTTCGAGACGTTACGTCTGATGCGGTCATCACCTTCTTGACTTCCATTTTCTGCCGTGAAGGGTTTCCAACATGCCTAGTAACGGACAATGGTCCCCAATTCAAGTCTCAACAGTTTGAAACATTCCTTTCCGAGCGAGGTATCCAACACCTCTGCTCTTCCTACTACTATCCGCAAGCAAATGGTCAGGTTGAGCGCTTCAACAGGGTTTTGAAGGAGTACATTCAACTAGCTAAACTGGAGCAACGTCCTCTCAAGAAGGCAATTACTGAGTATTTAGGTACTTACCGGTTTTCTCCTCAGGCGACTACAGGATCGTCTCCTGCGATGTTGCTCCATAAGCGCCAACCCCGCACAGCGGTGAATATAACTGATCTCCCGTTGCCTTCTACTTTTCAGTCCTTTTCGGACAATACCATAAGGACCCGTGTTTTTCATAGACAGGAGTACATGAAGAATTATGTTGATCAGAAACGAGGTGCGAAACCTCCAGTCATTCAGGTAGGGCAAAGAGTCAAAGTACGTATTCCAGGAAAACAACATAAGTATAGAGGTCCGTTTACAGTTATGTCGTCGGTCGGTTCCCATGCATTTAAACTTAGCGATGGGTCGGTTTGGAATGCTTCTAAACTTGTTATTGTCCACTCCGAACGGGAACCACCTTCAAACATGCACTTGCCAATACCTTCTCAGAACCAGTCGTTTTCCTCTGCCTCGGTTCCACGGTTGGTTTCTGTCCCTATTCCTGCAGCATCACCATCTTCCCCTGGCGGGGATGGTCTTCAGGCACCGGTTCAATGCCCGGCTGTGGTGCCCAGCCACAATGCTTCTTTTTCTTCTAATATGCCTTCTCTTGAGCCACAGAGCTCCTTAGCGGCACCGGTTCAAAGTCCGGCTGTGGTGCCCAGCCACCATACTTCTACTGAGTGCGTAGTAGAGCCACCGGGCTCCTTACAGACACCTTCTCAACGTTCGGCTGTGGTGTCCAGCCCCCATGATGTTTCTCCGTGCCCCGAGCACGCTTCAGAGTCCTCAGACTCTTCTCAGGCTCCGTATCAATACTTGACTGACGAGCCCAGTCCCCATGCCAGTAATTCTTCTAACACTAACGGACATGCTTCCGAACCTTTGGGTTCCCATGTTTCGCGTGAAGTTTCTCCGTCCCCAGCCACTACTGAGGGACGCTTAAGTGAGTCATCTGACTCTAGCTACTCCTCTACGCTCTCAGCTGTGCCTGAGCAGCGCGTAACTGAGCCACTAGGCTCATCAGAAGATACACAACTTGTTGCTCCTCAAGGGAGCACTTCAGAACGAAATGCGCCTCGACGGTCGAAACGGTTGCGTAAGAAACCGTCCAGGTTTAAGGACTTTGTGTCCTAAATTCTTTTTTCACTTACTTGTTGAAGTCAGTGTGCCATACTTGTGCATTCTTGTGTGTATGCTGTGCATCTATTCATTGTATAATCGTTATCAGTTCTGCCGCTTGGCACACTGGTATGCTGTGAATTCTGTGTTGTATTTTATTTGTATCAGTGTCTTCAGCTAGAGTACGCTGTGTACTTTGCTTTTGTTCCCTTCTCGTGCCGGTTCCTTTTCACCAATTGGACGTTACACCAAAAGAGGGGGGGATGTTAAGGTGTCTACTGTTAAGGTTGTATACAGTGTAATTGTCATTAATCACTGTATAAGGATTTAAAGCCCACATGTCCTTTTCATTCTAGGGGGGGATGATGTGGTATGTGGGTTCCAGTTTCGGTTTCTTAAAAAGTATTTTTGCCCTTAGGGGGCGCCACCATGTACATATATGCGCGGCACTGTGTGAAATAAATGAGTTCCCGCTTGGCTACCGGCTGCTGCTGTTCTTCCTCCCGGCCGGCGCTCCGGGCGCCGTGCCCTTTGTTCTCCGGGCGTCGCGTTCGACGTCCGATACCACAATTCCGCAGCCACGGCAGCCGTTTTCAGGTAGTCTGATGGATGAAGAAAAATTTAACGTTGAAAAGAAGCGTCGCCTTGGAAAACAGCTCCAGCGCGACGATTCCAACAAGGCAGGAACCGTGAAGCACCGCCCGCCGGGATGCAGGGCACCAACCTGGGTAGGCAAAAAGAGCTGATTAGGCGAACGTCCTTTCACCGCCGCCGCCGCCACCCGTGAAGGGGTCGGTTAGGCAAGTATAGCTATCGCTACAAAAACCCGTGGAGGGCATCGCCCGCGAAGGGGTCGGGAGCCCACTTCAACAGCACTTTTGTGACAACAGTGTACCCACTACGTGTGTGTAAGAGAATGCGCGCACTGATGTGTATGCCCTTTGTAATGGGCGGTATGCTTTAAACCAGCAGCAATTACGCGCGTGACACTCTTTCGAAGTTGCGATGCACCCACAACGTGTTCGTAAGAGAATACGCTCAGTAATGTGTTTGCCTTTTGTAATGGGCGGCCGGCTTTAAACCACCAACTCGTTATGCAGTACACATGGTGTGACGCCCGATGGCAATATGCGCTCGTAACGCATTTTACTGCGATATTACATCTCGTACTGTGACACCTGTACACAAGACGCGTATGTTTGTCTTAAGAAAAACTGCGCAGCAGGACGAGACACCAAGAAAGAACTAACGAAAACGAGCGCAGACTCACAACAGTGAATATGCGCTCGTTTTGATCAGTTCTTACTTGGTGTCTCGTCCTGCTGCGCAGTTTTTTTTTAACACGAGTGTTTTATGCCGGGGTCCACCAAGACTTTAGTGACGTATTTCCGTCACGGAAATGGTGTCGAAAAAATGTAAACGATCAGATGGCAAAGAAAAAAGTTCCGTCAACGGACATCGAATCCATGACCGCTCGGTCCGCAACAACACAGGCCGGGTGCGCTATCCACTGCGCCACGGTCACAGACTCTACAGGCTTTACAAACGCGCCTTTTATATCTACCACTCTCCCGGTCGGCGGGGTGGTGTTGCCCTCTGGGAGCGGCAAAGTAAAGCAATTCATCATTACTGTGGCTTCCGCGATTAGTACCTGCAACGCGTTAAGCCTGTTTTACATGACAGCGATTTTGCTCCAAGAGCGGAGCGGCTGCCGTCGCAGGAGCCCAAAAACAGGTTTTCAAGCGAATGCTGGTCGCTGCGATCTTCGCAACAGTTGGAAAACTTCGCTCGCGGCAGAGCGTCTGCCCAAGATCACCCAATGGGAGAGCAGTGACGTGGGGAGCACGTGATGCAGGGGCGGAGTGGTGGAGCGGGCGCGTGAGCCAGGAGGAACTCGGTTTCCAAGCAGACGACATTCGCTGTAACAAGCTGGCAGTGTAGAAACGCCGTTCTTTTCCTTTTGTTGTTCTCTACTGCGCTTCCATCAAAGCAGACAAATCGTTTGCACGTGTCATTTTGTTCTTTTGTATATTTATCGAATCGTGGCACCAACACAGGTCCATACAGGGGGACCCTACGGCACTGCGCACTTGTTGGTCGCAGGACATGTTTCAGTTTTTTTACTACTCTGGCCCAGCACGTTCGAATACTTTACTGTTTTTCTTTTCAATGGTCATGTACCCCGAAGACGACAAATGCAAGCCCCCCAGACGACGACATTGTGGGTTGCAAGGGCTGTCGGCCCAGACGGCGCACCAACGCCTTGCGGCATTCGAGAGCAAAAGCCACCGAAAGCACTGTGAAAGCTTAAAACCACAAAAAGCAATTCTTTCTTTTGCTTTTCCATGGCCAAGTGTATGAGCGTGCAAGAAGACTTGCGTGGTAAAAAAAGAAAGCTGGAACAGAAATAAACGTGACTACTGAAGTTGTTTAATTGCACTCTGATACACTGCACATTTTCATCATTCAATGTTTAGGCGCGTGAAAATCGAGCACCGAAGTAGAAAGCTGGTGAAACTCGCAACCCAAGTGCACCAAAACAAGCGAACTCGGAGAAAGGAAACCCGCGGGTAACGGGCGCTTTCCAAAACCATTACTGCGCATCGCAAAGGCGTGCACGCCTCGCAAAAGCGGTGCATGTGAAACGAAGCCGCGTCCGAGCGTCCTGTCGCCGCTCAGTCGCCGCGGGCCCCGCCGCTCAGTCGCTCGCATGTGAAACAGGCTTTAAGCGCTGGACACATGGTGCGAATTCGGATGCGATTCGTCGTACAGCTGTTAGTGCCAACAGCCGTAGCTTATAAGTAGCTTATCTAGATATTACCGGGGCGTATGACAACGTTAATCAGGAAATTTTGTGGGATATATTGAAAGAAGTGGGCATAGGTGACGACTGTATACAGCTTTTGAGGGAAATATACCGAGAAAATACAGTTTGTATAGAATTGGAAGGAATAAGTAGCAAGGACAGCGTTGAAATTAGCAAGGGGCTGAGGCAGGGATGTCCTTTGTCCTCGCTGTTATTCATGCTGTACATGGTGAGGATGGAAAAAGCGCTTGAAGGTAGCAACATTGGATTTAAGTTGTCACACAAACAGGTCGGCACGATGGTTGAGCAGAAGCTTCCAGGTCTATTTTATGCTGATGATATTGTCTTATTTGCGGACAGTCAAGATGATATACAGCGACTGGCAGATATATGCGGAAGGGAATGTGAGGTTCTAGGACTGGGATTTCGTGCAACAAAATGTGGATTGATGGTATTCAATGATCACGAAGACGATGCGGTCTTTATACAGGGCCAAAAAATACCGAGGGTAAGCGAGTATAAGTACCTCGGAGTATGGGTAAATAAGGGGGATAGATATATGGAGGTACAATAGAAAGCATCGGTAGCAAAGGGAAAGAGGAATGCTGTAATTAGGCAGCACAGAGGTTTATGGGGATACAATAGGTACGAGGTGGTTTGAGGGCTGTGGAAGGGTGTGATGGTCCCGGGGCTTACATTTGGGAACTCAGTGGTGTGCATGAAATCAGAGGTGCAATCAGGAGTGGATGTAAACAAAGGACGGTGGGCCGCCTCGCGTTGGGCGCTCACGGGTAGACGACAAATAAGGCTGTAAAGGGTGATATGGGATGGAGCGGCTTTGAAGTAAGGGAAGCTCAGAGCAAAATGAGATTCGAAGAGAGGCTGAGGAAAATAAAGGAGAGTAGATGGGCAGAGAAGGTTTTCAGGTATTTGTATAGAAAAAGCGTTGACACGCAGTGGAGAAAAAGAACTAGGAGGCTCACCAGTAAATATACGGCTAGCAGTGCGGGCGATATGGCAACAAGGAGCATTAACCGGAACGTCAGAGAGGCGCAGAGGACTTATTGGATGACAGCGATGGAAAAGAAGCCGGCTCTGAGTAACTACCGAAAGGGAAAAAATGAAATAAGGAGGGAAAGGTTTTATAATAATTCAAGGGGAAGCGCTTTACTGTTTCAAGCAAGGTGGGGCTGCCTTAGAACGCGTAGTTATAAAGTGAGATTCAGTAACGAAGAAGAACAATGTACATGCTGCGGGGGAACTAAGGAAACGATGGAACATGTACTGATTGAATGTGGCGATATTCACCCAGATATACCTGTGGGCACGAGTCTACATGAAGCCTTGGGTTTTAGGGACAACAATGGAAAGCTGAACACGTCCGCGATAGAAATAAGTAAGAGACGGTTAGAGTATTGGTGGCAGAAAAGTAGAGATAAAGAACAAAAATAAATAATGGGGGAAAAATAAGGTCATTCTGCCTTAAGAGGCAGAGAGATGGACCGTGAATTTATATTTTTTTGGTATAATAACATAATTTAATCAATGTTGGTAAGGTATTAGGCCAACATTAAAAGAGGCAGTTTTTTTTTCTTTTTTTTTTCTTCGAGCCTGGTGGCAGACATGTCACCGCCCCGTTTTAAAGGGGACGCTCATAGCATCCATCCATCCATCCGGCGGCAGCGGAGACGGCGGCAGAAAGCAGAGCGCGCGGGATTACAGCGTGCGCATGTCTTTTTTTTTTTCTGCGTACGAGCAAGCATTGCCGCCAGGATCTTCTGAACAACGTTACTAGATCATTTCCCAGTTGTCAAACTCCGCCTGAACCGCCCCGGAAACATGACCCCGCTCCGTTTACTGTCACCAGGAGGCGCTGCCGCCACGGTCAGCCCGATTGGCAGGTCGGCTCGCAGCTAAACCTGGCTAAACACGCAGCCTCCTTCTGCAGTTCAGCGCGGTAACGGATGTTGTCCATAGGTTCTGCATGCTTTTTCGGCTAACATTTTTCCTGTATTAGAGACAAATTGGTTGCTATTATCTAGAAAACCGGGAAAAGTTGAGTGGGCGACCCGTATTGTTCGCGATTTCGATTAGCGCGTACCGCGAACGCCCGGCTGCAGGCTCGGTTCGAAATGGCTAGAGTATTTCCGCACAACGTTTACACGCTACGCCACTCGCAAGCGTGGTTGCTTGTGCTTGTTGGTGTAACAATTAGCGTCTTGATAACGCGAACTACCGGCGAGGACAAGAGAAAGAAGACGAGGACTCAAAGCGCTCGCACTTACCTTTACTGCAGCCCAGCACCTAGCTTTGCAGCGGCCGCAGCGAAAAAAAAAATGTATGTACGGCCTGACACACATTTATTTCAAGCACAAGCATGAGTACTTCAGACATTCAGAGAACGCAAAGAGTCTCATCTGGTTGCTGCGTGATTTATCACAGTAGGCGCGCCTTTTTGTTCGCTATTGCCACTTTTTCGCTGCTTCCCAGACGGCGGTTCACATCCCGCGAGTAGAAATGCATGCGGGTGATGACGAAAAAGTTCAACACTTGGCACGTGAATGCAGCATTGTGCTGGTCACAGCCAAGTCGAGAAAGGTGGTGCTGCTCCAACTCTTCCAACACTTTCCAAAATGTCCCCACAGAGACCCTCCTTGTCCAGACAAGCTGAAATTATCTTGTTTGCTATTTTCATGAATGTCAACATCTTCTGTGTTGGATGCTTTAAGGTGCCTTGCTTGAAGCTCCTGTAGTCAGTTAAATAGCTGTCAGAAGCAAGCACTGGCGTGGCGGAGCTGATGTCCTCTATGCAGAGATGGCATGTTGCATGCTTGGTGAACTTGTGTAGCCACACAGGTAGTATACAACAGTGTCCTCCATATCACCCCTGTAATAAGCATGGTCGCTTGGTCCTTGCTCAGATGCATCAGCAGAAGCAGTGGTGATTTCCATCATTTTGGCTTCCACTGTGTCGTGCAGGCGGACTTTCTCTTCTTGGTGGGCATCCTTTGCTCTCTTGAGTGTGTCAGTAACACTAATGAGCACAGAACATGGTGTGCCTTGCACACTACCACGCAGAGTTTTCTTTATCGGTGTGTAGATGCTGAGGAGGCGGAATATTTGACTGAAGTTGACAACAGTCGGGTGAGATTCGAAACCTCCAAATGAGCGTGCCAGCCCGAAGTGTCGCTGAAACAGAAATATATGGCTTTGAGTTGCACTGACATGTGCTAACAAAATGCACCAAGTAAAAACAAGAATGGCACTCTTACTTCCAAGGGGTCCTGATTTAACTTTGCCGTAAGGACATAGTGGGCACCTTGAGTCAGCAAGTATTCAATGATGTCTATGGTAGACAGCAAAGTGACTCGTAAAGACTGTGTTGTTTGCTGTGACGCAAAAAGCTTCAGGTTCTTTTCGACTGAATTTCGTTCTGTCATGTTGAGCATCTCCAAGAAGGATTTTAGGATCTGCAAATATTACTTTCATGACGTTGACATGCTGAACAATGTGAGCACTCAAGTACATGCAAGGCCCAATCAGGTGAATAGGGGTCCAGCAATCACCTGTATTTCTTTCGAGTGGCGCCTCACTCCTCTCGGCATTACTTCTCACTACACAGGCACAGCAGACATTGACATCCTAAGACTATGCACGGGGAATCAAAGCAAACGTCCGCATGATAACAACATAACCAAAACGCCGCGGTCGTCTTTAGCAACGTTGGCCGTGCAGTCCGGCTCCTCCGTGGGCTCACCTCTCACCGAGCCGGGCAAACATATCATATAGGGACCTTAGGCTGGATGCTGGATGGATGCTATGAGCGTCCCTTTTATAAGGGGCGGTGACATGTTTGCCACCAGGCTCGAAGAAAAAAAAAGTAAAAAAAACCTTCCTTGTTTTATGTTGGCCTAATACCTTATCCACATTGATTAAATCTATGTTATTATACCAAAAAAATACAAATTCACGGTCCATCTCTCTGCCTCTTAAGGCAGAATCACCTTATTTTTCCCCATTATTTATTTTTGTACTTTATCTCTACATTTGAAAAAGAAGAGGAAGCTGACGAGTGCACACATCGACACATCGGCTTCTGTTTTCTTAAATGTTTTCGGCCCGCAAGTCACCTTTAATCCCTGACAGAACTGGTCCATTCGACGCCTAACATCAAGGGAAACCCATCGACGCCTGATTTTTATGGTGGGTGGCCTTTTCCAGAATTTGAGAGGTCTGACTGCGCCGCCGCGCTGCTAGGCCTAACGCTACACCGGCCTAGCCTCTCGACGGAGGTTTGGCGGTGGTGCCTTCGCGGCATTTCTCAGCTATTAGAAGATGGCTACGGCTATGCAAGTCACTGTTGAAGGGGAGGATATCGGGCCCGCGGAGATCAGCGAAAGTGCGGGATGGATTACAGCATTTTCAAGGAGAAAATCGACATCGTCACGCCAGACATTACAGCCCTGCAATGTTCCACGGGGCGCAAACGAGGGAGCGGCTCCGGCCAGTGTCAGGAAACGACTCACCGCGGCCTCTAGGCTCCCTAGGCTACCGACGGAGCACTTTAGGGTCATCGTTCGTCCACGGGGTGGCCTGGATATCAAGAAGACTGGCCATTTCAAGATCGCACAGGCCCTCATTGCGGCGGCAGGACTAACATCCGGAGAGGTGGAGGAGGATGTCATCTGCCCGAATATGATTCAGAACATCATGGTGGCTAGTACACCTTCTGAGAGGAATGCTAAGGCCTACAACACAGTGGCTTCCTTGATCATTGACAATGTGACTTATGAGGTTAATGCCTACATGGCAGCTCCAAACAACACGAGCAAGGGAGTGATTCGACATATCGATCCTACCCTCGACCAAGATGAACTCACGAGACTCATCGTCCAACCCAGGAACCCTACTGTCATAGGAGTTAGAAGAATAAAGAGTACAAGCTCTGTGATAGTGCTTTTTGACGGACTTAAGGTGCCGGAATGTGTAAAGTGTGGGCCTAGCCTAGTGAAGTGCTCGCTATACCGGAGGCAGACTGACATTTGCTATGCATGCGGCAGATTGGGCCACCGAGCCGATGTTTGCCCATCTCCGGAGGACGGGATATGCCGAGGTTGTGGCACCAGCAACCCGGACGATCAGCACAACTACTCCCCGCAATGTGCTCTTTGCGGGGGTAATCACCTCACTGCGAGCAGGGATTGCAAGCGAAGATTTCAAGTTCCATACGTCGTACGGCAAAGAAGAAGAGCTCGGCGCTACCAGAAATCCCAAGAAGCCCACGACTCCACTGGAGCAGAACCTCTCCCACCCAATTCGGCCACCAGCAGGAGGTCCCGAAGTTCGGAGACCAGAGGCAACCGCTACCGGGTGCTGGCGGAAGATAACAGCCCGAGCCCGGGCAGGGCTTCCTCTAAGGACAAGGGGCGATCCGTCTCACGGGGCCGGAAGGGCTACAAACCAGACTCTCGTTCGAATGGACGATCGCCATGCAGGAGCAGATCCAGGTCCATCGGCCGTTCCAGTTCTCGGTCCCGCAAGCTCAGCGTCAGCATCCAGGAACCGGCAGAGCAAGGCACTGGTCCCACTTGGGCCGATCGAGTCAAGGGACAAACCAAAAAGGTAACGGGGGGCACACCGCCAGAGCATAGCAATACTAGAGTAGCGCAGCTCGAGAAAGAAAATGCACTGCTGAAAAGAGAGATGCAGCAACTCAGAGCCGAGATCGCTGAACTTAGGAACGCGACAAAACATAATCCGGTACAACCTCCCACGACCCTTCAGTACGTAGAGGATGAGGCTCCCATGGAAGTCCCAGTTGAAGAAGCATCTAGCGAACGCCCCGCCAAAAAGCGAGTCATTGTAGATTCAGCGTGTAGCAGCTCAGCTATGAAGGCCAAATCGGAAATCAAAGACGCCATTGAGTCACTCAGCATCACGGTTGGAGCAATCAAGGCTACGCTTGATGGCCTCGTGGAAGGTTTCAGTTCACTGAGTCTCCGACATGACGAGCTTGAGAAGCATGTATTCTCTATGAGTCAAACCCCAGATCCTACTAAAGGAAAAAAGACTAGTTCCGCCTCGGCCGAACAGACAGCGGCTGCATCTCGCGGCATCTTCTACGACCAGCTAGCCTTCAACCATAATCATGGCAGCAAACCACAAGCCGATTAGAATTTGGCAGTGGAACTGTAGGGGATTCCAGCGCAAGAGGAATGTCCTTCAGCAGTTCATCCGCTCGCATCAGGAAAAACCGCATGTCATTCTTCTACAAGAAACGCTCACAGACTCGGTCTCACTACCGGGCTACAAGGCGTACACGATTCACGATAAAGAGAAAAGGGGCATCAGCACCCTTGTAACCAATAGAAGCACTGTTATCTCTCACAGCATTAACGATCCCGTAAGGAAAGTAGAGTACTCCCTAATAGAAATTATACCCGGTAATCTAAACAAGGACAGCATTTTCGTACTCAATATATACAGTACGCCTTCGGATCTCAGGCAGAGATTCGCAGCGATCATTGCCAGAGCGGCTAGTAAAGCAAGGAATTCCCCTCTAATCATAGCTGCGGACTTCAATGCGCCGCATCGGGCGTGGGGATATCCGCAGAATACCCACAAAGGCATCGACCTATGGCAAAGTGCAGCCAATCATAACCTCAATTTAATCACTGATCCGGCTTTCCCAACTAGAATTGGCAATTCGTGCTCTAGAGACTCTGTGCCGGATCTTACATTTGTCAAAAATGTCGATTCGATGACCTGGTCAAACTTATTGACAGATCTTGGCAGCGATCACCATATCTTAGTCACTAGCATGTTTGTGGAGACGAAAAGACTGAGAAGCTTTACCGTCACAGACTGGGACCTGTTTCGAACACTCCGAGAAAAGCGTGGGCAGTCCCAACACTCACCTCCTGATTTGGACCGATGGTCTGAACAATTAAAAGAGGACGTCAAGGCAGCCACGAAGTCAATCCAGACCGACCTCGAAGTCGACAGGATGGACAGCCGGTTGGCGCATCTTCTGGAGGCTAAAAAGTCACTCCTCGACCGATTGAAAGCGCAGAGGCTCAATCGGAAGCTTCGAAAAAAGATTTCAGAACTGAACGGGACCATTGAAGAGCATTGTCAGGTACTAGCTAAGCAGCAATGGGACGAACTCTGTAACTGTGGATGGTCAGATGAGAGTCGGAGGAGAATGGAACTTGCTAAAACACCTCCTAGATGACACGAATTCTAAGTCTAATCAGAGGCACGCGATAGAAAAGGTCCTTCATTAAAGCGAAGCGGTCGGAACCCATGGGCGTCATTGCGGATAAGTTGGCAAACAGATATCTTCCGGTTGGTAGCGTGCGTCCGACGGACTATCCTACGTACAAGGGCGAGCCGAATCCAACACTTGACGAACCATTCAGCACCAGCGAAGTCAGGGCAGTATTACATAGCCTAAATGGAAGGTCTGCCTTTGGTCCGGACGGAATTTCCGACAAGGCTCTCAGGAACCTGGATGACGACTCCATCGAGTATCTCACTGAAGAGATAAATCGGGTCTGGAAGCAGGGCTTGGTTCCAGAGACCTGGAAGTCCGCATCGGTGATACTCATTCCGAAGCCGGGAAAACCCCCAGGCCTCGCAAACCTTCGACCCATCTCCCTCACGTCATGCGTGGGGAAGGTTGCAGAGCACGTCATTCACAAACGCATTTCGGACCATGTCGAGAAGAGCAATTTATTTCCATACAACATGGTTGGCTTCCGTCCGGCTTTGTCGACGCAGGATGCGATGAAGCTCATCAAGTGTCAAATAATCGACAATCCAACCAGAGACGTCCGGGCTATTCTGGGTTTAGATTTGGAAAAAGCTTTTGACAACGTGTCTCACGCACACATTCTGAATGCCATATCGGATCTCAATTTGGGCGCATCCTTTCACGGTTACATCAGCTCCTTTCTCAAGGGGCGGAAAGCGACACTTAAAATTGGAGACCTAACAACAGAGGCTTTCGAGCTTGGCCCTAGAGGAACACCGCAGGGAGCGGTCGTTTCACCGCTATTGTTTAACATAGCAATGAGAGGTCTCTCGGAAAAGCTCTCTGCTATAGACGGTGTTAGTCACACTATCTATGCAGATGACATAACTATATGGTGCACCAAGGGATGTGAAGGAGATGTTGAGGCGAGTCTCCAATCGGCAGTAAATGAGGTTGAATCATACCTGGAAAACACGGGACTAAAATGTTACCCCAGTAAGTCCGAGTTACTCCTTTATAGACCAATCAGACGAGGTCCCAAGCCCAGGGGATGGAAGCCACTCGCAGATGTCGATATCAGGCTAACCACACGTGATGGAAACCTCATTCCTAGAGTCGAGTCCATACGCATGTTGGGCATGGTTATCGAATCCAATGGATCCAATAGGCTTACGTTAGATAGGATTACAAAGAAAACGGAAATGGTCATCAGACTCATTACTAGGGTGTCTAATAGAAGAGGAGGCCTGAAAGAAGACAATTTACTCCGGATTTTCCATGCCTTTCTCATGAGCCACGTCATCTACGTAGCGGCCATGCACACCTGGCACAACTTCGAGAAAAAGAAGCTTAACACCCTCTTTCGGAAAAGCATCAAAAGGGTGCTAGGCATTCCGATGACGGCTAGCACAGAACGCCTTTCTCAATTAGGTGTGCACAATACGCTGGATGAAATCATCGAAGCACAAGAATCAGCCCAGCTTGCTCGACTATCCTGCTCTTTGGCAGGGAGAAGAATCTTAGCCATTCTGGGCCTCAATCCAGTGCTGGCAGAGGAGAGAAGCCATCCAATCATCGAGGAGCAAAGAGAAAATATTCTTGTCGCACCGATCGCTCGCAATATGCATCCGCAGCACAATGAGGGAAGGCGTAGAGCAAGAGCGATTGCGATCCTGAAGAAGATCAAGGATGATCCTCAATCGGTCTGCTTCGTAGATGCGGCACAATATGGTCGCTCATCTCACTATGCCGTGGTCGCAATAGATAACAGAGGTGAAATAATCTCGTCGGCCTCCCTGACTGGGACCACTTCTTCTAAAGCGGAGCAGGTTGCTATTGCTTTGGCACTCTTGGATGATAACAGGACGCAATTCTACTCGGATTCTAGATCGGCAGTCAGGGCGTTTGCCTCGGGCTCCATAGCGAAAGAGGCACATGACGTTCTTAAGAACCGGACCATAACTATGCACACAATCATTTGGTTCCCGGCACACCTAGGTCAAACTTTGGACTCCCTCACCAACCTCAACGACATCGCCCACTCCCAAGCGCGCGTACTAACTCTCCGCGTGGGAGGAGAAGCCTTGTCACAGAGCAGGGTTCAAGAGTTCCGAGACACTTTATTCACATTTAATGAATTCACGAAGCATTTTTATCTGGAAAGAAGAGTATTTCCTCCACCACACAAAAAGCTCACGAGACCACAGGCGATGACCCTTAGGATGCTTCAAACTAATTCTTATCCGAATCTTGCTTTCATGCACTGTCTATTCCCAAGTGACTTCAGCTCGCAATGCCCTGGCTGCGGGGGAACGTGCGATTTAGAGCACATGCTTTGGCGGTGCCCCTCGTTACGTGGGGATAAGGACCTCACAGAGCAGAAATGGAGCTCGGCCCTCAAGAGCTCGGAATATCAGCAACAACTTTGGGCTGTCCAGAGAGCCTGCGATGCGGCGGTTAGGCTAGGTCTAACTGTCCCCACGTGGGAGCGGCCCGCGGTGTCACCCTAAGGGGTGGCACTTCTCCGGATCTTTAAATAAAGTTCTTCGTACCGTACCGTATCTCTACATTTCTGCCACCAATACTCCAACCGTCTCTTACTTTTTTCTATCGCGGACGTGTTCAGCTTTCCATTGTTGTCCCGAAAATCCAAGGGGTCCTGTAGACTCGTGCCCACACGTATACCTGGGTGAATATCGCCACATTCAATCAGTACATGTTCCATCGTTTCCTTAGTTCCCCCGCAGCATGTACATTGTTCTTCTTCGTTACGGAATCTCGCTTTACAACTACGCGTTCTAAGGCAGCCCGGCCTTGCTTCAAACAGTAAAGCGCTTCCCCTTGAATTATCATAAAACCTTTCCTTCCTTATTTCGTTTTTTCCCTTTCGGTAGTTACTCAGAGCCGGCTTCTTTTCCATCGCTGTCATCCAATAAGTCCTCTCCGCCTCTCTGACCTTCCGCTTAATGCTCCCTGTTGCCATATCGCTCGCACTGCTAGCCGTATATTTACTGGTGAGCCTCCTAGTTCTTTTTCTCCACTGCGTGTCAACGCTTTTTCTATACAAATACCTGAAAACCTTCTCTGCCCATCTACTCTTCTTCATTTTCCTCAGTCTCTCTTCGAATCTCATTTTGCTCTGAGCTTCCCTCACTTCAAAGCCTGTCCGTCCTATATCTCCCTTTACAGCCTCATTTGTCGTCTTCCCGTGAGCGCCCAACGCGGCGCTCAAACAGTGTCGCGCGCGCCCCCACGCGGCGCTCAATGGAAAGGCGTCACGCGCAGCGGCGGAGTTTGAGAACTGAAAGAAAGATCTAGTAGCGTTGCTTCTGGATGCACTGAAGCAAGTATTTTTTTCTGTTACTGCATTTCTTTTGGTCCAGTTTTGCGGAGAAACGCACGGCAAATGCTGAATTTTCCTGATATAAATTATTGTAAGGAGGTATCAATTCATCTGTGGTAGTGTTACTTTTTTTTCATTACAGTCCATTTTGTCTCGGCGCGAAATACCTTGATTTGAGAAATATACAGGGGCGTTCTAGCATTCTCCTTTCTGGAGACGTGTATGGGTGAAAACTGGACTAATTTTTGTCGTTGCATCATACTGCCCTCCAATCGAGACACATCGTTTTACTATTTGATCGCCTACGGATATTTATGAGTTGGTCAACCGAAGCACGGTTACGCTCTAGATAACTGAGTGCCCTAATGATGTCACTGAAGTAAGATGATAAGTAATTTTGCCGGAATATTGTTGAAGGCTTCGATTAGCCGACCTACATTTACTCCACACGTCGTTCAGAGTGAAAGTTCCTGAGTTGTCATCCCCTCCTTTTTCGTCATCCGGATTTTGCTTACGTTTTGGTAGCACAATGACAATATCAGTATCGTGTTCATTTACTGTGCTCTCGACTGCATCCGAATCAATCAATTGATCATAAATGAACAAAACGCGCCTGCAACCAGTCCGTGTAGTCGCAGAACCGGCGACTTTCAGTCCAGACCACGGCCTAGATGTATGGCGACCGCCTGCAACCTCCTCCCTGTCTCCTGCGGCGTGACGCGAGGTAGTTGGAAAGGGAAACTGGGGAAGCCTCGTGGGCGAGTGCGAAGCATTGTGCGCTATGCGAGCGCGGCTTTCGCGCCAGACTTGATAGCGCCGGCGACATCGCGAGGAGAGAGCATGACGATTGCTGATGCCGAGTGCCGAGTTTGGTCGGCTCAGTTAGCGTTCCCCTCCAGCGTGCGCTCGACCTTATTTCTTTGTAACGCGCTCATGCTGCGGCGTTTGCGCGGTTTTTTTTATCTTGCGTGCTTGTGTCGCTGGCGTTCTGCGTAAAGAAGGCAAAATTTTGGCGTGGAAAGGGAAATCAATATTTGATTCAATAGCAGTGATTTATTAATTGAAGTTGCAGACCACTTACGGCTATATAACTGAAACTCTGTCAGTGCTGTCTTTTTTTTTTGTTAGAGAAAATGCTGTGGGGTCCTGTGTATTCTCTAATTTCAGGAATATGGCATACTGCTGCGTACCCCTCTGCACCTGTTATACAATGCCTTTAAAGTTTCCGTATAGAAGGAAGTGCTTGCAAGTTGTTGATAAAGGAAATATAAACAAAGTGTTTCTAATGGAAAATTTGAGTGCTGCTGTACGTGTGTTTTCATTTCGCTATGTGTTGTTACAACGAAGGAAAAAATGCACAAAGGAAGCAAGCACCGATACCTGCTTTTTGCGATACTGCTTCCAAACGGACTGCTTCCGTCGCAGGCGGAAATTTCTCACGCAACGTGCGGCAAGCCCTCTCATCCACGGATCCGATTCCAGCCAGCGACCAACGGCGGTTCCCGATTGGAGGCTTCGAACTACTGGCTGATGCAAGGAATCGGCCAGGGTTATAAAAGAACCAAGCTGCACGGAGAGGGGGACAGCGAAAGAAAAAAAAAATCGCAGCATATCCACGGAGTGAATGATGATGAGTGGGCGAAGCTGCGGAGGTTCATCGGTAAACCGTGAACCTTCCGTGAATTCTGCCCAGTACATCAACACCGACGTGAGATCGGGCGCGTTTATACTTAAGGTTCGATGAGTTATGACGACTTGCAGCTTACTTTAATTTTACATGTACGCTGTGAATTTTCATTGTTTAGAAAACCATTGCTTTAGAAAACATCTGGCGTCTTTCGCTAAGCAGCTGGCGTCTTTTCGTTTTGCTTTAGAAACATCTGGCGTTCTTTCGTTTTGCTTTTAGAAAACATCTGGCGTCTTTCGTTGGTTTATTTCATCAATCAACGGCGTTTTGAACAAAATTTTTATTGTTTAATCACGCACAGGAGAAATCTCACCAGGCACTACCTTGGAGGTAAACAATGACTGCTAATGGAAATGAGAGACAGAAGAAGTCGGCTTTTAGCTAACACTTACACTTCTACTTCTACTAACGTTTCCTACTGGAACATGCCAATGGCTGCTAATGGGGAATGAGAGACAGAAGAATTCGGCTTTTAGTTAACGGGTACGCTGCGAATTTTTTATTGTTCAACAACGCACAGGAAAAATCTCCCACCGGCACCACCTTGGAGGTCAAGATCTGGTACTAGCGTTACGACTGGTTACGCACTACTACGACTACGAGGGACGAACGGGTGCCGCCTTAAGGAGCTTCGCCCCTAAAATCCCGGGTCGTCGTCGCACCTGAGTGCGAGCCCCATAAGCTGTCGGTCCCAGTGCCGAATATGTAACGCCTCTATTTATATGTATATAGATTTGCCTTAACTCACCGTCGCCTTGTCCGCTCCGTCTATCAGCTCTGCGCAGATGCAGCCACAAGCTGAGACACCCGATACCCAACAATGTCTTCCCACACAAGTACCAAGGCACCTTGTTTTTTTTTTCGAGTATGAAGAAGCACACTGCAGACACGCTAAACAAAGGATGTAACACGAAAATGTCCAACCAACACTACCGCGCAGACGTCCAGACGTGGAAAACAAGTGTACTTCTGCTCTGCCGTTTTTGTGCAGCATAATTTTTTAAAAAATTTTTTATTTATTCACAGATACTGCAATCACCATTTGGTGATTTTAGCAGGGTGGTACATCAAGTTAGTTATGAACAATTGGCAAGTACAATGACATATAGTATATACATGTTATACAATGAATACAGGGAAAAAAAATACTTCAACGGGCAAAAACATACAATTTTTCGTCTTTCACTGAAGATATGTTACAATGTTTCGCATATGTGTAAAAAAGCGGTACGATGTTTTTACTTCATATTTTAGTATCAGTACGCATATATACGCGTTTTTTTTTGTCATATTAAGAATGCCGAGCGAGCGGGTTTCTAGCAGACGACACGCTCCGCGCAGACCGTTCCCTGCCACCGCCGCCGCCGCCGCCGCCGTCTTCCTCCTATTGGCGCATGGGCTCATGGGCGCAGGTGCACGGCCGGGCTAGACCGCACGCGCGCGTGGCAGGTGTTGAATGATTTCTACGCGCTTCGACAGATGGCGCTACGCGTTGCGATCAGCGCCGGGAGAGGACAAAGCATGTGCGAAAGCGTGAAGAGGAGCGGAGGGGGAGAGCAAAGGAACGAGTAAAGGGCGAGACAGACGGTACGATTTTTCATGCGATTCGACGTCCGACACGGCGGAGGGGCAACCGGTATGGTGACCTTTCATAGCATCGTACAGCCACCATTCCCTCTCCCCCACCGCCGCGTCGGCCGCCGGATCGCATGGAAAATCGGACCGTCTGTCCCCCGCTTTAGACCGCCGCGTCCTGCGTTGCACGGCTTGGCCCGAGCGAATGCGTGCCCTATTGAAAAAATCCATATGTACGGAGTCCGCAGATACGGACTTATTGGAATATGGAATGCCATATCACCGTATCATACGGAAATCCGTAAGATACGGAAATCCGTAAGATACGGATATCCATATGATACGGAAATCCGTAAGATACGGATATCCGTATGATACGGTGATATGGCATTCCATATTCCAATAAGTCCGTATCTGTGGACTCCGTACATATGGAATTTTTCAATAGGGTGGGGCGGCGGCGGAGTCGGCGCTCCTCTCTTATCTTACTCCGTGACCCCACCCAACGTTCCGCAGCGCAAAACTGGCTGGGACAGCCCGTCGGCGTCTCTCACAGGCGCGCACGTCGGCTAGAGACGCCGCTCGGCATAGCATGGTCCCTACGGTTATCACCGTCTGGTGGCCGCCGGTGGAAGCCATCATTCTCCGTGCCACCGCGACGCCCGCGGTCGGCACACTAGTAAGTATATTCTAGGCACTATAGCCTCGCTCATAGCATCACGCTAATCAAACCAAAAATAGCTCTGCGACGTGCGCCAACGCGTAACAACGCGTTCCCCGCTCACGCGCTCGCCCCGAGAAAAATCGCGGCCGGGCTACCGGGGCGGCGCGATGCGCTTTGCATTTCCCTCTAGTCTGGCCATGGTGTTCAATCGCATTTTAACATGCCACGGGATGGCGACCAAGTTCTGCGTCTAATATGCGACGGTCTTCTGGCTATCACACCTCGTTCTCTGATTATGCTTTCACCGTTAACTACTACAGCTACCACAAGGGTTTGTTTACTCATTTAACATGGACGTTAGTCGTCGGAATGGAGATGTACCAACAATCATGAAAGTGGGTGCATACACGGTAAACGGTCCCTATACACTGTGCAAACTCTCTATATCAATATACAGTAAACATTCAGTTACTTCTATAAGGGCACGTTTTATTTTCGTGTTATTCCGATTCCTATGACGGAGGAATCAACCATGTTTTTTAAGATGTTCCTGTACCAACTTGCCCAACTTTCAACCCTTGTTGCGTATGTTTGTGAAGCATTAAAGGCAATTTCAGTGCAACTCCAAGCATTGGAGTGGCTCTGTGGCAGAACACCTGCTTGCCACGCAGATGGCGTGGGTTCGATTCTCAGTCGAACCTAAGATCTTTTATTATTTATTTTTGTGTTCATGGGACAAGCTTATGACTTTGCACTCAAAAGCAGCGACGCCGACGCCGACACTGAAATTTCTGCGGAACGAGCTCTTTAACGCTATCGCGTTAAAACTAGCGGCCGTAGAAAATTCAGATGGGTAATCTTGTAAAATGGCAGTATGAACTCGGTGACGTGGTCGAGGCGGTTGGAGGCATCACAAAAGGCGCTGCAGCCCTACGCTCCCGATTGGATGATGCAGAAGATCGTTCTTGCAGGAATAATCTACTTTTTATGGTGTAACGAATATTGCGACATAGTCTGGTGTTCAATCTGAGCAAAAAATAATAGACATTCTAAATAGCACTCTAACCCTAAGCGTACCTACCAATAACATATCGCGGGCCCACCGTATCGGTCGGTTTTTTCAAGGAAAATCACGTCGAATAATTGTCAACCTCACTGCCTATAAAATGAAAGAAGAAATTCTATCCATGCGTGCGCGGCTAAAAGAAAGCAATATCTCTGTTAGTGAAGACTTTTGTCCCGCTACACGTCATGCTAGGAAAACCAGTATCGAATACCAAAAAAAAACAAATCTGAATCTGCCATTAAAGGTAAGGTACAAAAAGCTATTAATTGATGGGAAATGCTATGGCTACGACGCCAACGAACGAAAGGTCTATGCAATAAAGCCATTATGTACCACTAAGGACATCGCGGCGTCTGTTCGAGTCGTAAAACCGTGGCGCATTATATCGACAGCACCCACACAGGATCCGCGAAGGGTAGGGACGCCGATCCGGTAATATCTAGACTACCGGTTCTCTTTACTAATACTCGTAGTGTCTTACCTAAAAGAAATCTTCTATGTTGCCTAATAAATTACTGTGACACAGAAAGAATTGCACTAACCAAGACTTGGCTGACGAGTCAAGTTACAAACTCCGAGTTATCCTACTGTTATAAAAAGTATAAGGTTTATCGTACCGACCGCGCTAAGGGAGTAGGTGGAGGCGTATTAATTGCTGTTAATGAATGTTTAGACTGTTTTCATGTGGCTATAACATGTGACATTGAATGTGTGTGTTGCTGTGTTTCCGTAAATTTTTAAAAAGATGGTTGGTTCTTGTTACCGTGCACCTTTCTCTGCCGCGACTTTTTGTGACAGCATGTACGATTGTTTATGTCAAATAAGTACTCGTTTCTCAGACGCGCCATAACTAAATATGGGAGATTTTAACTTCCCGAATACTTTGTGGTCAGGCACATGTCCTTCATCTAATCCAACTTCCGCAGAATCGAAACATTTTATCGACATATGCGCTGACTTTAGCTTACTCCAAGTTGTTACTTCGCCTACAAGCGTAACGAACAGCACATCATCTCTTTTAGATCTCGTTTTAACGTCATCAACAGATATCCCGGGTTACACACTCGCCCGGGCCGAGCGAGCATGACGTCGTGCATTTTATCATTAGCCTTTCAATTTCCCCGTCCCATAACAGTCTTAAAACCATTTGTGAATTTTACCGCTATCAACCATGAATTTGGTGTTTTCCTTGATAATTTCCTGCCTAATGCCGCTGAGCGCTCACTGGATACTAACTGGAATAAGCTTAAAAAAAAAATTCACGGTCTCGTCAACCAGAATGTCCCAACGAGGCGTGTTCTCTCGAATAACAATGCGCCATGGTATACTAATTCTCTGAAACGAGTCTAACCGAAAAAAACCTCTCTTTCGCACAGCTAAGTGGGTACAAAACGAGGCTACATGGCAGGGCTGGGCAAAGATACTTTGAAATTGTATCGCGATACGATACAAGATACTCAGGCAAGAAGTATTGGAAATACAGATACAAGATACTGCCGCAATAATTGTATCCGATACGATACTTGGCAATTGTATCTTAAGACACTTCGATACATTTTCTCTAATTTGTTATTATAGATCCATATAATGTAGCAGCGAACGCCTATGCACGAAAATGTCTTCTTGAAAATTTCCTAATTGTGACCTATCTTGTTTCACTTTAATGAAATGTCTGTTAGTATACACCATGCGCAGGGAGCGCATGGTGTATACGGGGTTTGAGACCGTTCGCTACCGGCCCGGCCGGCACACATGACCGTCTCCGTCCAATTTGTTTTTGTTTTCTAAATAAGTATGTTCGTGAGCTACACAGATATGACGGGTCTCAAGCATTTCTTTCGTGAAGAACATGTGGTCACCACGTGCTGAAACATAACCGTAGAACAAAAACTTTATATTTCAATCCGCGTACAGATTTCACTCGTTGTGTACATCGGTATCGATGTTTCTCAAATACTGACTCCCAATCCCCTTCAGAAATGACTTATATACGAGATATGGGATCCTTTCAAATGGCAACGTCATTTTGTTCAAACTCTCTCCAACCCCACCATCTTCACTGGGCCGGCCCTTGGAGCTAAGTTTCGCGACTGCGGCCCGCCGGTTATAAGCTGAGTTTGAGACCCCTGGTGTATACGTAGATGACGTAAAACAGCAATGAATTTTCATATTCTACTTATCTTCTGGCGTAAAGGATTCTTTGTTGATATACTCACTAACGTGCAATCTTTTAGCAATTTTTCTTCAACGAGAAAGCATGTGCAACACAGAAACATCTCAGACGTATTGTATGGTTGCACAAAGCGTCGGAGGGCACCGCCGTTATTCGCGCTATTCCCGCTTCATTAGGTGGCGATTATTAATACGAAAAATGTTTAGGAAGGCCTAAAACAGGAAAACTACTATAAGTAAAATAGAGAGGTGGTTCTGTATCAAACATTCACATCGAATGAGTACAAACACAACACAGACGGCGCCCTTAAAGGGACACTAAAGAGAAACAATGAATTGGTTTAGATTGATAAAGTGTGCTCGGAGAACTCTTGTGTAGTTTATTTCACCACGATTGGTTTATTATTAGGGGAGAAAACCAAGTTCAAAGTTTCATTTTTAAATTTCGCGCCGAACTTTGTAATTCGTGACGTAAAAGACTTCAAAGAGCATTTAACGTATTTTGGCGCCACTGGCTCGATGAAAATTCCACAAACTCGTTATGTCATGTCTCTGGCCCTCTCAGAGGACAATGTACTTCGATTTAACCGATTAGGAACTACGTAGGCCCAAGCAGGCGCCGTCAAAAATATGTGACGTCACGGCAAATGGTACGGGAATTCCAAGGTAGCGTCGCCACCTGCATTTTCTTTTGCGCGTTTTCTCGCTTATTAAGCGTCTTCTCGCAGCAAGCGTGGTGTTTTTGGTATTGTGGAAGACTACTTTACTAATGCGAGAAAAGTCGTTTTGCTCTTTAGTGTCCCTTTAATAGCTATGAGCATGAAGTATCGTCAACTTACCTATTAAGACAGTAGAAAATTCAATACCTATGGAAAATTGCCTGAAACGGCTCGTTGGGACGCTCATGAGTACAACGGAGCATTCAGTAAAACAACGTTTCTCGAATCCGCGTCCTAACATCTTTAAGATGGCTCCTAATGATTTCCATTATTATAATGCAAGCTCAATTTCGTTATTTTCCTAAGCGGTAAGCAGAATGCTTTGTACTGTAACTCAAGGGACGCCTACATAATTATATATTTGTTTTAAAAATCGCCTTGGCAACGTGTAAATGGGTAAACCGTAGTAGAAATATAAAGCAGACAGTTAGAAGAATAAAGCAGCGATCTTACTTTGGGAATGCGTTACAAAAGACATACTGCAGTGACCAGACCGGAAAAACAGTAGTACAGAGACCTAGGTAATATATGGGAGGCAAAATGACAGCAAAAAAGCACTTGTGCTAATAATAAAATTATGATTTCCTAAAGTCTTTGAATAAATGTAGGAAGAAGTGAAAAATACGGTACGCCAAGTTATTTTCTGTTAGGTAAGCGCTTGCTCTATTAGATGTAGCATCAGTACCAGTGGTGCTAAAGTTGTTAGAATCTTATTTGCATATAAGTTCATTCATTGCATGCAAGTCAAGCTTTACATCCACGAGATCCTTCAAATCGCTGATACGTAAAATCCATGAGACACAAAGCAACTCCATTCTTGCACGCATCACATTTCGTTACGGAGCAAGACGCAAGAGAATCTTCAATAACGACACTGTAGCAACATCAGAATTTGCGCGATAGACGCTGCACGCGGTTGAGTACGCGGCGCAGGACAGTGGCTAAGAGCAAGTGTCGCGGCATTGGTGCAACTAAAAAGAAAAGAAATCGACAAAACAAAAGGTACGTGGGCTGGGCGTAGACGTCCGTGCGCTTGTCTTCCTCATCTTCTGCCTTCAGTGGAGGACTCTGGCGGAAAAATAAAATTGCGTCACTTTCCTTAGACTTGTTCAGATAGCTTATTGGCACCAATACCAGCTTGAAAAGCGGAGCTTGGCCAGTGATTATTGTTTCGCACGGTTGTGTTGGGATAGAAGTATCTTGTATCTTAAGATACAAGATACATTATCGAATGTATCGGAAATACAGATACAGATACTTCTCTTTCGAGACGTATCGCGATACAGATACAAGATACCCATAGAGTATCTAAGATAGTATCTAAGATACATGTATCTTCGATACTGCCCAGCACTGCTACATGGACAGCTTACAAAGAAGCTGCCTCGACCTACACATCTGCATAAAGAATACTAAGTTTTCATTTTTATTACCACCTTCCCGACCATACTTAACAATCCGAAAAGCTTCTGGAATGTAATAAAACCTACCGAATCAAAAATCATATCACTCAGTTCACCTACCGGCGAACCCATACCCCAGCACCACTGCGCTACTATTCTAAATAATGCGCTAATAAAGGCTTTCACAATTCATGTTGCTGGCCGAGTCAGTCGTACAACATGAAGCAAGGTGTTTCGCAAAGGAAACACGGACAAGGAAGTGAACGAGGACGGGCGCACGTCCTCGTTCACTTCCTTGTCCGTGTTTCCTTTGCGCAGCATCTTGTTTAAAATGCTTTCACACCTGGAAAACATGAGCACGAACTTCTAAGGCTATCGCGCTGCAACTTTTTACCTATGGATCGGATAATTTTCGGCCCTACCGGCATAAGAAAAATAATAGCTTCAAGCTTACGTCTTTCTGCGGAATCGATAGAATCACGGCAAAATTTCTGAAAAATACCAGCGAGTATTCCTCGATTATCTTAAAGAGCATTTTTTCACAATCATACATGTCTTCATCTTCACCTCTTGAATGGAAAGCAGCGAAAATTATTCCGATTCCCAAATCTGGCAAAACTCATCATCCATCTAACTACAGGCCCACATCGTTAACCTCGATACCATGTAAAATAATGGAGCACATCATATTTTCTAACCTTGTTACATTTCTCGAAGAAAACAACTAGATCAGAAGAAAACTGAAAAAAAAGGTATATATTCTCAAAAACGATTATTAGGATTGTTGCAATGTCCCTTGACTACAGCATACTAAAGAGCTTTTTCACCAATATAAAGTATTTCCGGTTGAAAAATTATTTGAATATCCTTTATCTGTAGCCTTCAAATGCCAAATAGCCCCAAACACATCGTTTTTGCGACAGGTTTCTACTTTGTCGAAGCGCGAACGCACCCACACAACTCGGCAAACGGATGAATGGATTGTTGAAACGTCTAAAAAGCAATATTATTGACAATTACTAGAAAATGAATTGCCACGACTTCTAAATAATTTATGCAGAAGGAACATTATTCCAGAAAACATGACAAAAAGCAATTTTTGAACATTATCTTCACAAAAGTGCTTTATATTCCTAAGTGAAAGCATTGTTTCTTGTTTGATTAAAATATTTACCTAATGTGGTTACGTAACTTTTTTATAACATGATGACCATGCATTCTGATTACATTGTACCTGATGTTTCATTTTGCTGTCGTTGATTTTCTTTCCGCGACATAAATCATGTAGTTGTATTATAATATTTTTTCTCTTGTTGCTGCGTATTGTTGCTTTTGCTCGTATTGTTTAAGCTTACATTCTATTACCACTTTCCACTGTGTGAAATGTTTTTATATGCCTTCTTTTCATGCGGCTGCACCTCTCCGCCTCACTGGGCCCTCAGGGCACCATATCCTCTCCGAATCACCAGCGAACAAATGAGTCGTATGATCCGGCGGGTATCAACGAAGTGTGGAGGCCTCTAAGGGACCCAGTCCCTCCGGTTGGCCCGAGCGTTAGTGACCAGTCAGGTCCTCTATGCCCCACTTTACCTTCGCCTGCGTCTTCACCACGAACACCAACCAGATAATCTTTTCCGCTCCATGTATAGGCGCGCGTTGGACACTCCCATCGCCAATTCCAATCGTCGCTTTGCGGCACTGGGGGTGTACAACTCCTTCGCGGAGCTGCAGGAAGCCCATCGCGTCAACCAGCTCAATATTCTGTGGCAGACGCCATCCGGGCGCCGCCTGCTACAAAGAATTGGCTTCAAAAGAATATCTGACCCGGTCTCTCCATCCCCAGTACCGGAAATCTGGCACCAGAAGTTATGCGTGGAGCCACTCCCCCGCTACATGGACCCCGAACAACACTACGGCCGAAAGCACGCGCGTACTGCTGCCCTTCAGGCGCGTCACGCCGATCGCCCCGGCGTACTTTATGTAGATGTCTCGGGCCCTTCCCCCTCAGGTAACCACAAGGCCGCTGTGATTACAGAAGGTCACTACTTCGACGGCCGCTCCTTTAGAGCCGACAGTGCAACTCATGCAGAGGCGGTTGCCATTGCTGTGGCCGCCTCCCACCCCACCACTCACACTATCTTGACAGGCTCGCGCTCAGCCTGTTCTCGATACATCCAGGGTTCCATCACCCTATTGGCTGCTCGTCTCCTTCAAGCCAACTCCTGGCGCTTTAGCTCTCACTCCGTAAGAATAGTCTGGACTCCAGGCCACACAGGACTTCCATGTAACGATGCGGCGAATGCCACTGCCCGCGCTTCTCTCCTCCGGGCTGCTGCCTTCCATGTCCCGAGTCGGATCCTGGAAACTAGATTCTCACACTCTACCGTGATAATCTAGATTACTATCGCACTTCGCGCCGACTTTACCCTGGACGAACGAATACTGCGCCGCCTTCAGACTAATACTTTGCTTAACCCGGCGGTCGCCCGGCACTTCATACCGGAGATCTCTGGCACGTGCCCGACTTGCCAGGTCCTCACGGACACCTTTCACTTCGTGGCGTCGTTTCCTGCAACTTCGCTCCCCCTTCCCCATCCCAACTGGAAAGGCTTGGGAGGAACACCTGCTCGGCTGCTCTACCTTGGATTCGCAACGCTCCTTGGTGGCGCCTGCCCGGGTGGCGCCAGCCGCTCTCTTGTGAGTTTCTTCAACAGAAATGTTTACCACCGCCACCACCGCCCGTCGTACGCGTTGCGGTTAGGAGTCGGTGATTGCGGTTGGCTCTCGGTGGCGATAGTCGATATCGTGCTGTTTTCTTTTATACATATTGTTGATTTGTCGGCCACGTGGCATGCGTCATCGCGCCAGTTTTGAATGTTGAAGGTCCGTACGCCATGGGGTGTGATAAGTGGCCATTTAACCCAAATTTTTGGGTATGGCAATATTAAATCGTCTTCGTTTGTCGGCAAACTTGTTATTGTTATCATTTTAGCCGATCGCGGCAGCAACACACTTGGGCGGTCGGGACAAGTGGTGTCATCTTACGGCGTTATGCGCAACCAGGCAAGTACGTGCGTAAAAGTGTTCGGCTTCATCGAACGGCGACTCACGTTGACCTCCAAATGCGTCCGAATCGCAGCTGTCATTGTCCGACAGCGCCAAGGAGCTTGTGCGCGTGGCATAGTCAGTCTCAGACATGGTATGGCTGGTGCGGCGGAGTCACTTTTCCGATGAGCGTCTGCTCTTGGCTGCATTCGTACCTTTCATACTCTACGCTGGCTGGACCAGCATGCTTTGCATAGTTTCCGTTCATTGCCAGCTTATACGTCACGCGAAGACAGTACTGCTCGGCTGGGATTCGGTTTCGGTATTGCGTTTTCTTCCTTATTTAAAGTTATTTTGCAATTTTCCGGCTATATCTACTGTCAGGTCCGTGACAGGAGCGTCTGAAGATCATAGAAGCAGCATTACTTTAACATGGTCGAAGAATCGCCAGAGTTGGCCTTTAAGCAAGGTCGACAGTTGGGCTAGTGGGTAAGGTTCCATATTATTTAAAGCAGCGCAAATGACAGGATAGCGTTCGTTGTGTCAACTTGTTGTCCTCTTGTCCTGTAATTTGCGCTGGTTTAAATATTATGGCCTTTAAGCTTGAGTTCTCACCGTGGCTGGCGATTGCTCAAAACTATTATGATCGTATCGAGGCAATAGCTAAAAAAGAGGAGAGAGAAAAACAAGGTAAAACCAAGTAAGGAGTGTAGAGAGGGACTTAGGATGAGGAGTAGTGGTGTCAGGATGAGGAGGAAGGAAAGGAGGAGGAGATACGGTAAAGCGTAGCTTAGCAATGTATAGCATAGTATGGCAAGGCGACGAGAGGAGAGGGCAAAGCATAGCATAGCATTGCATAGTGTAGTAAAGCAAGGGGGTGTGAAAGGGGGAGGGATGTGAGGCTTAGAAGGAGGGAAAGGAGGAGGAGAGGGGGTCAGCATAGCATAGTCTTGTAGAATACTGTCACGACTAAAGGCTGGCAGTATGACAGAGGACAACGAAGTGAGCAGCACGAGCAGCAACCACCGTTTTCTCTGAGGAAGACGACGTTGAAGCGTCTGCCCTTTTGATCTGTCAAAAGAGACCTTGCTTTTCCTTGTCGCACCGTAGTCCTGTGTCCTGTTCTTTCCGCGTTGCGACACTGGTGGAGGTGATGGACTTCAACGCCTGATGTTTCACCTCCTCCCGGGAGCGGCACTGCCAGTTCGATCCCGCAACCCGTTCCTGCAGTGGACACTCCTGTCCACCACTACAATCGCCGACTGCGAGGCATTAGTCCCGAGGCAATCTCCCTGGAATTTCCCCAGCCAGGGATTCCGTCTGGAGGAATGGCGACCGCCGGCGCTTCACAAGTGACTGTTGAGCATCCTCGGATTGCTGAGACCTTCCACGGTGAAGTTTATGAGGACGTCGAGGATTGGCTCGAACAGTATGAACGAGTCGCCAAGGTGATTCATTGGACCATGGAGCAGAAGCTGTCACGCGTCTACTTTGCCCTGGGAGAGAGCACTCGTACGTGGTACGAGAACCGGGAAGCCCCATTGTCTTCCTGGGATGCATTTCTGCAGCAACTTATCGTAACCTTTGCAAACAGCGACCTTCGCGATTCTGCTCAGCAACTCATCGACTCGCGCATACAGAAGCCGAATGAGAGTGTTGCCATGTTTGCGGAGGATATCACCCGCCTGTTTCGCCGAGCTGACCCCTAGATGCTTGAAGCTAAGAAACTCCGATATTTGATGAGAGGCGTCAAAGAACAGCTTTTTGCCGGCCTTCTTCGCAACTCGCCAACAACCGCAGCGGAATTCATCAAGGAGGCTACAAGCATCGAGCGAGCACACCAGCAACGGTGCCGCTACCACGACCGACCTAACAGCGCATCAATGAACGCTTCTGCTTTGACTGCCGGCAGCGAGTGTTCTCTGCGTGAGCTCATTCGCGAGCTCGTTCGTGAGGAGATCCGCAACCTCCTTGTGACTCCGCAAGAACCCGCAATGGCTTCTGTCGCAGAAGTTGTGCGGCAAGAAATCCGCCAGGCATTCTCATTGCCCGAATCCCTATCACACCAGCTTTTGTAATGTCTTCTGTCGTTCTGCCGGCTATTAATGGTGACAATATAGACAACTTGGAGACCGCACGCACGCAAAGGTCCTGTTAATACTGAAAAATTCAGCAACAAAGATAAGTTATCAGTTTCTTTCCAGATAGCCAAGATAGCACTGAAATGAGATTCATCGATGAGCGCTATTAAGATGACGTCTTATGGTTGATAAGATTTTTTTATGATGACACTTTTCTGAAAACCGCATCCTCGGTATTGATTTCTGCGAAGTGTACTTATAGGAGGAATGTGTGGAATAAAGTTCAGTTACAAGTCTGCGCCTGTGTGTGTCTATGGTTTTTACGGGTGTGTCAGGTAGCGCAGTTAGCCCTTTTGTAATAAGATGCAGCAACTCGCCCAGCAACAAGTTCTTCTAGCCAACTTTCCTGCATCGTTGTTTCCTGCATCGCAACCACAGGTCCATTCCATAGCCGACGTCGTTCGCGAGGAACTTAAGCATTCCCTGGGAGTTGCTGCACCGCCGCAACCTGAGCCGGAAGCCATGAGCGAGGCTGCCGTTTCACGCCATGCTGTGGCCACTCCGCGCGATCACCAACGACCCGCGACATCGCAGTTCTGTCGCCAGACACCGCCGCCACCTCCGACTACATCCCGCCCGCCTGCAGGCCAACGCTACACCCCCCCCCCCCCGAAAGACCGACGTTTGGCGTACGCCTGACAACCGACCGCCCTGTTATCACTGCGGGGAAGCCGGCCACACCTCCCGCCGCTGCCAGTACCGCCAGATGGGCCTACACGGCGTCGCCGTCGACTCACCGCGCCCACAGCGTGGTGAGCTGCTACGCGACAACGCTGACTACTTGACCACCACCGAATGGGCACCTCGACGTACGTCACGTTCGCCGTCGTCTGGACGCTACCAGTTCCCTCAGCGACGTCAGCAGCAGAGCGGCCCTAACCGGGGCCGTTCCGCGAGCCCATATCCGGAAAACTAACGGCAGCAACCGAGGGAGGTGCTGTTGCTGTGCGACGAACTACCGAAAATCCTCCGCCGCCGACGACGACGCCGCGACGAAACCTTCAGAACACGACGCGAACCAGACAGACCCCTGACGACGAAACCTCGTGAACCGAAGAAGACCTGACGACGCAAACTGGCAGCAGCGGAAGAAACAGACGCAGTCGTGATCCGAAGCAACGACCCTACCGCAACGCAAGACGACGAACTAGCGACCTCGACGCACTTATCTACGGCCACAGCGTCACCGCTCTCGTCCATACTGGAGCCGGCTATTCCGTCATAAGTGGGCCCTTCGCCGCGAAGTTGAAGAAATTTAAGACTGCTTGGGAAGGCCCCGAATTCCGTACCGCTGGAGGCCATCTAATAACGCCATCGGGACTCTGCACAGCAAGAGTCACTATCGGTAATCAGGCATCCTGCAAGCTTCGTAATCCTGCAACAATGCTCCAGGGATGTCATACTTGGCATGGACTTCTTAAACCATTACGGCGCTGTCATCGACTTAAGAACAAAGTTGATAACTCTATCGTCGGACAAAACGACATCGCCGGACACGAATCTATGTCAACGTGCCCTGAATGTGCTCGAGGATCAGGTCACCTTCCGCCTTTTTCCAGCGTAGTAATTACATCGGTACCGAAGAAGCTGAAGAAATGGAAGGTGTCATCTAAAGCGATGAGCGTTTGCTGTTGGACTGCCATATTTGCGTCGGAAGAGGCATTGCTCGGTTCCATGAAGGAAAAGGAAGCGTGATGCGAACTTCAGCCAAGAATACAGAAAGCTGAGCAGGGGCACGACGATCGCATACATCGAAGAAATCTTGGCCGTCAGCGACGCGTTTGCCTTTTCTGATTCTGACGAAGCTACAACGGCGACCACAATACCTCAGCCACACTTTCACGTAAATCCAAGTCTTCCCGCTCGCCAGCAGCAACAGCTTCGATGCCTTCTGCAGGAAGACAAGGACTGTGCCTCGTCGTCATCGCGAGTCCGACAAACGCCCCTTGCTAAGCACCGCATTATAACAGAAAATAATGCTCGACCACTACATCAAAGTCCCTACCGGGTTTCAACGCGGGAACGGGAGGCCGTTAAGAAACAAGTCCACGAAATGCTACGCCCTGACATCATCCAGCCGTCCAACAGCCCGTGGGCGTCTCCCGTGGTGTTAGTGAAAAATAAGGATGAGACCCTACGTTTCTGCGTCGATTATCGTCACCGGAACAAAATCACAAAGGAGAACTGCACCCCCTTAAACGGGTTGACGACGCCCTGGAATGACTGCACAACGCGAAGTACTTTTCGTCGATGGACCTCAAGACCCGCTACTGGTAAATCGAAGTCGACAAGAGAGACCGAGAAAAAACTGCCTTTATAACACCAGACGGCCTGTTCGAGTTCAAGGTCATGCCTTTTGGTCTTTGCTCGGCACCTGCGACTTTCCAACGCGTTATGGATACAGTGCTGGCTGGCTTCAAGTGACGGAAGCGTGTACTCGGACGACGTCGTTGTGTTTGCCTCAAACTTCGACGAACACCTCCGGCACCTTGAAGCTGTACTTCAAGCAATCATGACCTCTGGACTCACCCTGAAGCCAGAAAAGTGCCATTTTGCGTACAAGGAGCTTGGGCCACGTCATTAGCAAATATCGAGTTCGCCCCAACCCGCGGAAAACAGCTGTCATCGCTGCCTTCCCGCCGCCCACCAACAAGAAGGCCGTACGCCGATTTCTCGGCTTGTGCGCCTATTACAGACGTTTCGTCAAAAAATTTTCACGGACCACGGAACCCCTAACTCACCTCGAAGAGCAACGTGGAGTTCAAGTGCGAAACGGCGCAAGTCGAAGCATTTCAAGAACTGAAACAACGCCTGTAGAAGCCTCAGACACTTGCGCATTACGACGAATACGCCGATACGGAAATCCACACCGACGCAAGCAGCGTAGGACTCGGCGCCGTCCTTGTGCAGAGGACCGACGGACTGGAAAGGGTTATCAGTTATGCTAGCCCGTCGCTATCCAAAGCGGAAGCCAACTGCTCTACAACAGAAAAGGCGTGCCTTGCTATCATCTGGGCTACATCTAAGTTTCGCCCTTACCTCTCCAGCAGGCCCTTCAAGGTTGTGAGCGACCATCACGCCTTGTGTTGGCTAGCTAACTTGAAGGACCTTCAGGTCGCCTCGCACGGTGGAACCTAAGACTTCAAGATTTCGACATTACCGTCGTTTACAAGTCCGGAATAGAACACTCCGATGCCGACTGCCTGTCTCGTGCCCCGGTCGACGCACCGCCGCAGGACGACCTCGAGGTTGACTGCTTCTTGGGAACCATAAGTGCGGACGACTTCACTGAACAACAGCAAGCCGACCCGGAACTCAGGGGTATGGTGGAACACCTCGAGGGCATGACCGCCTTTGTTCGGAAAGTATTCACGCGAGGAGTGGCGTGATTTTACAGCGAAAGCTGTTATGAGATCATTTCACCGGCCGTTTTTGGTGCCGTAGTTGTCCGCCGCCGCCGCCGCCGGTGTCCGTAACCAGTATCGCTCGAAATAAGAAAAAAAAACTAAATAAGAAAAAAATTCCAGGATGGAACGAGGTTCGAACCTGGGCCCTCTGCGTGGGAGCCCAGTATTCAACCTCTGAGCCATGCCGGTGCTTGAAACTGCTTTGCGAAAAGGTCCTATACAGGCTTCATGTCGGGAAGGAACCACATTAGCATATGCAATATAGCGTGGTAAAAGAGTAGAATAAGCACCAAGCGTCGCACAACGCGAATTCTGTAACCAGGCGTCACACAATGCGAATTGCGCAACGAGTAGGTTGTTGAATGCTTCCAACCCATTACAAAGAGCTCTGCCATAATTCTTCATCGTCATCACGCACAGCATCAAAAAAGTGCGCATAATGCCTTACATGCGTTTAGCAGGTACCACGGCTGTCTGTAGAATGACGAAAAATGGCACAGTGCCTACTGCCCTACTTCTCAAAAATTACAATGATTTATAGCGTAGTGGGTTCCTCGCAAGTGCACTTCTGTTGGTTGCCAAGGAAGCCCATAAGGCTCCCATGATCCATTTCCTCAGGGTCTCAATAAAGTCAATTCTCTCTCTCTCTCGCTCTACGTTTCTCCGGTTAACGTATGTTATAAAGCGTGGTGGGACAGTTAAATAACGACCGGGCGTCACACAATATGCATTACGTAACTAGTGGGTAGTTTAAAGCTTCCAACCCATTACAAAGGGCGCAACCATGATTATTCATCGTCATCAACCGCCGCATCAACAAACTGCACATAATCGCTTACATATGGTACCTCGCTTCTCCGCAGAACAACGAATAATGTCGTGCTGGGTGCTTCCCAACTTCCCAAAAATTACGCTTTGTGGCGTAGTGGATACGTTGCTAATGTACCTGTATTAGTAGCCACAGGAGAGTTTATAACGGGCTCTAGAAATGCCGCTCTTCCAGCTTTCGCTGTGACTGTGCTGCGCTTTCCGCGCAGGCCTGGCGTTTTTTCTTGAAAAAGGCGTCCTCGTAAAAAGAACTTCTCTGCAGCCCGGGCCAACTACCTTATTGCTTTACCTTCGGCACTGCGACCAGAAATTCTGCAGGCCCTGCACAACGACCCGACAGCTGGCCACCTCGGCTTTTCTCGCAGGTTCGGGAGGATACAGGTAAAGTACTACTGCCGACCGTTCCAGCTGTAGAGAAGCATTCGAACGCTTTAATGGGTCTTCCTCTCGAGCGCCTTCTAGTGGGTCGCCCTCTTCGTCTCTTCTCGCAGAGCACGCTCCTCGTGCTCATGCTCGTGAGAGTGTGCGAGTCTGCGCTCCGTCGTGACTGTCGTCTTTGTGCATCGTCGCCGTCAGTCCCGCCGTCAATAAACGCATTTACGATTTGGTGGAGAGCGCTGTACCGTCACAACACCTTCGGTCTCCATTCGATGCCCCTGCTTCGATCGATCCCGTACCGTGTCATCTACCATGCTGCAAGACGCCGCTCAGCAAACGCCGCCTCCTGCTCCGGCCGCTTCTCCCGGTGTCCCCCGTATCCGCCACCCTCCTGTCTTCACCGGCGCAGATGGCACCGACGTGGAGGACTGTCTCGTGATTTACGGACGGGTGAGTGTCCCCAATAAATGGGACGAAGCCGGCCAGCTGAGCAACTTGGTTTTCTACCTCGCGGGTATGGCAGGCATGTGGTACAACAACCATGCATCCGATTTTCCGACGTGGTCCGCTTTCAAGACCGCCATTGTAGACGTGTTTGGCCGCCCTGCCGTTCGTAAGCTGCACGCCGAACAGCCTTTACGTGAACGAGCCCAGCAAGCAGGTGAATCGTTCACGAGCTACATTGAAGACGTCTTTAACACTTGCAAGAAAGCCGACGCGAACATGTCGGAGTCTGACCGCATCAGGAATGTTATGAAAGGCACTGACGACGATGCCTTCACCATGCTGCTGGCCAAAAACCCTAGCACAGTGGCAGATGTCATCACGCTGTGTCAAAGCTACAAGGAGCTGCGCCGGCAGCGCTTGATGACCCGTCGACCGCCATCACGCAATGCTGATCTCGACGCGGCTGTGCCGCCTGCATACGTCGACGTCGTCCCAGGCCCCGACTGCTGCCCCCAGTGCACACATATCAGCAACTGCCTCGTCCATACCGTTCTGCGACATGGATGGGACCCGCGAACCGATGGTGTACTTCCGACAACCACCCCATCTGGGACTTTGTGTGGGCAAGTTGGTACGACATTGCAAAATATAACAGCAGGAGGGACGGGACTGAAGACAGAAAAACCACAGGACGAGTGCTGTGGTTTTTGTGTCTTGAGTCCCGTCCCTCGTGCTGTTATATTTTGCAACACCCCATCTGCTTTGCGTGCGGTTGCGCCGGTCACGTCGCACGCTGCTGCAATCGCGTGCAGCCGCTTCGGGTCGCATCAACCCTCACCAGCCCATCAAGCCGTCCTTATTATGACCAAGCGCCGCCTATGTCACCGACGTCCCGCTCGGCACCATCTAGCCGCCGTTCCCGTAGGTATGGACTTACTGGGGCCGTTCCCGACGTCGAATGTCGGAAACAAGTGGATCGTCGTAGTTTTTCGTTGAGAACATCGTCCTGCGTCTTGGTTCCCCAGAAGTTCTCATCACTGACAGCGGTACGGCCTTTATTGCTGACCTTACTCAGGCGATCTTGAAATAGAGCGAAACAAGCCACCGCCGGACTACAGCCTACCACCCACAGACCAATGGCCTCACCGAGCGTCTAAACAGGACCATCGCTGATATGCTGGCCATGTACGTCGACGTCGAACACAAGATGTGGGACGCCATCCTTCCGTACTAGACCTTCGCGTACAACATGGCCGTACAAGAAACGACGCAGATGGCGCCATACAAGTTGGTCTACGGACGGAGCCCGGCAACGACGCTCGACGCCATGTTACCAAACGTGACCGACGAGGAAAACATCGATGTGAACACCTACGTACAGCGCGCCGAAGAAACACGACAGCTCGCCCGCCTACGGATCAAGAACCAGCAGACGACTGACAGCCGCCGCTACAACCTTCGACGACGCCATATGGAATACCCATCCGGTGACCGTGTATGGGTGTGGACGCCAATACGCCGACGGGGACTTAGTGAGAAGCTTCTTCGACGATATTTCGGACCGTACAGAGTACTTCGACGCCGCGGTGCACTGGACTACGAGGTTGTTCCGGACGGCATCACAAGCTCTCAGCGGCGCAGCGCACGATCTGAAGTCGTTCACGTCGTGCGCCTCAAGCCATTTTAGGCGCACTGAGGAACCTGAGGACTCTACTTTTGCTTGCTCCGTAGTTGTGCTTTCGAGTTACATGCACATTTTTAGCGGCGAAGCTCCTTAAGGCGGCACCCGTTCGTCCCTCGTCGTGCTCGTAGTAGTGAGTAACAAGTCTTACCCTTTGACCTCCAAGGTGGTGCCGGTGGGAGATTTCTCCTGTGCGTTGTTGAACAATAAAAAATTCGCAGCGTGCGCGTTAACTAAAAGCCGAATTCTTCTGTCTCTGTAGAAGTGTAAGTGTTAGCTAAAAGCCGACTTCTTCTGTCTCTCATTCCCATTAGCAGCCATTGTTTACCTCCAAGGTAGTGCCTGGTGAGATTTCTCCTGTGCGTGATTAAACAATAAAAATTTTGTTCAAAACGCCGTTGATTGATGAAATAAACCAACGAAAGACGCCAGATGTTTTGTAAAAACAAAACGAAAGAACGCCAGATGTTTCTAAAGCAAAACGAAAAAAAAATCACAGCATATCCACGGAGTGAATTATGATGAGTGGGCGAAGCTGCGGAGGTTCATCGGTAAACCGTGAATCTTCCGTGAATTCTGCCCAGTACATCATCACCGACGTGAGATCGGGCGCGTTTATACTAAAGGTTCGATGAGAATTATGACGATTTGCAGCTCACTTTAATTTTACATGTACGCTGCGAATTTTCATTGTTTAATCACGCACAGGAGCAATCGCACACACGCACTACCTTGGAGGTCAAAATCCAGTGCCTATTTATGCGGGGTGGTCAGTGAACGGTTGTGCAGCGCGAGCGGTCGGTTTTTTTCAATCAAGACGCTGCCGCGACGCTGCCTGCGTCGGCGCCGCAGCGCCGCGAGGCAAGATAGGGGCGGGGGGTGGGGGGGACCGTAGGAGGACCATGAGGCGATGCGAAGCCGGAGCACCTCCACGATCGCGTTCCGTTGGCGTTCGTTGGGCATGCTATACTCGCGGACAACTTTTCTTGGCAATGAAGCGAAGGCTACAGAGCCACAATGCACGTATCCTAACGCTAATGAATGTAGTCCCACAATTGCGTCCGTATTTTCTTCGTGGGATATATAAAATACTCCTTCATTTTCTACATGTAGCTTTTTGAGGGGGAACGCAGTGCGCACAAGCGAGATATTTGTATTTCTTTTAATTTATACGTTGTCACTTTGCGTTTTCACATGCGTAAAAACCGTGAATCTTCCGTGAATTCTGCCCAGTACATCATCACCGACGTGAGATCGGGCGCGTTTATACTAAAGGTTCGATAAGCTATGACGACTTGCAGCTCACTTTAATTTTACATGTACGCTGTGAATTTTCATTGTTTAGAAAACCATTGCTTTAGAAAACACCTTGCGTCTTTCGTTAAGCAGCTGGCGTCTTTTTCGTTTTGCTTTAGAAACATCTGGCGTTCTTTCGTTTTGTTTTTACAAAACATCTGGCGTCTTTCGTTGGTTTATTTCATCAATCAACGGCGTTTTGAACAAAATTTTTATTGTTTAATCACGCACAGGAGAAATCTCACCAGGCACTACCTTGGAGGTAAACAATGGCTGCTAATGGGAATGAGAGACAGAAGAAGTCGGCTTTTAGCTAACACTTACACTTCTACAGAGACAGAAGAATTCGGCTTTTAGTTAACGCGCACGCTGCGAATTTTTTATTGTTCAACAACGCACAGGAGAAATCTCCCACCGCCACCACCTTGGAGGTCAAAGTGTAAGACTTGTTACTCACTACTACGAGCACGACGAGGGACGAACGGGTGCCGCCTTAAGGAGCTTCGCCCCTAAAAGACGCCAGCTGCTTAACGAAAGACGCAAGGTGTTTTCTAAAGCAATGGTTTTCTAAACAATGAAAATTCACAGCGTACATGTAAAATTAAAGTGAGCTGCAAGTCGTCATAGCTTATCGAACCTTTAGTATAAACGCGCCCGATCTCACGTCGGTGATGATGTACTGGGCAGAATTCACGGAAGATTCACGGTTTTTACGCATGTGAAAACGCAAAGTGACAACGTATAAATTAAAAGAAATACAAATATCTCGCTTGTGTGCACTGCGTTCCCCCTCAAAAAGCTACATGTAGAAAATGAAGGAGTATTTTATATATCCCACGCAGAAAATACGGACGCAATTGTGGGACTACATTCATTAGCGTTAGGATACGTGCATTGTGGCTCTGTAGCCTTCGCTTCATTGCCAAGAAAAGTTGTCCGCGAGTATAGCATGCCCAACGAACGCCAACGGAACGCGATCGTGGAGGTGCTCCGGCTTCGCATCGCCTCATGGTCATGACCGATTCGTCTGCGGAATCAGACGGCGCCGCTGGCTCGGCTTTGCTTTCTCGAATATCCCTATCTTTCGCGTTCGTTGGCTGTGTCGGTGGCGTCTTCTGCGGAGAGGGTAAAGTACCAACCACTGGCAAGCGCCCGCACGCGTTCCACGCGCCTACGCGTCAAATGCGTCGCGGCGCGCCCCGTGGAGGGAAAGGGCGCGCAACCACTGGCAAGCGTCGACCGCGCTGCCGACGCTCGCTTTTGGCAGAGGCACAGTGTTGCTTGATCTTTTCGTTTAAAACTGTCCATGTACAGCCTAGAACGGTGCGTTATCAATGGAAGCGAATTAGACTGTCGTTAAAATATTGATTGTGCTTCACCCACCACTGTTTTGACTATTTAAGAAGTAATTAACATCGCAATGACCAAAGTAACAACGACGGTATGCACAAGTAATCGACATCGGCGCGTGCGCTGCTAAGTTCACGTCTGCATCACGGGACACAGCCAACGATGTTTGCGAGATCGCCAACGCTTGTGCGATCGCCTTGTTGACGCCTGTTCACGGCCATGCTATTAGTGCCCAACACGAATATAATCATCCTGTTCATGAAAATGGTTCTGCTCCTAGAAGCGGACGTGAGCGGCGTCGCCCGCACCGTCGGTGGGCTTGACGTCGTTTCTTGGCACGTACTTAAGTTACGAAAAAAAAAGGAAATAGACGTTTGCTGCAAAGTCCAAACGAGGTGCCCTAAAAATTCGCCGCATAACGACTAATACTTTTCACATTAACAAAAAGACGGCTTTCCCGCGTACCACGGGTGTCACCGCGACTAATATTCTAGCTGCCTAATATGCGTTACAGTTTATTACATGGGCCAACATTGAGAAGTTCGAATCCTGGAGCAAGCATACATACTAACTCAAATTTTTTTCAGTAGCATGGAAACAAGAAACCAACATTACTGGAAACTCACAGTTACCTATGTCCCGTCTAGCAACAAAATGCAGATAAACTGTAGCACTGCAAGTATGGCCTGACTTTCTTGTTTTCTAATAAATGAATATGCACTGTTCCCCACAAAATACGCATCGAGTTCATAATTAAACAGTCTATCCTCACGCCTTATACACTTCCAGGCAGTGCACAAAACATACTCAGATACCTGCTTATTGTTTACGTGCACAGCGTGATGTTTTGATTAAGAAATCATTCAGGTCTATAAAACAAAGAATAATTGACCTATAATTGACTTATACAGCATTTGGTTCATGTAGTGGGATGTGCAAGAGATCTTTTCTTTGAATTTCAGTGAAATGAAATGAGTGGTATATGATGGTGTCTGTACATTGATTGCATAATCGTTGCTAGGAATGGCTCAGAAAGCAAATTTGCGAGCAGCGCTTTTGGTGAAGATATCGTAGGGCCCGTCCTGTTCCAGAAGCTTTTAACACCTAAAAAACATTCCAAAGGCTCTAAAAAGCAAAAAATGAAGTAGTATCAAGGTTTATAAACCACCAGGCTGATATACCTACACAAGAAAATCCATTAAAATTATCATGAATATGCTGGTGCATCCAGTACATGTTTACACTTCATATTTTACAGCATTTATCGAAGTAATAAACCACACCTGACACTTCATGATGCGACAGATATCGGTCATAAGATTGCAGCTGAGCACTGTCTAGAAGGCTTTCGCACGTTCTTGGTGGTCTACATATCCGCTAACACAACAAACCACACCTAACACTTCATGGTGCAGCAGATATCGTTCATAATATTTATTTTCAAATATTGCAGCCCAATGCAGGGCTACCGCAGGAGTGGTGTACATGAATACAAAAGGAAAGAATGTATACAGTAATATCGCAATAAGTGCTTAAACAAAAGCAGATATCGCCACCTGTTCGGTACAACTGGGTAAAAAAACATGGCTGATCCCTCCGTCATAGGAATCGGTATAACACGAAAGTTAAACGTGTCTTCACAGAAGTAGTGCCTATTGTGGAGTGATATATGAGAGCTTGTACAATGTCTATTCGTGTTTGGCAGCTATAGCACCGTTTGACGTGGATGCACCCATGTTGACAGCATGTCTCTATCGCGACGACTAACGCCCATGATCATTATTAAACCGTTTTGGTAGCTGACGATGTGATATTTGGACACAGCGAATCGTGAATCCCGCGTAAAGATGATATCAACAAGCTCATAATCAACACTGGTACCCGGTATGCGCTACTTCAAAGCGTCGTCAATTAAGGAGACAAACGGCACGGTGTGCGCTTTCTAGTAACGGGTAGCCGACGCCTGTGCTCAGGCATACATAACACACACTGCGCTTCAGCAACACGGGAGGTAGAGGTTCGTAGCCTGAGCCGCAAACGAGTGCGTCCCGCTGGTCTCTGTCTCGCAGGCGCTGCTCTCGCTCACCAAGGCACGACATTCGCCCGTCGAATGCGTCGCGGCGCGCCCCGTGGAGGAAAAGGGCGCGCAACCACTGGCAAGCGTCGACCGCGCGTCCGCGCCGACGCTCGCTTAGAGGCACAGTGTTGCTTGATCTTTTCGTTTAAAACTGTCCATGTACAGCCTAGAACGGTGCGTTATCAATCGAAGCGAATTAGACTGTCGTTAAAATATTGATTGTGCTTCACCCACCACTTTTTTGACTATTTAAGAAGTAATTAACATCGCAATGACCAAAGTAACAACCACGGTATGCACAAGTAATCGACATCGGCGCGTGCGCTGCTAAGTTCACGTCTGCATCACGGGACACAGCCAACGATGTTTGCGAGATCGCCAACGCTTATGCGATCGCCTTGTTGACGCCTGTTCACGGCCATGCTATTAGTGCCTAACACGAATATAATCATCCTGTTCATGAAAATGGTTCTGCTCCAAGAAGCGGACGGGAGCGGCGTCGCCCGCACCGTCGGTGGGCGTGACGTCGTTTCTTGGCACGTACTTTAGTTACGAAAAAAAAAAAAGGAAATAGACCTTTGCTGCAAAGTCCAAACGAGGTGCCCTAAAAATTCGCCGCATAACGGCTAATACTTTTCAAATTAACAAAAAGACGGCTTTCCCGCGTACCACGGGTGTCACTGTGACTAATATTCTAGCTGCCTAATATGAGTTACAGTTTATTACATGGGCCAACATTGAGAAGTTCGAATCCTGGAGCAAGCATACATACTAACTCAAATTTTTTTCAGTAGCATGGAAACAAGAAACCAACATTACTGGAAACTCACAGTTACTTATGTCGCGTCTAGCAACAAAATGCAGGTAAACTGTAGCACTGCAAGTATGGCCTGACTTTCTTGTTTTCTAATAAATGAATATGCGCTGTTCACCACAAAATACGCATCGAGTTCATAATTAAACAGCTTATTTATTTATTTATTTTCAAATATTGCATCCCAATGCAGGGCTACTGCAGGAGTGGTGTACATGAATACAAAAGGAAAGAATGTATTCAATATCGCAATAAGTGCTTCAACAAAAGCAGATATCGCCACCTGTTGAGTGCAACTGGGTAAAAAATGAGAGAAATAGAACACTAATATCATACAAGCGCCTCCAAAAATCAGATACATTCATTTCACGAACGGAACCAGGTACATCATTCCAGTGTTCGTAAATATCAGAAAAAACTGTATTTGAACATGTTAGTGTGCACAAAAAAATGGGTTATGTTAAGATTATGATTGCAGCTGTGCACTGTGTAGTAGGCTTTTGGACGTTGTCTGTAGTCTAAATATCCTCTAACGCAACAAACCACACCTGACATTTCATGATGCGACAGATATCGGTCATAAGATTGGAATCGAGCACGGGTTTTTGCACGTTGTGTGTAGTCGAAATATCCTCTAGCGCAACAAACCACGCCTGGCACTTCATGATGCGACAAATATCAGTCATCAGATTGGAACCAAGCACTGTGTAGAAGGCCTTTGGACGTCGTCAGTAGTCAAAATAACCTCTAATATAATAAATCGTGCCTGAATCTTCATGATGCGACAGATATCGGTAATAAGATTGGAACCAAGCACTGTGTAGAAGGCCTTTGGACGTCGTCAGTAGTCAAAATAACCTCTAATATAATAAATCGTGCCTGAAACATCATGATGTGACAGATATCGGTCATAAGATTGGAACCAACCACTGTGTAGAAGGCATTTGCACGTCCTCAGTAGTCAAAATACCCTCTAACATAATAAATCGTGCCTCAAACTTCATGATGCGACAGATATCGGTCATAAGATTGGAACCAAGCACTGTGTAGAAGGCATTTGCACGTCGTCAGTAGTCAAAATACCCCCTAATATAATAAATCGTGCCTCAAACTTCATGACGCGACAGATATCGGTCATAAGATTGGAACCAAGGACTGTGTAGAAGGCCTTTGCACGTCGTCAGTAGTCAAAATACCCTCTAACGTAATAAATCGTGCCTGAAACTTCATGATACAACAGATATCGCTCATAGGATTGCACCAGAGCACTGTATAAAAGCCTTTGGCAAGTTGTCTAACATAGCTAAACTGAATGAATGTCTTCATATTTCAATTATGCTTAAGTGCATGCATAGTCTAAGTCAGTGCATATACAAAGAACTGAACAGAAATGAAATAGTCCTTGCAATACATCCAAGGATTTGGCATTTGAAACCATCAAATAATTATTTCAGCTGGATTCAGTCTGGAGGAAGAGATAAATATGTGCACAGTTTAGAATGGTCTCACAGGTGTCTGAGGTTCAAGTGAGGCACCGTTTGAATTCCTTCTAAACAAAGAGCAGCACAGTAATATTGCACTTTCATTCCTTCTGCACATACGTGTGATGTCATGCTCTTCTCTTCTTACTATCGTGTCATTGTGCACCTCAGATTTCAATGGAGGTGCTTGTCACTTACAAGCTTTTTAGCAAATTAGCTGTCCAGCTGTAAACAAAACATATGTTATATTTCAGTAAACTGTAAAACGATGGAGAAGCGCCACTGTTCACATTCTCCCGTCTATGAGTATCAGAAAAGACTAGGGAGAATGTGTGTCAGAATAGACAACCTGCAAAACAAGGCATGTGCAACTGGGCATGTGCTAAGGTGTAGTTGCACGGCAGAGAAGCAGACCAAGAGTCAAGAAGTGAAATAGCAGGCAACACAAGCAGCACTTAATCATGCAACTTTCTTTTTCGATCACCACACTCGCGCACGTTCGAGCTTCTATTTTATACATGAATGGAAATGAGACCGCTGACAGCTGAATGTGTCGGCGTCGCTGGTACCCGGCACGAAAACACGTCACACTGCTACCAACAAGCGCACGCTTGTTGTTAGCTTGGCAACACACGCAAACGACTTGCGCCGAAGTCAACCAATGTTTCAGCGTCGTAAAATCCGCAAATCCTCCTCATGTACGTTGTCACATCACCGAAATGCGTTGGCAAGTGCGATGTTCGCTTTCGGCAATGATGAGGCGAATGGCGATGTTGAAAACAAACACACTGCGGTCAATTTCCTTCAACCAAACTTCCTCACATGAGCTGGTTCACACGAAGTCGACGGTAGAGGCCTACGCTGAATGCAGACGACACCGCTCTGAATTGACTTCGCGGTAGGCGAGGGCTCACGCTGAGGACTTCAAACCTCCGAAGCATGTTTACACCCGTTCCGAGCGCAGATACACACAGATCAGAGCACAGAAGCAGCGACATGCCGCAGTAGTAGGTACGATGTTTTCACTGGGTCGACGATCGCACACAAAACCGGGGCAAGGGCAGCCGGGAAGCATTCGCTGGATTTGTCGGCGTCGCTCGAACTCGGCACGAAACCGCGTCCCACTGGTAGCACTCGCGGTCGTTCGCCGTGTCGTCGCTATGCGTCGACGTACTGGATGACGACGCGGTCACTCAGGAGCGTTTGCGACCGTAGTTTCCGTGCTTGCCCTGCACTCGGAGGTGCCTTCGAAGCGGCGGCCATTAGGCATAGCGCTCAGAGGTATCGCGGCCTCTGATTGGTTGGCGCCGCCGGCACATGCCGGCCTCTGAATGGTTGGCGCGCCGTACGCGTGGTGACGTAGCCGAAAATATCAAAGTCGTCTTGACCCCGCGCGCCTCGAGGCGTATGGACGCGTACAGCCCTCCGCGACCGACGCCGAGAGGCGCATTTGACGCCTAGGCGCGTGCATACGCGTGCATACGCGTGCCAGTGGTTGGGGAGAGGCACAGTGTTGCTTGATCTTTTAGTTTAAAACTGTCCATGTACAGCCTAGAACGGTGCGTTATCAATCGAAGCGAATTAGACTGTCGTTAAAATATTGATTGTGCTTCACCCACCACTTTTTTCACTATTTAAGAAGTAATTAACATCGCAATGACCAAAGTAACAACCACGGTATGCACAAGTAATCGACATCGGCGCGTGCGCTGCTAAGTTCACGTCTGCATCACGGGACACAGCCAACGATGTTTGCGAGATCGCCAACGCTTATGCGATCGCCTTGTTGACGCCTGTTCACGGCCATGCTATTAGTGCCCAACACGAATATAATCATCCTGTTCATGAAAATGGTTCTGCTCCAAGAAGCGGACGGGAGCGGCGTCGCCCGCACCGTCGGTGGGCGTGACGTCGTTTCTTGGCACGTACTTTAGTTACGAAAAAAAAAAAAGGAAATAGACCTTTGCTGCAAAGTCCAAACGAGGTGCCCTAAAAATTCGCCGCATAACGACTAATACTTTTCAAATTAACAAAAAGACGGCTTTCCCGCGTACCACGGGTGTCACTGTGACTAATATTCTAGCTGCCTAATATGAGTTACAGTTTATTACATGGGCCAACATTGAGAAGTTCGAATCCTGGAGCAAGCATACATACTAACTCAAATTTTTTTCAGTAGCATGGAAACAAGAAACCAACATTACTGGAAACTCACAGTTACTTATGTCGCGTCTAGCAACAAAATGCAGGTAAACTGTAGCACTGCAAGTATGGCCTGACTTTCTTGTTTTCTAATAAATGAATATGCGCTGTTCACCACAAAATACGCATCGAGTTCATAATTAAACAGCTTATTTATTTATTTATTTTCAAATATTGCATCCCAATGCAGGGCTACTGCAGGAGTGGTGTACATGAATACAAAAGGAAAGAATGTATTCAATATCGCAATAAGTGCTTTAACAAAAGCAGATATCGCCACCTGTTGAGTGCAACTGGGTAAAAAATGAGAGAAATAGAACACTAATATCATACAAGCGCCTCCAAAAATCAGATACATTCATTTCACGAACGGAACCAGGTACATCATTCCAGTGTTCGTAAATATCAGAAAAAACTGTATTTGAACATGTTAGTGTGCACAAAAAAATGGGTTATGTTAAGATTATGATTGCAGCTGTGCACTGTGTAGTAGGCTTTTGGACGTTGTCTGTAGTCTACATATCCTCTAACGCAACAAACCACACCTGACATTTCATGATGCGACAGATATCGGTCATAAGATTGGAATCGAGCACGGGTTTTTGCACGTTGTGTGTAGTCGAAATATCCTCTAGCGCAACAAACCACGCCTGGCACTTCATGATGCGACAAATATCAGTCATCAGATTGGAACCAAGCACTGTGTAGAAGGCCTTTGGACGTCGTCAGTAGTCAAAATAACCTCTAATATAATAAATCGTGCCTGAATCTTCATGATGCGACAGATATCGGTAATAAGATTGGAACCAAGCACTGTGTAGAAGGCCTTTGGACGTCGTCAGTAGTCAAAATAACCTCTAATATAATAAATCGTGCCTGAAACATCATGATGTGACAGATATCGGTCATAAGATTGGAACCAACCACTGTGTAGAAGGCATTTGCACGTCCTCAGTAGTCAAAATACCCTCTAACATAATAAATCGTGCCTCAAACTTCATGATGCGACAGATATCGGTCATAAGATTGGAACCAAGCACTGTGTAGAAGGCATTTGCACGTCGTCAGTAGTCAAAATACCCCCTAATATAATAAATCGTGCCTCAAACTTCATGACGCGACAGATATCGGTCATAAGATTGGAACCAAGGACTGTGTAGAAGGCCTTTGCACGTCGTCAGTAGTCAAAATACCCTCTAACGTAATAAATCGTGCCTGAAACTTCATGATACAACAGATATCGCTCATAGGATTGCACCAGAGCACTGTATAAAAGCCTTTGGCAAGTTGTCTAACATAGCTAAACTGAATGAATGTCTTCATATTTCAATTATGCTTAAGTGCATGCATAGTCTAAGTCAGTGCATATACAAAGAACTGAACAGAAATGAAATAGTCCTTGCAATACATCCAAGGATTTGGCATTTGAAACCATCAAATAATTATTTCAGCTGGATTCAGTCTGGAGGAAGAGATAAATATGTGCACAGTTTAGAATGGTCTCACAGGTGTCTGAGGTTCAAGTGAGGCACCGTTTGAATTCCTTCTAAACAAAGAGCAGCACAGTAATATTGCACTTTCATTCCTTCTGCACATACGTGTGATGTCATGCTCTTCTCTTCTTACTATCGTGTCATTGTGCACCTCAGATTTCAATGGAGGTGCTTGTCACTTACAAGCTTTTTAGCAAATTAGCTGTCCAGCTGTAAACAAAACATATGTTATATTTCAGTAAACTGTAAAACGATGGAGAAGCGCCACTGTTCACATTCTCCCGTCTATGAGTATCAGAAAAGACTAGGGAGAATGTGTGTCAGAATAGACAACCTGCAAAACAAGGCATGTGCAACTGGGCATGTGCTAAGGTGTAGTTGCACGGCAGAGAAGCAGACCAAGAGTCAAGAAGTGAAATAGCAGGCAACACAAGCAGCACTTAATCATGCAACTTTCTTTTTCGATCACCACACTCGCGCACGTTCGAGCTTCTATTTTATACATGAATGGAAATGAGACCGCTGACAGCTGAATGTGTCGGCGTCGCTGGTACCCGGCACGAAAACACGTCACACTGCTACCAACAAGCGCACGCTTGTTGTTAGCTTGGCAACACACGCAAACGATTTGCGCCGAAGTCAACCAATGTTTCAGCGTCGTAAAATCCGCAAATCCTCCTCATGTACGTTGTCACATCACCGAAATGCGTTGGCAAGTGCGATGTTCGCTTTCGGCAATGATGAGGCGAATGGCGATGTTGAAAACAAACACACTGCGGTCAATTTCCTTCAACCAAACTTCCTCACATGAGCTGGTTCACACGAAGTCGACGGTAGAGGCCTACGCTGAATGCAGACGACACCGCTCTGAATTGACTTCGCGGTAGGCGAGGGCTCACGCTGAGGACTTCAAACCTCCGAAGCATGTTTACACCCGTTCCGAGCGCAGATACACACAGATCAGAGCACAGAAGCAGCGACATGCCGCAGTAGTAGGTACGATGTTTTCACTGGGTCGACGATCGCACACAAAACCGGGGCAAGGGCAGCCGGGAAGCATTCGCTGGATTTGTCGGCGTCGCTCGAACTCGGCACGAAACCGCGTCCCACTGGTAGCACTCGCGGTCGTTCGCCGTGTCGTCGCTATGCGTCGACGTACTGGATGACGACGCGGTCACTCAGGAGCGTTTGCGACCGTAGTTTCCGTGCTTGCCCTGCACTCGGAGGTGCCTTCGAAGCGGCGGCCATTAGGCATAGCGCTCAGAGGTATCGCGGCCTCTGATTGGTTGGCGCCGCCGGCACATGCCGGCCTCTGAATGGTTGGCGCGCCGTACGCGTGGTGACGTAGCCGAAAATATCAAAGTCGTCTTGACCCCGCGCGCCTCGAGGCGTATGGACGCGTACAGCCCTCCGCGACCGACGCCGAGAGGCGCATTTGACGCCTAGGCGCGTGCATACGCGTGCATACGCGTGCCAGTGGTTGGGGAGAGGCACAGTGTTGCTTGATCTTTTAGTTTAAAACTGTCCATGTACAGCCTAGAACGGTGCGTTATCAATCGAAGCGAATTAGACTGTCGTTAAAATATTGATTGTGCTTCACCCACCACTTTTTTCACTATTTAAGAAGTAATTAACATCGCAATGACCAAAGTAACAACCACGGTATGCACAAGTAATCGACATCGGCGCGTGCGCTGCTAAGTTCACGTCTGCATCACGGGACACAGCCAACGATGTTTGCGAGATCGCCAACGCTTATGCGATCGCCTTGTTGACGCCTGTTCACGGCCATGCTATTAGTGCCCAACACGAATATAATCATCCTGTTCATGAAAATGGTTCTGCTCCAAGAAGCGGACGGGAGCGGCGTCGCCCGCACCGTCGGTGGGCGTGACGTCGTTTCTTGGCACGTACTTTAGTTACGAAAAAAAAAAAGGAAATAGACGTTTGCTGCAAAGTCCAAACGAGGTGCCCTAAAAATTCGCCGCATAACGACTAATACTTTTCAAATTAACAAAAAGACGGCTTTCCCGCGTACCACGGGTGTCACTGTGACTAATATTCTAGCTGCCTAATATGAGTTACAGTTTATTACATGGGCCAACATTGAGAAGTTCGAATCCTGGAGCAAGCATACATACTAACTCAAATTTTTTTCAGTAGCATGGAAACAAGAAACCAACATTACTGGAAACTCACAGTTACTTATGTCCCGTCTAGCAACAAAATGCAGGTAAACTGTAGCACTGCAAGTATGGCCTGACTTTCTTGTTTTCTAATAAATGAATATGCACTGTTCACCACAAAATATGCATCGAGTTCATAATTAAACAGTCTATTTATTTATTTATTTTCAAATATTGCATCCCAATGCAGGGCTACTGCAGGAGTGGTGTACATGAATACAAAAGGAAAGAATGTATTCAATATCGCAATAAGTGCTTCAACAAAAGCAGATATCGCCACCTGTTGAGTGCAACTGGGTAAAAAATGAGAGAAATAGAACACTAATATCATACAAGCGCCTCCAAAAATCAGATACATTCATTTCACGAACGGAACCAGGTACATCATTCCAGTGTTCGTAAATATCAGAAAAAACTGTATTTGAACATGTTAGTGTGCACAAAAAAAAATGGGTTATGTCAACATTGTGATTGCAGCTGTGCACTGTGTAGAAGGCTTTTGGACGTTGTCTGTAGTCTAAATATCCTCTAACGCAACAAACCACACCTGACATTTCATGATGCGACAGATATCGGTCATAAGATTGGAATCGAGCACTGGTTTTTGCACGTTGTGTGTAGTCGAAATATCCTCTAGCGCAACAAACCACGCCTGGCACTTCATGATGCGACAAATATCGGTCATCAGATTGGAACCAAGCACTGTGTAGAAGGCCTTTGGACGTCGTCAGTAGTCAAAATAACCTCTAATATAATAAATCGTGCCTGAAACATCATGATGTGACAGATATCGGTCATAAGATTGGAACCAAGCACTGTGTAGAAGGCCTTTGGACGTCGTCAGTAGTCAAAATACCCTCTAATATAATAAATCGTGCCTCAAACTTCATGATGCGACAGATATCGGTCATAAAATTGGAACCAAGCACTGTGTAGAAGGCATTTGCACGTCCTCAGTAGTTAAAATACCCTCTAACGTAATAAATCGTGCCTGAAACTTCATGATACAACAGATATCGCTCATAGGATTGCACCAGAGCACTGTACAAAAGTCTTTGGCAAGTTGTCTAACATAGCTAAACTGAATGAATGTAACAGTATGGAGAGCTGGGCGAGTTGGTTTGTCTTCTTGCCTTTCGTTTTCGTCTTTTGTGTGCGCGCCAAAATGTTTCCATGAATGAATGTCTTCATATTTCAATTATGCTTAAGTGCATGCATAGCCTAAGTCAGTGCATATACAAAGAACTGAACAGAAATGAAATAGTCCTTGCAATACATCCAAGGATTTGGCATTTGAAACCATCAAATAATTATTTCAGCTGGATTCAGTCTGGAGGAAGAGATAAATATGTGCACAGTTTAGAATGGTCTCACAGGTGTCTGAGGTTCAAGTGGAGCACCGTTTGAATTCCTTCTAAACAAAGAGCAGCACAGTAATATTGCACTTTCATTCCTTCTGCACATACGTGTGATGTCATGCTCTTCTCTTCTTACTATCGTGTCATTGTGCACCTCAGATTTCAATGGAGGTGCTTGTCACTTACAAGCTTTTTAGCAAATTAGCTGTCCAGCTGTAAACAAAACATATGTTATATTTAAGTAAACTGTAAAACGATGGAGAAGCGCCACTGTTCACATTCTCCCGTCTATGAGTATCAGAAAAGACTAGGGAGAATGTGTGTCAGAATAGACAACCTGTAAAACAAGGCATGTGCAACTGGGCATGTGCTAAGGTGTAGTTGCACGGCATAGAAGCAGACCAAGAGTCAAGAAGTGAAATAGCAGGCAACACAAGCAGCACTTAATCATGCAACTTTCTTTTTCGATCACCACACTCGCGCACGTTCGAGCTTCTATTTTATACATGAATGGAAATGAGACCGTTGACAGCTGAATGTGTCGGCGTCGCTGGTACCCGGCACGAAAACACGTCACACCGCTACCAACAAGCGCACGCTTGTTGTTAGCTTGGCAACACACGCAAACGATTTGCGCCGAAGTCAACCAATGTTTCAGCGTCGTAAAATCCGCAAATCCTCCTCATGTACGTTGTCACATCACCGAAATGCGTTGGCAAGTGCGATGTTCGCTTTCGGCAATGATGAGGCGAATGGCGATGTTGAAAACAAACACACTGCGGTCAATTTCCTTCAACCAAACTTCCTCACATGAGCTGGTTCACACGAAGTCGACGGTAGAGGCCTACGCTGAATGCAGACGACACCGCTCTGAATTGACTTCGCGGTAGGCGAGGGCTCACGCTGAGGACTTCAAACCTCCGAAGCATGTTTACACCCGTTCCGAGCGCAGATACACACAGATCAGAGCACAGAAGCAGCGACATGCCGCAGTAGTAGGTACGATGTTTTCACTGGGTCGACGATCGCACACAAAACCGGGGCAAGGGCAGCCGGGAAGCATTCGCTGGATTTGTCGGCGTCGCTCGAACTCGGCACGAAACCGCGTCCCACTGGTAGCACTCGCGGTCGTTCGCCGTGTCGTCGCTATGCGTCGACGTACTGGATGACGACGCGGTCACTCAGGAGCGTTTGCGACCATAGTTTCCGTGCTTGCCCTGCACTCGGAAGTGCCTTCGAAGCGGCGGCCATTAGGCATAGCGCTCAGAGGTATCGCGGCCTCTGATTGGTTGGCGCCGCCGGCACATCATCATCAGCCTGTCTACGCCCACTGCAGGGCAAAGGCCTCTCCCATGTTCCGCCAATCAACCCGGTCCTGTGCTTTCTGCTGCCACGTAATACCTGCAAACTTCGTAATCTCATCTACCCACCTAATCTTCTGTCTCCCCCTCACGCGTTTGCCATCTCTTGGAATCCAGTCAGTTACCCTTAATGACCACCGGTTATCCTGCCGACGTGCTACGTGCCCGGCCCATATCCATTTCTTCTTCTTGATTTCAACTATGATGTCATTAACCCCCGTTTGTTCCCTGACCCACTCTGCTCTCTTCCTGTATCTTAAGGTTACACCTATCATTTTCCTTTCCATCGCTCGCTGCGTCGTCCTCAATTTAAGTTGAACCCTCTTTGTAAGTCTCCAGGTTTCTGCTCCGTAGGTAAGTACCGGTAAGATGCAGCTGTTATATACCTTCCTCTTGAGGGATAGTGGTAGATTACCATTCATGATTTGATAATGCTTGCCGAATGAGCCCCAACCCATCCTTATTCTTCTAGTTATTTCACTCTCATGGTTAGGCTCCGCGGTTACTACCTGTCCTAAGTAGACGTACTCCTTTACAACTTCCAGTGTCTCGCCACCTATCGCAAAGCGCTGTTCTCTACCAAGATTGTTCCACATTACTTTAGTTTTATGCATATTAATTTTCAGACCTACTCTTCTACTTTCCGTATCCAGTTCAGTAATCATGAGCTGCAATTCGTCTCCCGCGTTACTCATCAATGCAATGTCATCAGCGAATCGTAGGTTACTGAGATACTCTCCATTGACTCTTATCCCTAGCTCTTCCCAATCTAGAGCCCTGAAAACCTCCTGTAAACACGCGGTGAATAACATTGGAGAGATCGTGTCTCCCTGCCGTACGCCCTTCTTTATTGGGATTCTGTCGCTTTCTTTATGGAGGACTATAGTGGCTGTGGATCCGCTGTAGATTTCTTCCATTATGTTTATATAGGCTTCGTCGATGCCTTGATTCCGCAGTGCCTGCATGACTGCTGATGTCTCCACCGAATCAAATGCCTTCTCGTAATCTATGAAGGCTATGTATAGGGGTTGGTTGTATTCCGCGCATTTCTCTATCACCTGATTGATAGTATGAATATGGTCTATTGTTGAGAATCCTGTACTTGTTACTGAGCGCCGGCACATGCCGGCCTCTGAATGATTGGCGCGCCGTACGCGTGGTGACGTAGCCGAAAATATCAAAGTCGTCTTGACCCCGCGCGCCTCGAGGCGTATGGACGCGTACAGCCCTCCGCGACCGACGCCGAGAGGCGCATTTGACGCCTAGGCGCGTGCATACGCGTGCATACGCGTGCCAGTTATTGGGGCTTTCCCCAACCACTGGCACGCGTATGCACGCGTATGCACGCGCCTAGGCGTCAAATGCGCCTCTCGGCGTCGGTCGCGGAGGGCTGTACGCGTCCATACGCCTCGAGGCGCGCGGGGTCAAGACGACTTTGATATTTTCGCCTACGTCACCACGCGTACGGCGCGCTAACCAATCAAAGGCCGGCATGGGCCGGCGGCGCCAACCAATCAGAGGCCGCGATACCTCTGAGTGCTATGCCTAAGAGGCGCGCGGGCGCGCTCCCGGCGCCTTTTTATACTTGTTTTTTCGATGCGCGCGCTCTGTCGCGCACGAACCGTCGGCGCCAGGCTTTCATGCCGTGGTTCGAAATCGGCGACGTGCGCTTAGTTAAGCGCTCGTTCGTGACAAACATCGTGCACAAGTCCACTTTCGTAGAGGCCCGCGCCTTTCCTGCAGCTGCCAGTGCAGAATTAGTTGTCTGGCACCCGCACGAAGGGGAAATAGCAGCCGCGAACTTCATTCATCTCCTCACAGCAAAGCTGTGCAAAGCGCTGTCGTCTGCTCGGCTTTCCGCACGTACTGTCGGCGGCGCCCGCTAGGTGGCCATCAGTGGCGCCTCTATAGGCGGTGCACAAGGCGTATACTCGGCGACAACTTATCTTGGCATTGGAGCGAAGGCTACGGAGGCGGGGCATCTGCACATTTGTGTTACTACGCAAGTAGTTCGGCATATCTTGCAGCCGATTTCAGTTCCAGTTTCGGTTTCGCTTGCTCGCATCGCTAGAGCGTTCAGCAGCACGTATACGCGAAGAATGGGACCATAGTGAAATTGTGATCAGTGTGCGTAGATGCATCTACCTAATGTACTGTATATTGTCACGGGTTTGTTACTTGACGAAGGCAGCAGTGGGCGTGTCGAAGATGAAACTCGTTATTTGGCCGAACTTGTGGGCGGGAAACGACTCAGTCAGAGCGGCGTCCGTCAGTAATTTTGACAAGTGGTAATGCGTGTGGGCTTTTAATCATGATCTATCGAATGTTCCAGCGTTATCGCTGTTGCCCACGTAATCTCTAGACGATTCCCGTACCTCGTGCAATCTTAACCGAAAGATCTAAAACAATCGTGACGCTTCTGGAAGATCGCATTGCGGTCTGCGCGGAGCATTCCAAACAATCTTTGCGGGTGAAGCCCGAAAACAACAAAATAGGACACATGGCGAAATGATGAACGCCGCCAAGCGCACACCGCAGCCTGAATGCAGTGTTTGCTCGATTGTAACGCGAGGGGCGACTTTAGTAGCAAAAAAAAAACATGGTTGATCCCTCAGTCATAGGAATCGAAATAACACGAAAGTAAAGCGCGCCCTTACAGAAGTAACCGAATGCTTACTGTACACTGATATAAGAGAGTTTGCACAATATATACTGATGTATGGCAGCTAATGGGACCGTTTAACGTGTATGCACCAACTTTGATGATTGGTGGTACATCTCCATCCCGACGACTAACGTCCATGTTAAATGAATAAACAAAGCCTCGTGGTACCTGTAGTAGTTAACGGCGAAAGTGCAATCAGAGAACGAAGTGTGGTAGCCAAAAGAGCGTCGCATATTGGACGCAGAACTTGGTCGCCATCCCACGGCATGTTAAAATGTGATTGAACACCACGGCCGGACTAGAGGGAAACGCAAAGCGCGTCGTACCGCCTCGGTAGCCCGGCCGCGATTTTAGGGGCGAAGCTCCTTAAAGCGGCACCCGTTCGTCCCCGTCGTAGTGCGTAACCATCTTAACGCTAGTACCAGATCTTGACCTCCAAGGTGGTGCCGGTGGGAGATTTCTCCTGTGCGTTGTTGAACAATAAAAAATTCGCAGTGTGCGCGTTAACTAAAAGCCGACTTCTTATGTCTCTCATTCCCCATTAGCAGCCATTGGCATGTTCCAGTAGGAAACGTTAGTAGAAGTAGAAGTGTAAGTGTTAGCTAAAAGCCGACTTCTTCTGTCTCTCATTCCCCATTAGCAGCCATTGTTCACCTCCAAGGTAGTGCCTGGTGAGATTTCTCCTGTGCGTGATTAAACAATAAAAATTCACAGCGTACATGTAAAATTAAAGTGAGCTGCAAGTCGCCATGACTCTCATGGACCCTTTAGTATAAACCGGCCCGATCTCACGTCGTTGATGATGTACTGGGCGTGAAGCTGCGCGACGCCGCCGCCAAGTTCCTGCCGTACGAGAGCTTCGCCCCACTCATCATCATTCACCCCGTGGATATGCTGTGGAATTTTTTCTCGGGGCAAGCGCGTGAGCGTGGAACGCGGTGTTACAGCCAGGTGCGGCAGGCGCGCGTCGCAGAGCTATTTTTGGTTTTTATGAGCGTGATGCTGTGAGCAAGGCCGACGCTTTTACTACGCTTGGGCAAAGGTCGCCACCTCGCGGTGTGTTAAGTCATTGACAAAATTCAAGTTCTATTGAAAACGCGCCGAACGGAACGGACGCGTTACGCGTTGCAGGTGCTAGTCGCGGAGGCCGCAGCAATGACGAATTACTTTACCTTACCACTCCCAGAGGTGAACACCACCTAGCCGACCGGTAGAGTGGTAGATATAAAATGCGCAATTGTAAAGCCTCCAGAGTCTGTGATCGTGGCGCGGTGGATAGCCTGCCCGGCATCTGATGTTTCGGACCTAGCGGTCGTGGGTTCGATGCCCGTTGACGGTACCTTTTTTTTTCTTTGCCATCTGACCGTGTATATTTTTTGGACGTCATTTTCGTGACGGAAATATGTCACTGAAGTCTTGGTGGACCTCGGCATAAAACACTTTAGTGTTAAAACTTGGAGAAAAAGCTCGCATTGCATTGTAATAAATACGGAATGCAAGTACCATGATGCCGCTGAAATTGGTGTAGGTTTAAAGAGAGCTCACGCCTAATTAAAAAGAAACTGAGGCAGATGATTTTATCAAGCTTCACTGGTCACACACCTTCACAGAGCGTAACAGCCACCGACGCTTTTCCATCTGTATATGCAGTATGTAACAGGTATTGTCCACAATACCGATTGTCACTGGTAGAAAAAAAAGTATAAAAACCGCTAATATGTTTTATTGCATTGCATCCAGGCGGGACATGGAAGAGCACGAAAACAAAAGGCCAGTAATTATATTTTACAGCACAAGAAGGCACATCGCGAACAAAAAGACCAAAAGTTTTTGTTGCTCTAAATCAGGATTTTCCAGAAGCTTCGTTAACAAATCAATCTTGTCTAATTCACAAATCACTTTACATTTTTTCAAATTAATCATTATATCAGACAACAAAAGCACTTCCACATAGGCTTTCAAGCGCAAATAAGAAAGCTTTTCTGCGGTGGGGAATACAATATTTTTGGGCACTTTGTGTCAGCATATTGTTTTACACTTGATTGATTGATTGATTGCTTTATTTCGTCACAGTACAGTGTAACAGGAGGCGGAGGGAAAAGCCGTAATGACGGCTTGAGGGATCCTCCGCCCCCTTTGTGAACAATGGCAGCAGCTGAAAGGACATCACAGTATCATACACTTTTTATACATAGCTTATACAACAAAGAAACCTGCTGCAATCTTCTGCACCCAAATAATTGCTACATTGCTTATACAGCAAAAAGAGCCGTTAATTCAGCGACACTTAAATGAGACACATCTATACCTTTGCTAATGTAATTATTTAGAATTCGCGGAAGAGTACATCGAAGCATCTGAAAACCATAATTAGTACGAAAGTAAGGAACGTTCCACATTTCTGTATTTCGAGTTTCATAAGCCTTTTCCTTTAAGCAAAGATTCGCCATATCTGTAAACAAAGAGTTTGAGCGTTTGCAGCTAAGACAGTACTCTCGTAGTAGTCTGTATTGATATAGGTCATTCACTTTGATTATCTTATATTTTTTAAACAGTGGGTCGCTAGGTGCTGAAACTATAGCGTTGTCTATCAGCCTCAGTATTTTCTTCTGTATCCTCAGTAATTTTGTTAAGTTTGTTTCTGTAGTTGTTCCCCAAACCAAATAGCAATAACTAAGATAAGAACTAAACAGTGATTTGTATATCAATAACTTCACCGAGTTGGGGATGAGGTACCGGATACGGCTGAATATTCCAGTTATCCGGCTTAATTTTAATTGAATATAATTGACGTGGTCATCCCATTGCAAAGAACTGGAGAAATGTACCCCAAGTACTTTCACTGACGTCACTATTTCTATATCTGAGCCTCTAAATACAATGTTATTCTCCAAAGTAACTTGTTGACCTTTCGAATGAAAAACTACGGCTTTTGTTTTAGTTGCATTTATTTTTAACTTATTGTTACTTGTCCAGTTGTCTAACTTCTGTAAGACGTCATTAGCTTTATTAGAAAGGATAGCATCTGATGCTGACGGGACAAATATACTCGTGTCATCTGCATAGATAATAAACTTAACTTCTGGGGAGATATGCACAATGTCATTAATATATAAAGTGAACAATAAAGGGCCAAGAATGCTCCCCTGTGGTACCCCTGAAATTATATTTTTCTTATCTGATACTAAATCATTTATCGAAACAAATTGACATCTGTGCGCCAGATAGCTTTTAAGTAACATGAGTGGGAGCCCGCGAATGCCATAATGGTTTAATTTTTCAAATAAAATACCGTGGTGAATGTAGTCAAATGCTTGTGTGAAATCCACAAAAATTCCGACCACTTTATTTTTTTGTTCGAACTGTTGTAGAATATATTCTTTTTGATCCAGTAGAGCGAGTTCTGTAGACTTGTGTTTTTGGAAGCCATATTGCGATTTTGTCAGGACGTATTTGGTGCAAAAACAGGATAAGCGACTAAAAATAATTTTTTCTAAACCTTTAGAAAATACGGGGAGAATAGATATCGGTCGATAATTTGCAACGTTATGCTTGTTCCCCTTTTTGTAGAGAGCTATTACGCGTGCCGTTTGCATTTTCGAAGGAAAAACCCCTGTCGAAATACAGAGATTGAATATGTGTGTTAGTGCTGGACTGATCAGATCGATAACATATTTCACTGGTTTTATTTGCATGCCATCGGCGTCGCAGCTACGACTGTTTTTTAAGCCGAGAAATACTGTGCGGACTTCTGGTTCAATAGTACCTGCTAAGAAAAACGTGTTTGTAGTTTCTGGACCCATAGTTCGGCAAGCAGCGGGTGATCTGTCGTTAAAGTCTCTGTAAACGAAGTAATCATTAAAAACATTGGCCATAGCCTCTCCACTGACAAAGTTTCCATCATGGAGTACCTCCTTAATTTCTTCTGTTTTCGGATTGCGGCCCATCAAAGAGTTTATTCTATTCCATAAAACATCTGCTCGTTTTGAGCACACAGTAAATGCTTGTATGTGATACAGCTGCTTTGATTTCTTCATTTCTTTACTTAAGGCATTTCGGAACTGCTTGAAAGCAATTAGGTCCGCCTCGTCGCGCGTACGCATGAATTTCCGAAATAATCTGTCTTTTTTGTCTAATTTACGTAAGAGTTCGCGTGTCATCCAAGGTTTCCGACAACCTTTAGGTTTTTTGCGCTGTTTATAAGGGAAGTGTTTTTTGTATATACAGGTAAAGGATTCTAAAAACGCGTCATAGGCTACATTCGCATCATTTGAGTTAAAAACAGTGTCCCAATGCATAGTGCCAATCTCTGAACGGAAGGCATCTAAAGCAGCTGGCGAGATATGCTGATAACTATAAGGAATGTCATTCTGAATTATCGGAGGTGCACCTGTTTTTACAGAACAACATATCGCCATGTGATCACTAATAGGATACGTAAGGACAGCACAGGTCACACACGACAGATCACAGTTTGTGATAAATAAGTCTATGGTGGTCTCCGAAGACAGAGTAATTCTAGTGGATCTATTTATAATGTTTTCGCAACCGTTGCATGCAATAATAGTTTCAAAATCACACTTTTTTGTGCTTTCATGCCCCATGTCAACATTGAAATCACCACCTAATATAACAGTGTATTGATGTTGATTTACATATGTTAAGAAAACATCCAAAAATGCACAAAAATCAGACAAGTTACCATCAGGTGGCCGGTAACACACAGCAACTATGACATCTTGAAACTGAACACATAACATCTCGTAATGAGCAGTAACTGAAGTAAACTTTTCGAGCAGTACGGCTGGTAAAGAATTTTCAAGTAGCATAGTGACACCACCCCCTCGACGACTTGGCCGAAAAACAGAGAACGTTTTCATATGAGGTAGTTCAAATTCTTCTGAAATATCCGATTGCCAGGTTTCCGTTAGCATAACTACATCAAAACAACCTTTCATTTGATTAAACAGATACTCGAGTTCATTTACTTTGTTTCCCATTGATTGTACATTTAAATGGAAGCATCGAAGAAAACCTCTTTGTACACTTTCAAACCGCTTCGCTAACTCACGAAGGGCGATATATCCGAGGTCATCCATTTTACAGAGCCGTAAAAAAAAAAGAAACCAAGGAATAGCACAAAAACAAACATCAATTGTTCAACGCTGACAAGTCATCCTCACACCTGATGACCTGTGCACGTTCTCCACTCTTCCTACGCACCAATACCTTCCCATTGGAATGCCATGCAAAGTCATAGCCAACTCTCCTAGCCCAGGTTTTAGCTGCTAATAAAAGAGCCCGGGAACGCTTGGTCATGTTCTCAGTTATGTAGACATTTTCTTGTTCCTGCCTCAAGGATTTTCTCTTTTCAAGCCACGTATCTCGAAGGTCCTGGTGGACAAAGCGAAGGATCACTCCACGCTCTCTACCTGGCCTTGATGCCATTCTGTGAATAGCGGAAATATCAGCCGGAGCAAGTTCCGTCAAATTCAAGGTTTTCGCAAGATCATTTACCTTGTTTAAAAGATTTTCACCTGCAGTCTCAGGAATTCCATGTATTTCCACATTCAGACGTCGGCTGCGCCACTCGAGGTCATCAAAATCAATCTGAAGCTGGGCGAGACCCTTAGCTGGATCCTCCTTCTCAAGTTTGTCGATCTTGCATTTTATGTTTTTTATTTCCCTGTCTTGCCCGCTCAAGCGTTCCTGAATTTTATCAAAGTGATCCGACAGCAACTGAATTGACCTGTCTATTCCCTCTACCTTTTCATTCAAACTAAGGAGAGAAGTTAATTTCTTGTCTATGTCCATCTTAAGCTGAGCATCTCCTATTTGATCAGCGGGCCGTGTGGTGCTCTTGGATACCCCCGGCCTGCAGGCCTCACACTTCCATGCTTTTTTCCTAAACGACTTTTTCTTTTCAGCATACTCCTGTTCACTCATGCCTGAGCATACTGAAGCATGAAAACAGAATTCGCACTCACTGCAAACAATAGCACTCGCGGCATCTTCAATTTCAGATCTGCAACCGCAGCACTTAGTCATGTTTGAGCCCCAAAATCATGCGTCCCCAAAACAAATCGCTTGGCAGCAGCGACAGCGAGGGAAAAGTAAAAAAAAAGAAAAGAACGAGAAGTTTAACCAACCTGTAAAACACAGCAGAGGTTATCCGACGTGCTTTCCCCGCCGTCGCCGCTGCCAAAGTGCCCCGCCGAAAATCACGCCCCTGCGCAAAGTCTCTTTCTGTCGTGGTGCCGCTGCTGTTTGTTGATAATGTGCGCCGTAAAACGACGCAGTTTCTTCCAGGCAGACAGGTAGAACAGGCGCGGGAAATTTGAAGTTCAGTCCAGGCGATTGTAGGCACAGTCTTGGGTCAAGGCACCACAGGAAGTTTCCGAAGTCAGCGCCTGTAAAACACAGCAGAGGTTATCCGACGTGCTTTCCCCGCCGTCGCCGCTGCCAAAGTGCCCCGCCGAAAATCACGCCCCTGCGCAAAGTCTCTTTCTGTCGTGGTGCCGCTGCTGTTTGTTGATAATGTGCGCCGTAAAACGACGCAGTTTCTTCCAGGCAGACAGGTAGAACAGGCGCGGGAAATTTGAAGTTCAGTCCAGGCGATTGTAGGCACAGTCTTGGGTCAAGGCACCACAGGAAGTTTCCGAAGTCAGCGCCTGTAAAACACAGCAGAGGTTATCCGACGTGCTTTCCCCGCCGTCGCCGCTGCCAAAGTGCCCCGCCGAAAATCACGCCCCTGCGCAAAGTCTCTTTCTGTCGTGGTGCCGCTGCTGTTTGTTGATAATGTGCGCCGTAAAACGACGCAGTTTCTTCCAGGCAGACAGGTAGAACAGGCGCGGGAAATTTGAAGTTCAGTCCAGGCGATTGTAGGCACAGTCTTGGGTCAAGGCACCACAGGAAGTTTCCGAAGTCAGCGCCTGTAAAACGCAGCAGAGGTTATCCGACGTGCTTTCCCCGCCGTCGCCGCTGCCAAAGTGCCCCGCCGAAAATCACGCCCCTGCGCAAAGTCTCTTTCTGTCGTGGTGCCGCTGCTGTTTGTTGATAATGTGCGCCGTAAAACGACGCAGTTTCTTCCAGGCAGACAGGTAGAACAGGCGCGGGAAATTTGAAGTTCAGTCCAGGCGATTGTAGGCACAGTCTTGGGTCAAGGCACCACAGGAAGTTTCCGAAGTCAGCGCCTGTAAAACACAGCAGAGGTTATCCGACGTGCTTTCCCCGCCGTCGCCGCTGCCAAAGTGCCCCGCCGAAAATCACGCCCCTGCGCAAAGTCTCTTTCTGTCGTGGTGCCGCTGCTGTTTGTTGATAATGTGCGCCGTAAAACGACGCAATTTCTTCCAGGCAGACAGGTAGAACAGGCGCGGGAAATTTGAAGTTCAGTCCAGGCGATTGTAGGCACAGTCTTGGGTCAAGGCACCACAGGAAGTTTCCGAAGTCAGCGCCTGTAAAACACAGCAGAGGTTATCCGACGTGCTTTCCCCGCCGTCGCCGCTGCCAAAATGGCACAGAGCGTGATAACCATAGCAACTTTTTGCTGACACTGATAACACTAACGCACTTGTGACAGAACATGATAACCATTACAACGTTTTGCCGGCAGTCGATGTCAACATGAGATTTTACACGTGTGAGTCACGACACAGAACATAACCATAACAACGTTCAGCTGGAAATCGATGGCAACTGAGATTTCGCGCTTGTGACCATAGGAGGGCAAAAAAAAACTGGAGCTCACTTACTCAAGAAAAATATTTTGCTCCGAGAGCTCACTGTGACTCAGACTCACCAAATTTGCCTCATCCGGACTACCTAAACCTTTCCTCGACCAGACTCACTCGAGCTCAAATTTCTTTTATTTAAATAGAAAAAAATAACATGAGAAGGTAGGCTACATTAGAGCCGGCTATCTCACCAACAAGAAGAAAGAGGCCGTAACAAGAAAAATAGAAAAAGCAAAAAATCAGCTGAACTACGCACATATGCAACATGCGTCGTACAACTTAGCACTTGCAGAGTCCAAGGGCAGAGTCTAGCACACAGACGGTTGTATCACATAACACCTCGGATGCAGTCCAAACAGCTAGTCTCCTACACAAGGACATATGACATGACTAGAAAGGGTAGCGAATTGGGCGAGTTGGAAAATGCTCATGATGGTTAGCGCAAACGCAACACAGGCAAAAGAAGTGTCGTCGTTTTTTCTTCTTTTGTCTGTGTTGCGTTTGCGCTAACCATCATGACTAGAAAGTATGCTCCACTGATGCATAAAAATTATCCCGATGGTCACTGGTATTTCTCGGCAGAATAACCATTTCTAACAAACAAATCTAAACACGCAAGAGTAGGAACACATTAATAACAAGGGAAGCCAGGGTAGGATAACTCAGTAAATGAGTAAATAAAACACAAAAATTACTAGTGCTATCACAATCTCAGGTCCCATTGTGACAGAAATGAAACAAGGGAGCAAGCGCCATTGACATGAGATCAAAAAGAAAACGGAGCCTTATTTTGAACATTTCAAGTCTCAACTTAGCAATTGCATCTCGCTGATGCAATTATAAGTTAACGTATAAAGTTAACATTCACGACCAAGATAATCACATCCCAGCCACCGTGACGGTACAGTGCTTATAGTACCTGGCTGCTGACACAAAAGGCTCATATTTGAGCGTGTTGCATTTCAATGAACGGGAAATGCCAGATGCCCGTGTACTTATTAAAACATCTTGCCTCATCCGGACTACCTAAACCTTGCACATTAAACAATCCCCAGAGGTCAGAATCTGTAGAACCTGAAGCACAACATGCCTCATAATCACAACGTGGTTTTGGCACACAAAATCCCATCAGTCATTATTACATCACGATAACGTAACCAGAACATGCACGAAGTGCAGCGAAAGAGATCAGCAGATAAAATCACAATGAATTGAATAAGCGATAAAAATGTAAAGAAAGAGCAGTGACCGGTAGTCCTCACAAACAATATCGCAGTTTCTGGTTAGGTACATGTGCACTCATTTGTTCGAAGCATTGGCAAGCCACACATGGAGATGTCACGGCAGTTCAATTCCACTAATGTCGGAGCTGCTCGACTCATCTGAAGAACTTAGACTTTCTGTTTGGCTCTCTATAAGGCCATCACGCTCCCATGCCTCATCCTCATGTCTCATCACGTGAGTGCAGTCATGGAGCCAGTTCTGTTGGCTCACAATTGCGATTCCTTCCTGCAGCAGCTTCACGACAGATTCAATCTTGAGCTCTGTGTTTCTTGAAGCAACATAGCATTTGGCTTGGCTCTATACAAGCTAGTTCACCGTGGTAAGGAGGCAAACGCACAACCTCATGCCCGTCAGCACTGGCAGTTTTGTCAACCTGGTAAGCAAGGAAAATATGCTTATTCTGCTTAACGAGCTGCAGCAGTTCACTTTTCAGTTGGTCATCCGAAAAACGAATATTTTTCGATATCAACCAGGACTGCATTTCGGCTTTTCTGGATGATGAACTTGGTAGCTTCTCAACCTGAGCACTGTGATATGACGCAATATCCATCACGATCACACTGCGTGGCTTGATGTTCTGTAGCAGCTGTTCAACAAACCATTTCTGGAAACGCGAAGCATCCATTTATCTGTGGTAATCATTAGCGCTCTTCTTGGCATGGAAAACTAGGGCGGCTCCAGCAACAAAGCCTTGGGCACTTCCAGCATGCAAAACGATTCCTCCTTTACCGCTCGGTGCACGGAGGCCAGTTGAGAGCCCTTGACGAAATGCGTCTTGCCGAATCATCACGCTGGTGTCTGTCCAAATTCTCCCCTTTGTATGGCCGGCGTTTACCCAGGTCTCATCAAGATAGTAGATGGCCGTGTAAAAGAGAAAGTAGTCTTATTAAATGCGAAGCTTTTTTTAGCGAACTTTTGGCACTTTGAGCGTTTCTATCTACGTATCTACCTATATATCTATATATCTATCTATCTATCTATCTACCTAGCCGCCTACGTCTGGGTGCTCTCATGATCGCCAACTTTGTGTAGACCAAAATTGGCATGGTAGGGCAAGAAGATTTGAAGAATATGACTGTAGGACCATGACATGAATAACGTGAAAGTTCTGTCGCCTACGTCGTCAAACCCTTTCCTCCAGACATATGTGGCACATAACCGTTTACCACTGGCCGCGGAGTACGGGTATGCGACACAGGTGATTGACAGTTTACATCTACCCAGGAACGGCGAGAACAGACATTGGTAACTTAAATGCGAGAGCTTTAAGAAAAAAGGGACATCGGCAGCGTTGACCCGACGAAAGGAAATAATGAAAATTGGCAACCCAGCAGGAATCGAACCCAAGCATTCTGCGTCGCAACCAGGTATTCTACCACAGAGCCACGTCAGGTCTATAATTTGGTTAGGAAAAACAGCCTATGCAGGCGTAATGGCGGTGCAACGTCAATTGTGGTTGTGGTGCTGGTCATTTCTTTGTCAAGAAAACGATAAACACTGCATGATACTCCTACGATGTGTACTCCTACGATACAGGCGCTATATCAGATTAAAATCTGTAGTTCCAGTGTTGGCTCCGCTTTTATAGCAGTCTAATAAACATTGCATTTGTATTCCTATGATTCAGCAAGCTATATTGAAGCATTGCTCGACCCCGGAGGAATACATTAACGAAAGTTGCGTATGATATTCACATCATCGCACCGTAAAGTGCACTTAGTCCACAAAAACGACGCAGTGTCCTCTTCCTTTCTTACGAGGCTGGGCGATGGCCTCATGCTGACCGAAAATGATGCCAGATTGATTGACAGGCGCTTTGTATACTAGGCTACGTAGCACATACGCGCAGGTAGTCTACGAATACAACAAGCGCCACCCACTGATTTGGGTCTACGTAGCACTATCCAGGCCTACCAGCCTCGACGGCCTATATCGACACACAATTTGTCGACGAAATGACCGACGCATTTACAATTTCCAACACCTGTACTATACCTCATACTTCACTACACATGGACTCTTTATCACTGCTATCACGACCGGATCCGATAACAAGTCGTGACCAGCTTCTGGTGCTCACAGATCACGGTGATGTTGACCTCTTATACACATGCACACGGGTTCGTGAATCGTGCGTGCGTTCTCCATCATAAGGGAGAAGTATAAGCAGTATACATATCAGCTTACCTCTTCTGGTGTTGGTAATATCCATGTTGCCATTGGCAGCGTTACCCAAGTGTAAACAACTGGTTATATAAGACATATTCGGCTCTTCAACATATATGTGTGCGTATAAAGTTTATAAAAAATCTTTAGCGTCATGTTGTAACGTTTAGCTCAGTAAAATATTACGCCACAGTAACCTTCCTGCCGCATGCTTCGCATAACATCGACTCCCACGGTATGTGGGATCTGGCGGTTTTTTAGGGGCCTAGCTCCTCTTAGTCTAACCTTGTCCCATGTCAGCCGTAACCGGCAGTATCTCCCGAACAGTATAATAGATGGCGCTGTCTCATAGAAGTGCATACAAACTGCAGTTGACTGATGATATTCTAGATGGCGCTGTACACAATCTGTGTTGGTCCAATAGAAGTGTGTGCAATAGTGCGCTTGTGTGAATCGCCACTAGATGGCGGTGGAAGTGCCGCTGCTCTCCGATCGGCTGCTGCGCGGGCTGTGCCTGGGTGCGCGGGGAACGAGTGCCTCTCTCAGTCTCCTGGATCGTCGCCGTACGTGTCGGATCGTTGGTGGGGCATAAACGAAGCGGAGCGGCGGGCGCGGAGAGCCGCGGCGGCTCGTGCTCGTCGCCAGAATCCCGCGGTGCGAGCCCGAGAAGCGGTGGCGAAGGGAGCGCGACGCCTGGCGGATCCCGAAAAGGTGCGCGCCAATGACGCCGCGGCGCAACGTGCACTGCGAGCAGCGGACCCCGAAAGGCGAGCCCGAGAAGCGGCGGCGAAGCAAGCGCGGCACCTGGCAGACCTTGATGGTGCTCGTGCGCGGGAAGGGGTGCCAGCGGTCTCACATTCAAGGAGCCGACGCGCGGTTCGAGCGGGAATTTCTCGCTCATTCGTTTGGCCACAGTTGCGACGTGTATGATCGACTTTGGTTCGATAATAACCTCACCGCGGTGTTTCACACTCTTTATATGATGTACTCGGCGAATTTCACGGAAGAGTTTCACGGCTTACCAATGATTCCCTCCGGAGCTTCGCCCGACTCATCATCATTCACCCCGTGGATATGCTGTGATTTTTTGTTAACAGCGCACTTTCACTGCAAGGAGCCCATTAACAAAGCAGACAGGCTTCATCCGAGGTTATGCCTTTGTTTAAGGGGGAAAAGTGCACTGACAAAACCTATGTGAATACATATAACATAGATAAGCTGGCAAAACTCTCTCTGTGAAAGACTGAAACCAATGTTTAGGAAACTTGTTGCAGGCTGCCAGAAGCGTTGCCAGAGGGTAGCACTCCGGGCCTGTGCCCCCCTCGCCCCCGAATTTTTTTTCTTCCACGGAATACAGAGCACAAAATGACACTGGACCACATAGTCCGACGCGGCCCCCAGCTCAGACGAAAGTGGTGCCCCCCCCCCCCCCGTAAAAAAGTAAAAAAATTTCTGCCTATGCCCCTGCAGGCTGTACATCAAAGCTGATGCAACCACGTCCCCAATCCCCAATCACGTGCGCAGCGTATTCGCTCAATACTATCTACAATTCAGAGGGCCATCACTAGCTATTCCTTTCTCCAAGCCATTGAGATTCCTCGCTCCTACGCGGAAAAACGGCAGTAAGTCTTCTCAAACGATGCTACGGGAAATGCTGCAATACACAACGCCGAGTTAAATCTATACCACATGAAACACAATCCTCGGCGAATACTAATATTTACCGTACAAGCGCAAGCATGAACAGCCACCCTATCTTAATGGGGAATTTCACTGCGACTTAAGTCAGGATTATGTAAGGCTTTCGATCACTCACGTCAATAGCACACGTTTGGCGATCACAATTAAATGCAAAGCACACCTTTTCGCTAACCAGTAGGTACAGACGCATGCTCACCATTCGCGTCAACTTTTTTACCAACAATCAGGCGTAGTGAACAGAAAGTTTGCAGAAATAAAAAAATGCCAGGCCTGCGCGGAAAGCGCAGCACAGTCGCAGCAAAAGCTGGAAGAGCGGCATTTCTAGAGCCCGTTATAAACTCTCTTGTGGCTACTAATACAAGTACATTAGTAACGTACCCACTACGCCACAAATCGTAATTTTTGGGAATTCGGGAAGCATCCACCACGACATTATTTGTTATTCTGCGGAGAAGCGAGGTACCACCTGCAGTCATTATGTGCATTTTGTTGATGCGACGGTTGATGACGATGAAGAATTATGGCTGAGCCCTTTGTAATGGGTTTGAAGCTTCAAACGACCCACTAGTTGCGTAATTCATATTGTGTGACGCCCGGTCATTATTTAACTGTCCCATCACGCTTTATAACATACGTTAACCGGAGAAACGGAGAGAGAGAGAGAGAGAGTGTATTAACTTTATTGAGACCCTGAGGAAATGGATCATGGGAGCTTTATGGGCTTCTTTGGCAACCAATAGAAGTGCACTTGCGAGGAACCGACTACGCTATAAATCATCATAATTTTTCTGAAGTAGGGAAGCAGCCACTATGCAATTTTTCGTCATTCTGCGGAGAACCGTGGTGCTCACTAAACACCTGTAGGGCATTATGTGCACTTTGTTGATGCTGTGGCTGATGACAATGAAGAATTATCGCAGTGGCCTTTGTAATGGGTTGGAAGCAGTCAACAAATCACTCGTTGCGCAATTCGCATTGGGTGAGGCCCGGTTACAGAATTCACGTTTGTGTGACGTCTGCTTGTTATTTTACTCTTCTACCACACTACATTACACATGTTAATGTGGTTCCTTCCCGACCTGAAGCCTGTATAACGTCTTTTTGCAACGTAGCTTCAAGCACCGGCATGGCTTTGAGGTAAGGACACCGGCTCCCACGCAAAGGGCCCAGGTTCTAACCTCGTATTTTTTTGTAATCTCCTTTTTTTGTCATATTTCGTGCGATAGCGGTTACGGACACCGGCGGCGGCGGCGGCGGACAACTACGGCGCCAAAAACGGCCGTTGAAATAATCTCATAACAGCTTTCGCTGTAAAAGAACGTAAAAACTTACCGTCGCTGCCTCCGCATTTTTCGGATGGTCCGGAGTGACTTGCGACGCCAAGCAACGATGTCGTCTCTTTCGAGCATCGCGTAATTCCTTGTTCTTTTTCGGAAGGTGAGCACCAAGTCGTTCAGCATTCTTTGGATTGTGCGAGCCCTGATGGTCGGCATGTCCATGTCAGAGTCGCTGATCACGTCGTTGTGTAGCTTCTAGGCCGTAGGTATTTCAATGCGCATGAAGTAGCTGTGCACTTTGCGACGCAGTCCTGCCAACGCATACGTGTCATAGCGCAGGAGCCGCGTCTTGCCAGTGATGCGCTTCTCAGCTTGGCCCGAGAAATTCAATTTCTTGCGCTTTAGGGAGGCAGGTGGGGCCCACAGAGCTTCAGCCTTGACCCGCTTAACTGTTCGCTCGCTTACTCCGGTGAGCTCGGCAACAGTCCGGCACACTGTATTTGTAGAGAAGTCAGGCTGACGACGCCTCACTCCAGCGTAGACGTTGCAGATAACTTGCTTGGTCTGTTTTCATAGCCACTTTTTGTCACATTTAGTGTGGAGCTTCTTCGCAAAACGAAACGGCGAGTTAGCGGCCGCACACGGTTCAGGCGGCATCACGGACGCCATGTTTACTGAGAGAGCAGGCGTGAGGAAAACATGGTGCTGTCCAAGAAATAAAAAAGACAGAAACAAAATTGAAGTTTACAATAACCTTTTTTACGAACGGCTTCCCTACTCGTTCTCTTTTTATAATGAACAAATCTTTATTTATTCGAGCTAGGTAACTTTTCGAATTAGAAAATAAATATAGTTACTATTTCCTGGCGCGCGCGCATGCAGGCACTTTCGCTCTGTAGCGTCCACAGTGGTGCCAAGAAATGTAGCCGAATACCGTAGATCATTTTGTTAAGATCGCGCACATGACGCGAAAGGTAAAGATTATTCCAGAGCTTGAGCGACCACCAGTGATAAGGCTGGAAAGTTCGATGCATGATGTATAAAAGGCGGCTCGTCCCAGCGATCATCAGGGGGGCGATCGGAGATCTCTGTTCCGCGCCGTTCGTTCGCGTTCGTTCTGATGATCGCACGCGATTGGCTGAAGCCGGACAACTCACGCCACTCTAAGGGGCGTGGCCATTTCTTTTTTTTCCTTGATGTTTTCTTTTTTGGTGACGTCATGCCGCGTCATAACGAGCATGTCGTCTGCTAAAAGTGAACGGAGAGCGAGCCCGTTCGCTCGCGTTCTCTCGAGCGAACAACGGCGTCGCACGGCATGTAATTGGAGTGATGCGGCGGTTGCGGCTGCCGCAACAGCTGATTTTGAGAAAATGGCGCTTGCAACGGTGCTTCCCTGCTACGTTGGCGTTTCTCGAAGCAGATGCAGAATGGTAGGAGGTGCGAAATGCGTCTGAAGAGATGAGCCAGTGTGAATTCCAGCGTCGCTTTCGTTTCTCGAAACGTGCTGTACGTTGGTTGTGCGACGAACTCGACCCCGTCATCGGGTGCCAACGAACCAGTGGGATTTAAAGAGAGCGGAAGGTGTTGTGCGCGCTGAGATTTTTTTGCGATCGGATGCTTCCAGCGAGCTGTCGGCAGCGAGGAATTCATCGGCCTGTCGCAGTCGTGCGTCAGGAACACGCCATTACTGTCTTTCGCGGGCAAAAACGGTGGGTGGCCTTTTCCGGAGACCACAGACGCGAAGAGCGACCAAAGGCGGCGTTCGCGCGGCTCGGGCGGATTCCCGTTGTGGTCGGGTGCGTGGATGGTACGCTCATTGCAATCCAGAAGCCCCATGGCCTGAGCTTCGAGGACGCGACGCATTACATGTCGCGGAAGGGATTCTACGCATTCAACATCATGATCGTGAGTATTATTCATACATTATATGCGTAGCTAATTGTTTCATTTATATTGCTTAAACTTTCCGCTTTACTGAGGCTGTTGCAATTGAGTATAGTGGGAGTGGTATTTTCGATCTCTCTAGAACGGGAATTGATTCATTTCAGGGCACTTCGCTTAGGAAAGGCGATGAAATCATGCGACGTGGGGTACACTTTGGTTCAGCGGCCTGCACAGTGCATAATATTACCGTTGCTCGTTCGCCATGTGTACCCGAAGCTTGATTCTCGATTTGTATTTGTTGAGATTAGCGCTCCCAGAATGTGCCGTAGTATGTCCTTATTGTTCATTGTCGTGATGGACGTTACATGGATCAATACACGTACAATAAATACGCATTGTTTCATAAACCGTTTTTCAGTCGCAAGTTTTTCATGTTGTAGGTATTTTGTGATACATTGCCTTAAACATACAGCAGTAATTTGGTTAAAAGGCTTTGGTGGTTGGAAGATGGGTTGTTCCAAGCAGTAAACATGCAGACTACCCTTTGACACTGCATTGTCCGCGTGTTAGAACTTATGGTACAAGTCCTACCCTGTCGATGATTTGTTCATAGTTTTAACTGTGTTTTAACAGTAACAGTGCAGACAGATGTAGTTACATTAACATAATAGCCAACATTGTACCGAAGGTATTTTATGGGTACAATTTTGACTGAATTGAATTCTGCAGACATGTGATGCCGACCTGTGGATTCTGGATGTCAGTCCATGTTTCCTGGGGTCATGTCATGACTCATGGGTATGGTGGGGGAGCCCTCTCCGTCAGCACCTGGAAGCAAAACTGCGGCTTGCTTGGTAAGTGCTGTCAATGCTTGCCATATTCAAGACGTTATCACTACAGCTGTCATGCCGCCCTCGTGCAGGAGACTCCAGCTATCCATTAGAACCGTGCCTCCTGACACCAGTGCCCGGACGACCAGCTCCTGGCACCCCTGAGAACTACTACAACAAGGCCCACACCGCCATGCGCACTGTTGTGGAGAGGTGCATCGGGGTCCTAAAGAGCAGGTTCCAAAGCTTACAGCGTTATCGGACCCTGCTCTACAATCCCGATCGAGCAGCCACCATCATTGCTGCTTGTGCAGCTCTGCACAATATTGCGTTGGCGGCACATGAGCCTGTTATCGAAGGGCATGATGACGACACCGACGATGCTGAGCTGCTGCCAGCAGCAGCTGACCTACCACCACCACCACAACGGGAGCCAGCAGCAGCGCAACCGCGTAGTGAACCTGTTTCGAGGACCACAGGGCCTGCATGCCGAGCACCTGCGCAGAGTACGCCGCCGCCTGCAACGACCTCGGCAGCATTGTGTGGTGCGTGTTTGTCTTTGTTCATTGTGTTTGTCACTGGCATGAACAAAAGGCTGTTTTTTTTTACTACACTTCAAATGTTTGCTACACATATCAATGAAACAGTGTTCTCCTATCAATGAATAACCCCCTTGCATAGGTCGGCAAAAAATGTAGAGGTCACCCTGACTCACTCATGAAATATATTTTGCCCTTGGGGCTCACTCGAACTCAGACTTACCAAAATTTTCCTCAAGCGGATTCACTTGGACTCAGGCTCACTAAAAGTTTTTCAACCGGACTCGAACTCACCAATGTATTACACACCTGGACTCACAGCTCGATCTGAATCTGAGTGAGTCGACTCATGAGTGAGTTTGCCGACCTATGCCCCCTTGTCACACAACGCCATGCTGATGAAATACTTCGACCAGGTTGTAAAATATGGCGCTTCACACTAAGCACAAGTGAGAGCTCAACTGTGAATGGCACATTGTGCCATTCACAGCCAAAGTGGTAACCTGAAAAAGCTGTTTGAATCAGGACAGCAACATGCGGTAGCTTTAGTGCAACAAGAATCGTGCTCGTAAATGAAGTGAACAACGTGGGTGGTGTCAGAATTGAAATTTTATTACAAGTATCACGAGCAGTGCACATAAAAAGCACAATAAATAAATATCCCTTAAATTTAATGCCAAGGAAAAGAATATAAAAGTACCTTCCTTTTATAATATACAAATGGAGTTATTACAAAGTGCCTGCTGCTCCTCTGCAGCAACACACGCGTCTCGCAGCACGAAAGTCATTGTATTACATGAAAACAAGGCACAGTCGAACCGGTATTAATCGAACTCGCTAAAAAAATGCAAGTTGTTGGTTTCTGATATGCCTTCCTCTATTATTGATTTCTGTTTGTACCCAATCCTGTTGTCTAAACACTTCTAAGCAACAGAACACGTATTCGTCAACTATTTTTTGGTCTTGCAATATTTCAAAATTGTTGTGCAACCTAGACCATTCACAAACGCTTTTCTTTTTTTCTAGGACGTGTAAAAATCGACAGAAAACGTACAGTGTGCCACAATATTCTACACGTATACACTATACATAAAGATACACTACAGTGCACTATGTGCATATACTACAAAATAAATCTGCATATATGTACAACTAGTCTTTACAAATCACTGTGCAGGTGGCTTCCGCTGCAATGAGGTCCCGGGCGAGGGTACCAACGCCTTGCAGTTCGTGGACCACGTCACCGAGAAATTGAACCTGGCGCAGCTTTCCAATGATGCCTGGCCCTGCCGCCTGGTGTTTGCGGCTAGTAACTCCAGCGCCTTGGCCTGCCGGTTGCCCACATCTCGCAGCTGCGGCATGAGCTGGAAACCAAGAAATGTGTTGCCATTATCATCTATAAATTTCCTGCTACCGACTCTTCGCTGGAAACTTATGTTCGTGAAGAGTTTCAGTGTGTGCAACAATTTCCTCTCTCTTGAAAATCCACTGACCCAACGGCATCCATGAATGGTGCTTGGTGCATCCATGAATGGTGCTTGCTCCATGAACGCACTTCGTTTGGACAGAACAAAGCGGTGCCGAAATTCATTTTCGCTCATCTCATCAAACGCATCTCACACCTCTAACCACCTCTGTATGAGAAGCAACCAAACAGCCCTTTTCAGGGCTGCACAATCGTTTGCCCGGCTTTACGCGATTACTGACACAATCTCCTTCCGAAACCCTAGCTGCTGCAGTATGCAAAACACACAGCAAGCAGGTGTAACACAGGGGCAAACATGTGCATTTGTGTATAATGGTTATGTGAAAAAGTTATATAACGAGCTTGCTTTTTGAACCGTATATTTAGCAATAGCACATTTTCAGTTTCACTTTTGAAGCAATTGACAAAATAGGGAAACATTTCAAGATGTTGAACATTTTTGCAATGCAACTTTTTTGCTACATTCCACCATAACTGCAAGGCAGGACACCTGTTTATTCCATCTGACAGTTATGCATACAACTAGCTCCTGCAACCGTTTGCCAAATTTTTTTTTGCGCAGCTTTTTGTCTTTATGCCCACAGATGTCATCTCTTCACAAACATATGCCTGCACGCATGAGCATCACCTGTGAGCATGTAACACCATCTACAGTTAATCAAAAACATCAGTGAAACTTACGTGTTGGGGCACGGGGAAGATCCTAGGCCACATCCTCTTCAGCCACACCACCAGCAGCTGGAGCAGGGCTCACCTGTTATAGTAAGAAGTTTCTTGATTGACACACTGAGTGCAATAAGAAGTATGGAGTGGAAGTGGACAATAGCAATGTTTTTTTAGAATGTTTCAACAGCGGCATGCTATGACACACAGACTTCGGAGAAAGGGGTGGAGGGAGGCAAGCCTACTGGCTACGCACCTCACTCGACTCGAGGGTCTGAGAAATGGGTTGGAACACGTAGGGTGCTCTAATGAGCTTCGAAATATAGTTCGCGGCTGTTCTTTCGTCATCACCGCAAATGTGGCTGTTTTGCTTTCTGTTCTGGGCGGCACAACGTGTTAGCATCTCAGCCAACGCGGCGGCCGGGTGATTCACTCGATATTGTTTGAAAAAGTAAAACTGTAAAGCCCAAGCGGGACGTGTAAGATGACCGACCACATTACAATTGTGCTCGCACTCACCTCTGCTGCTCTCGGAGTTTGGCAAGGCTGTGGTGTTACGCGCAGGGACTTCGTTCAAAAGCGCTACCAGCTCCTGCCACATGTCGTCCCGGTCCTCCCTCGTGAACGACGGTTCCAGCGGGCACGACAGCGTCGCGATCTGTGGGTGCTCTTTCACAAAAGCCAGCAGAAGCTCCTTTTGACGATCAGACACCCGAGAACCAACGCAGACGTTGCGATGGGACGACATTTTGAAAGTGCGTCAGCCGCTACTTTTCTTTTTTTTTTTTCGCGTTCGCGACACCATCTAGCGACGACGTCAAAAAAAACTAACATTATTAAATATCATCACTCAAAGCTGTTGCTGTTTGAAAGAGTGTTTGAGCTTGAGAAGCAAAAACAATAATTTTCTGTAAAGTAATTATATTTATTAAAAGGCGAGAAACGCTTCACGGTCCCCGTGCCGACGTCACAGGATGCGCGTCTACTTCCGGAAAGCTCTCCGTTTCACGATTGCTTGTTCTCTTCCTCTCGGTGGTTCTAGGCGGGAGAGCTGCGCCTCCTCTCACTTTTGTGACGTAGGCACCGCAGAACGAACGCGAACGAACAAAGACCTCCGATCGCCCCCCAGATTATCGACGGCTGACGCTCGGTTCGCCGCTATCAGTACACAGCGTGCGTTGCTTGCAGTTTCACTTTCTGTTTCCCGACCACAAGTTCGACCAAATAAAGAGTTACGTATTTCCAAGTTCTCCTGGAGTCTTCTTTGCCGTCACGACCACGTGACAATATTTTCCACGGTAGTTCAAGGCGAACAGAAGCCAACTTTTAATTTGTGTGCGTGAGCAAATGAATGCCGCTTCGTGAATACCGCTTTCATGAGTTCCTTTTTTATTTCGTACCGAATGCATACAGAATCAAGAAAACAAACAAGTTTGACCTTTATCACTTGTTTTTTTTTTCTGAGATACGCCATGTTGTGACCCGGGTTTAGCTCCGTCCCATCGCTGCAACCAATTGTTGCGACGTTACGGTTGCGTCGGACCCGGACTCCGTTTCGTAGAGTGACTGAGTCTCCGAGTTGAAGAACCGAAGCTCGCAAGTTGGAAAAACGAAAACAAACAGGTTTACTGGCACTTTTGTACACTTATTTACATAGTGTTCAGCGACGAGCGAACTGTATGGGCCATCAATCTAGGGCTCAGAGCGTCTTGTCTCACTCGGCACCATAGGTCGGCAAAAACATTGGAGCTCACTCAGACTCAGTCAAGAAATATATTTTGCTCTGGGGGGTTCACTCGGACTCAGAATCGCCAAAGTTTTCCTCAACCGGTCTCAATCGGACTCAGAATCACTAACCGTTTTCTGAATCGAACTCCCTGAGACTCAAACTCACAGCTTCAAGCGAGTCCTAATGTGCCTGAGTGAGTCGACTCATGAGTCCACTCGCGTAAAATTATTAAATGCGAAGCATTTCTTAGCGAACTTCTGCGACTTTGAGCGTATCTATCTATCTATCTATCTATCTATCTATCTATCTATCTATCTAGCCGCCTACGTCTGGGTGCTCTCATGATCGCCTCCTTAAGTTGGTGTAGACCAAAATTTGCGTGAGAGGGTAAGAGGATTTGACGAATATGATTGCCGGGTCATCACATGAATAACGTTAAGATCCTGTCGCGTACGTCATCAAACCCTTTCCCCTAGACACGTGTGGCACATACCCGTTTACCACGGGCCGCGGTGTACGGGTATGCGCCACAGGTGATTGACAGTTTATATCTAGCAAGGAACGGCGAGAACAGACGTTGGTAACTTAAATGCTAGAGCGTTAAGGAAAGCCAACATCGGCAGCGTTGACTCAGCGAATGGAAATAATAAAAATTAGGATCGCATCAGGATTCGAACCCAAGCATTCTGCGTGGCAATCAGGTATTCTACCACTGAGCCACGCCAGGTCTATAAACTGGCTTGGAAAAACAGCCTACGCAGGCGTACTATCGGTGCAACGTCAATTGTGGTTGTGGTGCTGGCTATCTAATTTTACAAGACAACAATAAACACTACATGATACTCCTACGATGTGTACTCCTACGATACAGGCCTCATATCAGATGAACGTCTGTAGTTCCAGTGTTGGCTCCGCTTTTATAGCAGTCTAATAAACATTACATTTGTATTCCTATGAGTCAGGAAGCTATATTGTAGCACTGCTCGACCCCGGAGGAATACATTAACGAATGTTACATATGATATCCACATCACAGCATCATAAAGTGCACTTCGTCCACCAGAACGACGAAGTGTCCTCTTCATTTCTTACGAGGCTGGGCGATGGCCTCATGCTGACCGAGGATGATGCCAGAATAATTGAGAGCCGCTTTGTACACTAGGCTACGTAGGCCACATACGCCCAGGTAGTCTACGAATACCTCAAACACATCCACTGATGTCGGTCTACGTAGCACTATCCAGGCCTACCAGCCTCGACGGCCTATACCTCACCAACACGAAGAGTGGCTTCAGGTTCGGACATGTCGCTGGCTCTGTCGACAGATAATTTGTCGACGAAATGACCGAGGCATCCACGAATTCCAACAGCTCTACTATACCACATACTTCACTACACATGGACCCCTCGTCACCACGATCACGACCGAATCCTATAACAAGTCATGACCAGCTGTTGGGGCTCACTGATCATGGTGATGATGCCCTTGTTTAAGAACTGTCAAGAACTTCTTGCACACATGCACACGGGTTCGTGAAACGTGCGTGCGTTTTCGGGACACGTATAAGCACTACATATCAGCTTACCGCTTCTGGTTTTGGTAATACCCACGTTGCCATCGGCTGCGTTACCCAACCGTAAAGAGCTGGTTATATAACACATATGCGGCTCTTCAACATTTGTATGTGTGCGTGTAAAATATATACAAATCTTTAGCGTCATTTTGTAAGGTGTCGCTCAGTAAAAAAAGTTACGCCACAGTCACCTACCCGCCACATGCTTCGCATAGCATCGACTCCCACGGTACGTGGGATCTGCCGAATTTTTTCGTTTATGTTTTTATCTCCTGTTAAGGTGCGATTACAGTGCGGCTTAGGGTAGATGCGCGCATGCGCTTCGTGACGTCCGCGAAAACAGACCTAGTTCGACGCACTGCCACAGCCAACGTATAACTGGACTCGGCCCATGTGCTCCGACGCATGTGATGCTCGCCAACGCGCCGATAACGGTCCTATCAACGCGCCTTTACGTGAGCGAGGCTAGAGTGTACCCCAGCGAGGTAAAGCGAGGCTAGCCTAGCGCTAGTGGGCCCCCTTAAAAGATCTCCGTCGCTTGGTTCGAGAGTAGTGCACCTCGGCGGTTGCGTGAGGGAGGCTAGAGTCTACTCTAGCAAGCCAAAGCTAAGCTACACTTGCGCTGCAGCCTACAGCCTACGCGTCAGTTTCGTTGGCATTTGTGTTCATAACTGCAGCTGTCGGCAGTCTGCCGAGCAATGCCGAAGAAAAAGACGCCGGAAAAGTGTCCTTGTCAGGCAATGGACCAGTGGATCGCAGTGCTACTCCGTCGATGGAGAAACGGTATTTTGCCATCCATGTGGAAAGCAGGTGAGAAGACATTGCAAAGATCAATATGTTGCAATTGACGTCCACTCTGAAACCCGCATTGGCATAAAGCTCCGAACATTGCTTACGCAACTGCCAATTCGAATAACCCCTGAAGCTGCGCGAATAAGATGCATTTTTTGGTGACTTCACGGGCACTCAGATTCATTGTTTTGTTATTTTTATATCCGCATCTGTCAACTCGCATGTAACAGAAATGTGCGGAGTATTCTCGGTCGGATACAGGTATAAGCATTTCGATTTTAAAATGCACGCTCGGGCTCGTGTTATCTAACATCGCCATTTCCACAGAGTTTTTCGACAGCCGCAAGGAAACGTACAAGCGCAAGTGCACTAATGAAGTTCCACGTATCCAACGCACCTTCCTAGTGCAATTCGCTCTTTTATTCTCGCAGGTACTATGTGAAAAAAAGTGTCATTTGGACCAGCACGAGAAAACAACGTTGCATCAAGCCAACGCTATGAGCAACCAACCATCAACGTCGAGGCAGTCGTTCTTGTCTGAAGCTTTTGCTGAAGGAAAGAGAAGTGTATTCAGCGCAGACTTATGCGAAGCATTGGTCGCTGCTAACATCCCTTGGGCGAAGATCGAAAACAAGACATTCAAGAATTTTTTTGCAAAAGTACTGCAACCAGAATATACCATCAGAGTCCACTCTTCGCAAGCAGTGCCTGAGGCCAATGTACGAGGACACGTTAGCAAAAATCAGACGAGGACTCGGTGAATCATACATATGGATTTCAGTGGACGAGACAACAGATGCGACCGGACGATTACTTGGACATTTTGTAGTTGGAAAGCTGGATGCAAAAGAGAAAGCAACACCTTTCTTGGTATGCTCGAAACAACTGGAAAAAACGAGCGGTGATACCATCGCCTACTTTGTGAACTCGTCCTTGAGGGCACTGTACCCCTCCCGATCCCACGACGACAGAGTACTGCTGCTCTACACAGATGCTGCAGCTTATATGCACAATGCTGCTGCGCTTCTCAAGGTCTTTTATCCAGAATTATTGCATGTCACTTTTCTTGCCCATGGGCTTCATCGGGTCTGTGAAGAGCTGAGAAAGTCGTTCAGTTCTGTTAACGAACTAATAGCCGCAGGCAAGGCAGTGTTCCTTAAGGCGCCTTCGCGCGTTGGTGCCTTTAAAGAGCAGTTGCCGGATGTGCCTCTTCCACCGGAGCCCGTTGTTACCCGCTGGGGAACTTGGCTGAAGGCAGTGGACTACTACAACAAACACTTCGCTGGTGTTAAGGCTGTTATTAACAGCTTTGCAGCGGACGAGAGCATCGCCGTGAGAAGAGCCCAAACTGTTTTACACCACGATACACTTGATTCTGACTTGGCCTATTTGTGTGCTCATTTTACTTTCTTTGCAGAAAGCATACAGAAACTTGAAAGTTCGGGCGCGGCTCTGACTCAGAGTGTTGAGCTAATTTTGGACATGCAGGAAAGGTTCGCCACCGTCCCCAATGGACCTGTCGCTGACACGGTCACCTCGAAGCTTAAATTTGTCTTGGACAACAATCCCGGATTTTATGTGCTAAAACAAGGGTCTAATGTTCTGAGCGGTGCCGATTCGAAGATTCTAGATGAAATTAGAGCATCGAAAGTGCCGGACTACAAGTACGCTCCACTAACTTCAGTGGACGTCGAGCGTTGTTTTTGCGCATACAAACAAATACTGACTGAAAGAAGGCACAACTTCAAGCCCGAAAACCTTGAGGTGGTGCTGGTTTGCCACTGCTTTCATAGCCTTTCTCACAGTGTCCAGTCACCGTAGCTTTTACCTAAATCTGTTGAAATGGTTATTCTTCTCCTAATTCTTTTCATGAAAAAAATAAAATTAACTTTCCCAAAGCACAGGATTTGCCTGCTCTGTTTGTTAAAAGGAGGATTTGTCATGAAACACGCTGCTGAAGTAATTATGAATTCTGCCTATATATGCCTAAACGATAGTTTTTAACACCTATATATGCCTAAATGACGGTATTTAGGGCCTGTTATAGGCGCCTAAAACATTGTTTTTTTCGTGCCTGAACTTGGGTGAGTTCGCCGACCTATGCCCAGCACATATAATATCTTCCGCACATGACCTGAAGTTAACACGGCAGTGTAAGAAACGGCGCACATATGACGCCGTTCAAACTAGTTCACGGAAGCCCCTCAACGACGCTGGACGCCGTGTTGCCGGGCGTCAGTGACGAGAATAACCTCGACGTTGCGCTCTACCTTTAGCCCGCTGAAGAAGCCCGGCAGCTCGCCCGCCTAGGATACAATCGTAATGCAATAGAGCATTAGGCGCTTGAATATTTGTAGCTTAAGCTGTAGAATACCGCTACATGGATTGCTGTACTAGCACAAATAACAAAGTTCAAATATTGTACCGTGCTAATGCCGCACGTACGACTCGGGGCGCGAAGTATCGCCGACTGAATAGCTTGCATTCTCTTATTACTTTCTGCTATGACAATGACTAACAACTATCACTAGCACAGTCACTTTTCTACCAAAAAAAGGTGGTCTTTAGAAGAATAACTGACTGAAATTAGATGGCCACTTCGTTGACCAGTTGTTCAACGCTATCAAAAATGTTGAAAAGTTATAACACATACCATTAACTTCGTGCGCCAAATTCGAAGTACTTCTGTTTCGTAAATGTTTTTGCCACTGGTCGGCCGACTTCACTAATGTATCCAGCATCAAAATTCACCCAAACATTCCCGCACGAATTCTTTTAGCGGAAGAAGTTTTATGTGAATACTAATTCTGTGCATAAATCGAGCCTGTCATCATATTTATAGCGCTATATCCTTTCAGCCGCTGAATGTGTGGCGCCAGCGCTCATATACTACACGGACAGTTTATGATCTCTGTGTTTACACATATTTACTCACGCGCGTGTTTGTGTGAAGCGTAACAAGCGCATTTGCTTCAGTGATGTCACATAATTTTACTTTATGAAAATAGTAAAAAGCTCAGCAAGGCGTGTTGCTGAGCTAGTTGGTTCATTACTTGAGAAAAATAGATATGGTGCAAAAAAAAAAAACCGGGCGAAGTGAAGACACGTTTTGTCGTTTGAATGTTTACAAATGAACTAGCCCGCTGACCATCTTTAACGAACTGACAAACACGTGTTTGCCACGTGTTTGTCAGTTCGCATTTGCACTTCGTTGCCGTCCATTTTGTGACATACATATCTTTTTCAAGTAAAAATCTCGCTCAACGATTGTTTCCCACGTGCTTTCAGAAACAATCGCGTAAAATTATTATTATGGCACGTGAAATACGATGAAAAATGCGGCTACAACGTGGTGTACGCGAAGTTTTCATGTAGCGACATGTGGCAACAAGTGATGCATGAAAATTCGACGAACGCCTTTCTCAAACAGCATGCCCATAGACATGCTGGGGGGATCGCACACCATTGTGGTAGGCTGAGCCGTGCTTTCAAGAAGGAAGAATTCGCATTTTTTTTTCGTCTTCTTGAACCTCCACCCCCCCCCCCTCCCTCCTTTCCCCTCGTTCAGCGTCATTGTCGCGAAACTCGCTTGACCAGGCAGGGTAGGGTAGCCGTCCAGACGGAGGGACAATCGTAGCTGCGGGAGCAGGTTTTTTTCACTCCGACCAGCAGAATTCTTCAAGTGCGGTGTGTGGACATGTGTGGTGGAAAGTCAAAATCGTGCACGAGACGGATACGCGGCCGCATTCCGGCATTGTTTTCGGCAGAGATCACCGCAGCGAGAAACCAGTGGCCCCCTGCTTCCATGTTGAACTCGCTCACCTCATATAAGGCCGCCGTGTTCACTACTGTTACGTGTCATCAGATTTTTGTTCTCTTCTTATCGCGTATTCTCTATTGACCATCGTGTTTTGTGTATTCTGATATGGTGCGCTTGCATTTTTAGATGCGAAGCATCTTATAGCGGAGTTCAATCCGGTGGTGGTGGTGGTGTGCGGCGTGACCACCCTTACTGCGCATGCGCATACCCTCTCCACACACCTCCTCTCCACTCCACCTCTACACTTCCCCCCTCCCCTTTCCCCTTTCCCCCTCCCCACTCACCCTCTCCCCCTCTCCACTTTCCCTCTCCACTCCCCCTCTCCCACCTCCTCTCCACTCCCCCTATCCACACCTCCTCTCCACTTCCCCTCTCCCGTTTCGCCTTTCCCTCTCCCCTCTCCAATCTTACTCTGAAACGCAGGCTAGACATACCGAAATTCTCTCCTGCGCAAAGCCGCGATGAGCACCAGGGCATGCGCGTCCCCTCCCCCTCTCTGGCGCTGAGCCGTGCTCCCAATTAGGGTTGCAGAAGTTGCGCCTTTTCGTTTTCTCAACCTCTCCTCCTCCTCCTCTCTCCCCCTCTCTCCTCTCCTACGCTGCCGCCCTCTAGCGCGCCTGTCGACCGCGTTCCCCGCTCGCCCTGCGAGAATTAATGGCCAAGCTAGAGAGAAGACAAGACGCGCGTAGCGTTCCTCTTCGCGTTGCACGACGCGAGGTCGGTAGCATGCCCAACGAACGCCAACGGAACGCGATCGTGCAAGTGCTCCGGCTTCGCATCGTCTCATGGTCCCCGTTAGCGGGAAATGGTGCAATTTTTATTCGCTCGTGTTTTTAGCGATCCAACGGGCACACGTAAGTGGTTTTTATGCACGATTCCTTCCTGTTACAATCTTACCTTTAGATTAGAAATGCGTGCGTGTCTATCTTGTTTAGATGTAGAGTTCATGGGCTCTTGTGGTACCGCTCGCAATGTTTCTCGCGTCGCGTGCAGCAGTTTATCCATCTTTTTGGCCCTTAAGATATCACTGAAAAATTGCAATTCCCGCTTAAAGGATAACGCTAATTTAATTGCCAGTCATGTGTTGCGAAGCCGTTCCTTGGTGAACTTAATAAACGTGGGAGGGGGGGGGGGTGCTCCTCCGCTCGTAATTAGCTCACGCGTATACACAATCTTCTAGTCGAGTTGCCACTCTTAATCTCGCTTTTTCGGCAAGCCGCCTAACATTATCTTTCTTTTCTTCGGGTCCGTCTTTAATCCTACTTTAACGCTGCCTTCGTTTACATCTCCAGAATTTTTTTCGTGATTCGACACCGTCGTTACTTAAAAGCGCGATATCGTCCACAAAACACAAGTAGCTAAGGTATTCTTCGTTAATCCTTATTCCTATTTTTGCCCGTTCTAGTTCTTTCAATATTTATAGTGAATGTGCCGCGCATAACGTTGAAGAGATTGTAACTCTTCGCATAGGCGTGCGCACAGTGGGGCAGGGGGCGGCCGGCCCCCGTAGTCACCTAAGAGGAGGTGGGCGCATGGTCTGCCAAACACATTGACTTAATAGGGAGGGGGGGCGCCGCGATGAACCTTTGCCCCCCCACCCCCTGTGAAGGGGAACACTGCTCACGCCTATGATTTTGCGCCTGATCCCATTCTCGATTAGGATTGTCCTGCTTTTTTTTTTTGAGGAATTTCGGTGGCTGTGGGGTTGTTTTAGATGTTGGCTACGGTATCTATAGATGTTTAGATATTCCTTTATGGCATAATTATTCCGGAACTGCTGGCGTGTGTTCATATCTGTGAATAAATTTGTGTTTATCACCTTGCAAATGTGTTGCTCCTTAATTTCTCAGACGCATGCGTAGTTGGTGCAGCAGGCCTTTCATCACTTTAGTTGTGTTAGAGACAATATTGACTTTCGTTCTCGGCCTTGCACGGTTCGACAGAATTGTGGGTCTTAATCGCACACTAAGACATCAGTGGAGCAGTCGTTCTAATTAGGAAGCATTTTTCGAATATGGCACCAATGGTAGTCGATGAATGCCGTTGGGCCGCGAATAGTCTATTTTAGCGCTGGTGACTTACAGTACAGTAACCACAGTAATACCGAACTGCCGTGGTCGGCACGCAGCCATTTTACTTTATAACACATGTATCAGGCTGCCTGATCAAGTTACTTTACGCATCGAGCAACTACCGCCGGTGTCTCCATATAAACTAGCTACGTGCCGACCACGACGGTACAGTACTACCGTACTTAACGCACGGTAAGCCACCACTGCTAATACATAATAAGGGGTGTAAACGGTCAAGCCTGCGGCTACCCGACGTCGGCGGGGCCGACACCGCGCAAGCATCAGCTAGCATACATAGGCCCAATGACGGCTTGCCATCATCGGCTGAATAACGGCAGGCCCTTCTCGGACCGACGCTGGCTAGCCCACGTCGGCCCGAAGCCGGCAAGCCCGCATCGGCCCAAAGGCGGCTAGCCGACGTCGGGCCGATGCGGGTGAAAGTAGCGCGAGCGTGATTTGCCGACGTGAGGCCAATGTTGCTGCCGTCATTTGCCGACGTTGGGCCGAGATCGGTCCAATGGCGGCGTGCTGCCTGGGATGGCGTCCCATGTCATGTGTTCGACGTACAGTACATTGCCAGCATGTCGGCGAGGGTTTCATTTAGCCGCTCGGTGAGGCCATTCGCCTGCGGGTGATGTCCGTCGATGACTTGTGTGGCTCTATTTCAAGATGGTTTGCGTTAGCTCTGCCGTAAAAGCCGTACCTCTGTCGGTGACGAGGACTTTTGGAGCGCCGCGACGCAGGAGGACGTTCTCAACAGGGCATGTATAACTGTCTGAAGGGAGACAAGAAAGTTCCAACATCGTCGATAAGCCATCGGCTCCGCCGATGTCAGCTGAAGCACGGCAGAATGACGGCATGCTCGGCCCATTGTTGCCGGTGAAAACTATCGGCTCGGCCGATGTCGGCGAAAGTACGGCAAAACGGCGGCTAACTCAGCCCAATGTTGCCGGTGAAAGCCATCGGCTAAGCCGATATCGGCGGAAGAACAGCAAAATGCCAGCAAACTCGGCCCAGTGTTGCCGGTGAAAGAAATCGGCTAAGCCGATATCGGCGGGAAGACGGGACAAGGGCGGGTAACTCGGCCCAATGTTGCCGTTGAAAGACCAACATCGGCTGAAAGGCGAGAAAATCGGCCCAATTTTACCGGCAAAAGACAACGGCTCCGCCGATATCGGCGCCAGGCTGGCAATGCTGGCCCGAGGTGGGGCCGCGCACAGCCGCCGTAAAACCAATATCGGCCCGACGTCGTGTGCTGCCTGGGATCTCATAAACAAATTCAGAACGTTCTCCCAGGCAGTCAAAGAAATCAGGGGTGACAGACAAGCCTGCGTGACAAATCCTGACTATTCAGAAAAGGAATTGGCACGTGGTATATACAGTGTCTTTTTACACAATACAAATTTTTTTATAAAAATTCTACGACAGTCAGACCCCTGTCGTTTTCGCACATGAACTGTATGTCGAGGCGGAATTACTTTACCGCAGCTAAAATGACACTGACGCAAATAATTAACAAAATCTCGTTAATGAACTTTTGAATTATTAACTGTAGGGCAGTTTACATTACAAAGTTGTAGTGCATGCCAGTTTATGGCATACCTATTTTTGAAAAATGACAAAAATTGCACGTTGCAATCGAGTTTCAAGAGCGCAATCGAAACTGATCGCTGCCCGTCGCGCACAAAGCACGGCGGGACACCGCAATGACACGTGACAGGGAAGTGATGCAACTTGAATGAATGCACGCCAAAACAGCTTCTAGTAAAAAAAATCAGCAAGCATTCTGGAATACACTAGTAGACAGCTTAATGTTTGCGTGCGATGGCTGGTGCCTATCTGTTTCTTTCTTGATATGCAGACGCGCGAAAAACTATTTGGCCCGTTTGCAAGAAGCGCCGCAGTGGCCGCCCGTCAGTTTTATGCTTCGTAGACGAAGATGAGATTGATATTGCGGTTTCTTCTGCACAGCTCATAAGAAAAAGATAAGCACCAAACACGACGCGGAAAAGTAAGGCGATGCGCGGGCGCAAGTGAGATGAGTTGCAGCTTTTCACGCAAATATAAGGCCGCGGTGAGCCGTCATTCAAATTTCGTCACTCCCATATGATGGGTAATTCCGGTGTGACGGGGCAGAACGGTCGCGCTCCGTGCGCGATCAGTTTCAATTTCGGTCTTGAACTTCGATTATGACTATCCCGGAGTGCGTGCAACTTTTGTGATTTCTAAAAAAATGTATGCCATTATTTGGCATGCACAACTTCGTAATATAAGCACGTGCCCTCAAGTCACTAAATAAAAGTTAATTAACGAGTTTTGTTAATTAATAGCAACAATGTCATTTACCTGCGGCAAACTATTGACGCCGCGACGTAGACTTCGTGTGCGAAAACGGCAGGAGCCCTACGGTCATAGGATTTTTATAAAAAATCTGTATTGTCAAAAAAAAAACCTGTATATATAGTTGTCTTCGAACACATTGGGCGTAAAACATCCGACCAAGCGTGTGGCCAAAAGTTTTATGGCGAAATCCTTAAATGGGCCCCGCAATACCTTTTCAAGAAATCCGTCGCAACTTTTATGGATACCAGCGGTTTAGTTCGCGTGAACGGAACCACGTGGCGTATCGACCTTAAAGGTTTAAAAAGGCCCGCCGTGGCTGATGTAGTGAAGCGGGACTAAATAAAAGACAATAAAAAATATGGCAGATCCCACGCAGTGTGGGAATCGATGTAATGCGCAGCAGCCGGCAAAGAGCTGCTACATGGCCTTGTTGGTCTTTGAGGCAAATGAAGTCGTTCATGCCATGGCATCTAGTTCACTATATATCGCATGTTTGCCATGTAAGCGTTCATGTCCAGTCCGGTATATACCATGCTAATGAAACGTGTACTCGGGAATATACGATGCATGACCTGTCATTTATGTTCATCACGCACTCGTGGCATGTCATACCGATTTTGGTATATATCCAGTTAACAGAACGGCCGGAAGCGCACTATGAGCGTGGCATGTATATCATGTCGTACACGACATGCGTGTCATGGTTTTCATGTTGCCACCTCTCGTTTACTTTCGTGATACAGCCGCGTCGCGCAGTACCAAGTTTTGTGTACACCAAGCGAGCTAAACGGCCGCGAGTACGCCATGAGCGTGGCATGTAAATCATGTCGTACATGACTTACACGTCATGATTTTCATGTTACCACCTCTCATTTACGTTTGTCATGCAGTCGTGTCGCGCAATACCTATTTCGGTGTATATATCACGCGAGCCAAACGGCAGCGATCGGACAGTGAGCGTGTCATGTAAAGAATGCCGTAAATTATATGCATATCATAAGTTTCAAGTTACCGCCACCGATTTACGTTCATCATACACTATCGTCGCGCAATACTAATATTGGTGTAAATCAAGCGAGCCAAATGGCCACGAGGGCACCATGAGCGTGGCATGTAAATCATGTCGTACATGACTTCCATGTCTTGATTTTCACGTTACCACTTCTGATTTACGTTCATCATAGAGTCTCGTCGGGCAATACTAATTTTGGTGTATACGGAGCGAGTGAAACGGCAGCCATCGGACAATGAGCGTGGCATGTAAATCATGTCGTACATGACTTGCATGTCATGATTTTCACGTTACCACTTCTGATTTACGTTCATCATGCAGTCTCGTCGTACAATTACCAGTTTTGGTTTATATCAAGCGAGCCAAGTGGCTGCGAGGGCACCATGAGCGTGGCATGTAAATCATGCCGTACATGACTTGCATGTCACGATTTTCCCGTTATCACCACTGATTTTCGCTCAAACCACAGTACCGTCGCGCAATACCAATTTTAGTGTATATCAAGCGAGCCAAATGGCCGCAAGGGCACCATGAGTGTGGCATGTCAGTCATGTCGTACATGACTTGCATGTCATAATTTTCCCGTTACCACCACTGATTTACGTTCATCACACAGCATCGTCGCGCAATACCAATTTTGGTGTATATCAAACGAGCCAAATGGCCGCGAGGGCACCATTAGCGCGGCATGTAAATCATGTCGCACATGACATGTATGTCATGATTTTCCTGTTACCATGTGGTAGTTATGTTTGTCACACAGAAATGTCTTGCCTTACCGGTTCTGGTATGTATCCATTCATTTAAACGGCCGCTAGCGCCCCGGGACCATATGATGTAAATCATGCTGTACATGACATGCGTGTCATGATTTGCACTTTAGGACCTGTCGTTATGTTTGTCATACACTCTTGTCAGGCCATGCCAATTTTGGTATAGAGATAATTAACGAGAAGGCCGCAAGATCCCCAAGACCGTGGCATGTAAATCATGCTGTTCATGACATGCATGTCATGGTTTTCATGTTGTGACCTGTCATTTATGTTCGTAATACGGTCATGTTGTGTCATACCAATCTTGGTATACATCCCGTTAACGAAACAGCCAGGAGAGCACAAAGTCGTAGGCGGATAGATAGATAGATAGATAGATAGATAGATAGATAGATAGATAGATAGATAGATAGATAGATAGATAGATAGATAGATAGATAGATAGATAGATAGATAGATAGATAGATAGATACGCTCAAAGTCGCAGAAGTTCGCTAAGAAATGCTTCGCATTTCAAAATTACACCATCTCCCGCTAAAGGGGACCATGAGGCGATGCGAAGCCGGAGCACTTGCACAATCGCGTTCTGTTGGCGTTCGTTGGGCATGCTACCGACCTCGGATCGTTATTAACGGTGTTATTAACGTTGTAGACGAAGGTGAAACAGTTAACGAAGGTCTTTATTGAGCAGCGTCTAGTACTTGAGGTGTGCACTCTGCTTTGATGAGGATGGCTTTGTGGTCGCTCAAGTGAACCGTGAGGGGATCATGGTGCAGTGGGTGGATCTTGAAATTGGTGAAGACGTGATCAATGCACGTGCCGTGAGTGGTAGTTCGCTGCCCTTCGCTTCGCAGCTTTGTCTTGAGTGGACGCAATTGGGCTGATGCTGGCGCGTGCTTGCGTCAGCCCACTCACTGACGGGGCTGTTGCATCTATGAACCAATGGAGTCAAGCGGAGTCAACCAAATCAAGCGCTGCACTGAAAGCGCGCTACGCTCTAACCGCTTAGAGGAGGATAGTAGCGCAGAGAGTAGCGCATGCGCCGCTAAAGCAAAAGCGAGAACGCAGGAGAAGCGCAAGCAGGTGCTGATAGAGAAGTGGAGAGAGTAACATGCAGCTGTCGGAGAGAGGGAAGGAGGAGAAGCGCGCATGCGTAGTGTGAGTGCGGACTACCACGGCGCGTGCGGATTACCACGCCGCGTTACATACCTCCGAGCAAGAGATGCGTCGCATCTAAAAGAAGCAGTGCACAAGCGCTGAGACTGTCGCTTTTTTAAATGCGAATGCATTTCTTAAGCCTGTTTCACATGCAGCGATTTTGCTCCAAGAGCGGAGCGGCTGCCGTCGCGGAAGCCCAAAAACAGGTTTTAAGGGCGACCAAAGGACGCTGCGATCTTGTTCGCTCCATTTGGAATAATTCGCTCGCGGCAGCGCGTCTAGAGCGTCTGCCCAAGGTCAACCAATGGGGGAGCAGTGACGTGGGGGCACGTGACTGTAGGGATGGAGACGAGAGCAGCCGCGCGCGCCGGGAGGAACTCGCTCCGACTCGGTTTCCTAGCAGACGACATTTGCTGTAACGAGCTGGCAGTGTAGAAAACGCCGTTCTTTTCCTTTTGTTGTTCTTTACTGCGCTTCCATCAAAGCAGACAAATCGTTTGCACGTGCCATTTTGTTCTTTTGTCTTTTTATCTAATCGTGACGCCAACATAGGTCCGGACAGGGGGAGCCTACGACACTCCGCACTTGTTCGCAGCAGATGTTTCAGTTTTTTTTTACTACTCTGGTGCAGCACGTTCGAATAGTTTACTGTTTTCTTTTTCTTTTTTTTAGTGGTCACGTACCCCGAAGACGACAAATGCCGCCGCCTCTTTACTGCAGAGTGTCAATAGGCAAAAAAAAAAAAAAAAGAGACGAGCTCCTTCACAAACCCACAATATCGTCGACTGGGCAGCTTGCATCCGGTTGCCGGCCCATACGGCGCACCAACGCCTTGCGGCATTCGAGAGCAAAAGCCACCGAAAGCCCTGTGAAAGCTTAAAACCCCAAAAACAAATTCTTTCTTTTGCTTTTCCATGGCCAAGTGCATGGGCGTGCAACATGATTTGCGTGGTAAAAAAAGAAAGCTGGAACAGAAATAAACGTGACTACTGAAGTTGTTTAATTGCACTCTGATACACTGCACATTTTCATCATTCAAGGTTTAGGCGCGTGAAAATCGATCACCGAAGTAGAAGGCTCGTGAAACTTGCAACCCAAGCGCACCAAAACAAGCGAGTCCGGAGAAAGGAAACCCGCGGATAACGGGCGCTTCCCACAACCATCACTGCGCATCGCAGAGGCGCGCGCCGTGCAAAAGCGGTGCATGTGAAACGAAGCCGCGTCCGAGCGTCCTGCTGCCGCTCGATCGCTGCGGGCCCCGCCGCTCGGTCGCTCGCATGTGAAACAGGCTTTAACCGGGGGTTGTCGTGCGTCCCTGGTCGGCGTGCGCACAGATCTCTCCGCGCGCGCTCGTCCTCGCCCCTAGCAACAGCTGCGCCGCGCCTAGCAACCGGAGCAGGTGGTGAGCGGCGGAGGGTAAGGGAGAGGAGGAGCGCGCGGGCGTGTGATCGCGCTCGCATCGCGGAGCAGCGGAGCGTAAGGGAGAAGAGGACTGTACCCGGTGAGGGCGCTCGCATCGCGAGGCTCGCTCGGCGGAGAGAGGAGGCGCTCGCTTTCTTTCTCCCTCCGCCCCGAACTCGTTTCCTTCGCTCGCCGCGCTTTCGGTGTCGGTGCATTGGTCGTCTGGGCGCGCAACTTTCTTGCGCGAGCAATTCAAGCCGCTCGCTGGCCGGAAACCAGCAGGCACAACTCTGCTACGTTTGTCTCGTGCGCGACGATCTTTTTCGTCGCGACGGACCGTAGCGTCCCCGTTCGCGTAGAGCGGGAACCGAGGCGGCTTTCAACCGCCCGGTGGTATGGAATGGCCACATCTCCGTGCGCACTGACTTCGTGTGCTGTGCAAAAGAGTGACCCCCTTGCCTGCGTAAAGCCTGTTTCACATGCGAGCGACCGAGCGGCGGGGCCCGCAGCGATCGAGCGGCAGCAGGACGCTCGGACGCGGCTTCGTTTCACATGCACCGCTTTTGCGCGGCGCGCGCCTCTGCGATGCGCAGTGATGGTTGTGGGAAGCGCCCGTTATCCGCGGGTTTCCTTTCTCCGGGCTCGCTTGTTTTGGTGCGCTTAGGTTGCAAGTTTCACCAGCCTTCTACTTCGGTGATCGATTTTCACGCGCCTAAACCTTGAATGATGAAAATGTGCAGTGTATCAGAGTGCAATTATACAACTTCAGTAGTCACGTTTATTTCTGTTCCAGCTTTCTTTTTTTACCACGCAAGTCATGTTGCACGCCCATACACTTGGCCATGGAAAAGCAAAAGAAAGAATTTGTTTTTTGGGGTTTTAAGCTTTCACAGGGCTTTCGGTGGCTTTTGCTCTCGAATGCCGCAAGGCGTTGGTGCGCCGTATGGGCCGGCCCAGTCGACGACATTGTGGGTTTGTGAAGGAGCTCGTCTCTTTCTTTTTTTTTTGCCTATTGACATTCTGCAGTAAAGAGGCGGCGGCATTTGTCGTCTTCGGGGTATGTGACCACCAAAAAAAAAGAGAAAGAAAACAGTAAACTATTCGAACGTGCTGCACCAGAGTAGTAAAAAATAAACTGAAACATCTGCTGCAAACAAGTGCGGAGTGTCGTAGGTTCCCCCTGTCCGGACCTATGTTGGTGTCACGATTAGATAAAAATATAAAAGAACAAAATGGCACGTGCAAACGATTTGTCTGCTTTGATGGAAGCGCAGTAAAGAACAACAAAAGGAAAAGAACGGCGTTTTCTACACTGCCCGCTCGTTACAGCAAATGTCGTCTGCTAGGAAACCGAGTCGGAGCGAGTTCCTCCCGGCGCGCGCGGCTGCTCTCGTCTCCATCCCTACAGTCACGTGCCCCTCACGTCACTGCTCCACCATTGGTTGACCTTGGGCAGACGCTCTAGACGCGCTGCCGCGAGCGAATTTTTCCAAATGGAGCGAACAAGATCGCAGCGTCCTTTGGTCGCCCTTAAAACCTGTTTTTGGGCTTCCGCGACGGCAGCCGCTCCGCTCTTGAAGCAAAATCGCTGCATGTGAAACAGGCTTAAGGTACCGATCCTCTCGTCGTCGTGGGGCCGCGAGAGTTGTCGCGTCTGTTCGGCTCTGAGTGGGCGCGGCACCCTTGTCCGGGGAGGACCGTTCGCTCAAAACAAAAAGATCCCGCTCTGTAACCCGGGGCGGGAACCCTGCCAGGGCGGACGTATTTGGATGATGAGGGGTTGATGAGTGTTATAAACTCTGGGACATGGTGCTTTCGAGTGCCAAACTCCCCTTCCTTTCTGACAATGGTAGACCTCGGGCGCTCCTCCTGTCCGCGCTCGGACCTATATATATCATGCAGGGAGCGCGCGCTTTGATGTCTTGATAGCGATGGAAGTCGGTGAAGTCGAATCTCGCGCGGCAACGATACCACTAGGACGAAGTGTAACACAATGCAACTCCAGCATTACGCCTCTATTATGCACACTCTCGTCTCTCTTCATTAATTAATCGCACACTCATCGGGTGCACCCAAATGCATTCGCATTTGCTCAAGATCCCCTTCGGGGAGGTGCGGCTTTTTTTTCAATAGGGAACTTAAGCTCAAGTTTGGGCGCGATGCTCGCGCGGCTGAGCTATGCGTCACTGGGGGCAGACCCTGCCCGCGAAGGTGGTTTGTCGCCGGATTTGCGAGCCGCGGCGGCAAGGACACGTGCGCGCAGGCGCTTCTCATTCGGCCCAGAGCACTGCTAGTCAGCAATCGTTACATTGTGACGAACCACAGATGCGATCCGAGAGCTCTGCGCGTGAGTGGAAGCGGGAGCGGCAGTGTTGTGGCCGTGGCAGCCCCCAGTTGCGATAAGAGCAGTGGCGCCGCTCGACCTTGCTTTGGAAGCCTATACGCAGAAAGGAGAGCGCTGCATGTCGGCGTTATCTCGAAGGCGACGAATGGCAATGAATGGACAACTTTTCTGGACGTACAGCGCCAGACAGCTCGCAGCATTCAGCACGAGATGTTTGGCCGTGATAACTGCGCCCACGATGCTTCCAGTGAATCATTCGTTTATTTCTGCTTCTTTCTTGGCTTCTGCACTGCAGTAGTGGCGAGACACTGCAGCAGCGTGCTCCTTTCGGATTAACAGTAGAAAACAGCGCTAAAAGAAAGGACGAAGAAAGGACACAAGCCGTCCCGTCTTTTAGCGCTCTTTTCTACTGTTATTCATAAACCAAGCAGCCCAAATGCGTACCCTGCTCCTTTCAGAGTATTTTTTCGCACAGTCGGCGTGAAGCATAGTGTCCGTGAACGAACGAGATATTTTTGTGGTATGCATTAGCAGAATAACTTTAAAGCGTGTAAATGCCAGCCAGTGAGTGCACCTGCATAGTCAAAAACAGCGCAAAGTACACACGGACAAGGTGCGCTAAGGTGTTTGCATATTACGTTATCTCAAAGTAAAACTAAATAAATGAGAAAACGCTAGGAAACCGACCTGCTCATACTGATGCTGCAGGATGAACTATCACCAAACGCCTTTTCATTACCGGTATTTAGTACTTTTAGGACATTTAGGAACGGTGTAGCCAGTTGCATGACGACCGTCGCATTTCGTGATACAAAGAGCACTAAATAGGCACAATGCGGACTCGAGATGATTGGGGTATCTTTATGGGAGAAGCACTTATCCGCAGACCATTGTAGCGGGAACTTCGAAATGAATCGTGAAATATCATTGCACCTTCGTAATCATGTTTTGCAATGAGATATAAATAATTTTTTAGTTTACGAGCTGTCTTCTTGCATGCAAAGCCCGTAGGACGGGCTAGAGTAGCCAGAGGTTATCCAGAGTCTCAACCAACACAGTAACCGCGAACACACACATTGACGCGCAAGGAAAGTGATAATAATAATTGTTGGGGTTATGTGTCCTAAAACCATGATATGATTATGAGCGACGCCTTAACGAAGGGCTCCGGAAATTTTGATGATCTGGTATTCTTTAACGTGCACTGAGATCGCACAGTACGCGGGCAGCTAGCATTTTGCCTCCATCGAAATGCGACCGCTGCATCCGGGATCGAGCCCACGACCTTCGGGTCAGCAGCCGAGTACCGTAACCGCTACACCACCGCGGCGGACGCAAGGAAAGGGAGGAAGCTGAAGACATAACACCCCTGGAAGACGCGCAACTACCATGCACTCGTTGACGTGGTCCGCAACGTGGACCACGTTGATTACGCAAAAACCGGGTTCAATGCTTCCTACAATAAATCTGTCCAGAGAACCAGGCCTCTCATCATTAACGGTGGCTTCAACAATGATTTATCAAGACTCAAGAACGCCTGGTCTTCACACTGCGTGAAAGACGGCTTGAATGTGGACAGGACATTAAGAAACCTCGCTGCCACGTCCAGGACAGGAGGCATCATAGATCATTTCATCGTAAGAGGCATCCAGGATTTCCACGAGCTGTGCTATACCTCGCACTTCACTACACTTAGACCCCTCGTAGCCGCGATCACGAACGCATCCGATTAACAAGCCCGATCCAGCTGCTGGTGCTCACTGATCACGGTGATGATGACCCTGTTCAAGAACTATCAAGAACCCCTTTTACACGTGCACACGGGTTCGTGAAACGTGCGTGCGTTCTGCGTCAAAACGGACAAGTATAACAACTGTAACGCAACTGTAACAACTGCAACTGTGACTGTAAAGTACGTGCAGTGCGCCTGCGCGTCCCACTCGGCTTTGTGTATATCCAGGGAAACTTTCCTGAATGAAGCTTTGTTGCGAGTAACGCCTGTCCTGCGCATATGTGTGTCTTCTTTGTGTTGTTCGAATTCGTGCTGTCCAGTATTGAGGAATACAAGCACTACATAGCAGCTTACCGAGTCCGGTGTTGGTAACACCCATGTAGCTGTTGGCATCGTTTCGCTACTGTAAAAAACTGGTTATATGACTCATATGCGACTCTTCAACATATGAGTGTGTGTATACTACTCCCACATTTCTCTAGCGTCGTTCCGTAACGTTGCTCAATGTTAAGAATTGCGCCACAGTCATCATTCCGCGCATGCTTCGCATAACACCGATTCCCACGTTACGTGGGATCTGCTGCACTCCGACACAAGTCAAGCCGCGAGTCTGAGTGAGTCCGGCTGAGAAAAATTTTAGCGAGTCTGAGTCATAAAAATGTCCTTACAGAATTACTGGAGTACTCATAACGTGTATTTGAAGGTATAGATCAAAAGTCTTATCGAAGAGCACCGATTGTGTGAGGTATTGTCATTAAAGAGCATTGACAACAAGATCGAAAAAAGGTAGTTTTACGCTCATGGACTCATGGGTTGACCCATTCAGGCTCACTCCGACTCAAGTCAAGCCGCGAGTCTGAGTGAGTCCGGCTGAGAAAAAGTTTAGCGAGTCTGAGTCCGAGTGAGTCCGGTTGAGGAAAATTTTGGTGAGTCTGAGTGATCTCTAACATTTCTGCTGGCAAAGTGCTATGTAGTTGAAGTATTGCTAGGCGCTGTTTAGACTGGCCCTTACCGCGTAAATAGTTTTCTACTACTACTGGATGATACTGCAAGATTACATTATTAGTGCAGTAAAGTAGCTTCTGATTGTTGTGGACCAAGCTAGGGAAAACTAATACTTGTTGAAATTACAAGTACACTGTAGCTGCACTAGCACTTTTTTTCACATTTTGTGATTGCGCCAACTAAATCCTCAGTACAGCTGAAGAATGATCAACTGCTGCACTTCTTTCATTCCAGCAAAGCGAAAGCAAGATGCTGCAGACTTGGAATTCCTTGAAAAGAAAATGAAACATGATGCAGCGCTGAAAGAAAAAGAATTTCACTGTCGTTAGTTTTATTCAGGTGGCTTAGTGGCAGCAGCATCAGCTTAAGAAGCGGAGTTCAGCCAATTTTTCGTGTGTCGCGCGGTAGTGTTTCAATAGCAGTATCTTGTATCTTAAGATACAGGATACATTATTGAATGTATCGCAAATACAGATACAGCTACTCGTCTTGCGAGAGGTATCGCGGTACAGATACAAGATACCCAAAGGGTATCTAAGATATTATCTAAGATACATATATCTTCGATACTGCCCAGCACTGACGTGGAGGAGGCTCGTCGCTGCAGAAGTCGAAGCGCGGCCTCTCCGTTCATTCAGCATCCCCATGCCGTGGAGTCGCTATATCTAAGTGCAATAAATGTGGGTACATTCAGCGGTCGGATAAGGCACTTCCGAAGCAGTTGAACCTTTTGGCCCCCGTCGCTTCCGAGAATTCGGCAGTAGAGCCTGCCGTTTTCGCGGAGGTTTCCTGGTTCGTTGCTGCACGGTCAGGTATTTTGGGCAGCCGTGGAAAATGCTAGGCACAGCATCCGAAGAGAGCGTAGGTTTCTTTCGGGCGTGCAACAGGACGTTTCCCTTGTACTCTGCACTGCATGATATGTTGCAGTAGAGCTGTGCACGGGCCGTATTTCCGAGCCCGAGCCCGGCCCGGGCCCGCTGACTTTGTCGAAGGCCCGCCCGAGCCCGATGGCAATGGGCTGCCAGCCCGCCCGGCCCGGCCCGACGTACGAAAACACAATACCGGGCCCGGCCCGGCCCGGCTTTTTGAAGGTTCACTGCGAAAACAAAACATCGTTTTCCGGTAATTTGGCATTTTATTGAGCATATCAAAAGTGATCAAACGACACACGACGAACAGTCTCTGTTACACAGATTACAAATTGTCGTACAAAAACAGCAAGCAGTCCAACGATTTAGGCTTCAACGAAGTACGGCGCTTTTGCCCGTGCAAGCGTCAGCTTGCACGAAGGCGATCTACGCCGGATCGCTCGTCGCTGTCGCGTGCATTTTCACTCAGATGGGATTTGGCCTTAAATCTAACGCGAACAGTCGCGTGGCGCCGTCACTAGCTCAGGTTGTGTTACTTCTCTGTTTGTCGGAGTGCAACAGAGGCAGTGCTTTACCTGCTCCTCTTTTGTTTAAAGTAGCGAATGGAAAGGAAAAGCGGCAAAGGGCGGTCGCGAAAAAGGCGCTGTATGCGTGCTGGAAAACAATTCCCGCTCATTCTCTATATTTCGGGCTTGAGTCAGGCTTTGCGCCGGGCCCGAGCCCGGCCCGATAAAACTCCAAGTAGCCCGAGCCCGGCCCGGGCCCGATGTGAAAATACGTCGGCCCGCCCGAACCCGGCCCGCGGGCCGGGTCGGGCTTTCGATTTACCCGGAGCCCGTGCACGCCTCTATGTTGCAGAGATCGCTTCTTCCGGGAAATGCTTCGCGCAAACATGGTCAGTAGGCTCCAGAACTCCGTCTGCTCTCGGAATCGCCCGTCGCCACTTATCATGCGCTCTGGTTCACGCGGAGCCTTGAAAGGCGACACACGCTCCGTACAAGTCTTGTAATTTGGGACAAAAGGTTTTAACACGAAAGTGTTTTATGCCAGGGGTCCACCAAGACTTCAGTGACGTATTTCCGTCACGGAAATGATGTTGAAAAAATGTACACCATCAGATGACAAAGAAAACGTTCCGTCAACGGGCATCGAACCCAAGACGGTTCGGTCCGCAAGAACAGACGACGGGCACGCTATCCACTGCGCCACCGTCATAGACTAGACGCTTTACAAAGGCGCCTTTTATATCTCACATTCTCCTCTCACAGTGCTCTCGGTCGGCAGGGTGGTGTTGCCCTCTATGAGCGGTAAAGTAAAGTAATTTGTCATTACTGTTGCCTCCGCGATTAGCACCTGCAACGCTTGTTGCTAAACGTCCGTCCTTTTCGGCGCGTTTTCAATAGAATTGCAATTTTGTCAATGCCTTAACACACCGTAAGGTGGCGATCTTAGCCCAAGCGTCGTAAAAGCGTCGGTCTCGCTCATAGCGTCATGCTAATCCAAACCAAAAATACCTCTGCGACGCGCGCCTGCCTCACCTGGCTGTAGCACCGCGTTCCCCGCTTCGCTCCACCCGAGAAAATTCGCGGCCGGGCTACAGGGGCGGTGCGACGCGCTTTTCGTTTCCCTCTAGTCCGGCCGTGGTGTTCAATCACACTTTAACATGCCACGGGATGGCGACCAAGTTCTGCGTCCAATATGCGACGCTCTTCTGACTATCACACCTCGTTTTTTGATTACGCTTTCACCGTTAACTACTACAACTACCACAAGAGTTTCTTTAATCATTGAACGTGTGCGTTAGTCGTTGGAATGGAGATGAACCACTAAGCATCAAAGTGGGTGCATTGACGTTAAACGGTGCTATAGCTGCTGGAGATCTACATACATTGTGCAAACTCTCTCATATAAATCATAACACCCAACTACTTCTGTAAGGACACGTTTTACTTTCGTGTTATTCGGATTCCTATGACGGAGGGATCAACCGTGTTTTTTTTTTGCCCATTTCGAGGCACAGCCAGCAACAAGGCCTCTTAAAGGATACTCGGCATCATACACAGCGTCGAGGTATACCTGCACTCAATCACAATATACGAATCAGCAAAACAAATGCACTGACAGGGCTCACAGGTATATATAGGGCAACGCGTTTATAAATCACAGAATGTCATGCACACAAAGCTTTCAAGAAGATCTTTCTTTGCGCGCGAATTTCAGAATGAGCGCCGCGCAAGCCCCTGAGACCCCATTCTGTAGCGCCATCTCAACGCGCGCCAAGAAAACTACTCGTGGCTCAAGGTCATCGGCGAACACAATCTGCCCGCGCCCTCCCCTCAAGCGGAGTGGCGAGTGTCAGCACTCGCCACTCCGGAAAGAACAAGAGGAGAAGTCTTCTTCCTCTTGTTCTTCGACGGCCTTGATGATGATACGTACAGAGCACTTAGGGGGCCCGGGCAGCCCTATGCTGTCCTAGCTTGGCGTAACGCAGGCTGAACCATGTGTGCTGGCGCGCTAACGCATTCGGGCCTGTGCAAGGGGCTGGGTAAGACGCTGTGGCCTCTCCCCCTTACACTCTCTCAGCAATCACGTGACGGCGTCGGGGAACGAGATTCTGCAGAAGCACGATGAACCCGCGTGGCGTGCTCCAACAAGAGTTGGGGACGAGTAACAGCAACAACAAGTACAGTGAATTCATGGTGTGCTCCACTTGCAAGGGCGCGTTAACATCGGGCAGGTGCCCGTGATGAACGGAACATTTAGTCGACCCATGCGCCGCTTCGCATCCCTACATGGTTCCCTTTAGTGGGAGATGGTGTAATATTTTTAAACATGAAAGTGTTTCATGCCGGGGTCCACGAAGATTCACTGACGTATTTCCGTCACAGAAATGACGTCGAAAAAATGCACATATTGAGAGGGCAAAAAAAGCTCCTGCAACTTTTTGGATTTGGAGCCGGCACGTTCTCCGTCATGCGGCTCACGCTTGTGCTGCTTGTGCAGGTACCTGTGCTGCTGCGGTCGTCGTTCCGTGAATCTACTTTCGGTCAAGATGGAGTGGTGACGCTGTGTTCCGGGACAGGCCTGTGCGCAGCATCGGATATCACCTGGCTGTCGCCGGTGGTCGGTGACGTCGACAGACAGCCGCTATTCACGCACAACAGGCAAAAGGACATCGCCTAAACCTACACCCCGACACAGTTAATTGGATACGTGAATTCTTGACCGATCGCCTTCAATTTGTTTCCACCAACTCATTTTCCTCGTCTCTATCCCCTGTTTTATCTGGTGTGCCGCAAGGCTCCTTACTTGGACCGCTACTCTTTCTCATATATATTAATGACCTTCCTGTTAATGTATCATCTAATATACGCCTTTTTGCAGTTGACTGTGTTCTGTATCGTCCAATAACAAATTCCATAGACTCTTCCTCTCTCCAGGATGACATCCTTAAAATCCAGGCGTGGTGCAACCAATGGTACATGTCCTTCAACATCAGTAAGTGCTCCCACGTGTCCTTTCATCGTCGCCGTAACTATGTAGCTCCTTCTTACTCTCTCAACAACAACACATTAACCCAATGCAAGACATTTAAATACCTAGGAGTACATATATGTAGTGATCTGTCCTGGGCCCATCATATTCTCCAACTAACTAATTCCTGCAATCGCCTATTAGGTTATCTACGCCGTAACCTATCATCAGCATCCCCTGCAGTCAAACTACTTGCATATAAAACGTTGATTCGATCCAAACTAGAATATGCCTCTGCTATTTATGACAATCACCAAGTTAATATAAACAATTCCCTTGAATCAGTCCAGAACCGCGCTGCCAGGTTCATTCTTTCCGATTATTCCTACAGATCAAGTGTATCCGCCCTAAAATCCCAGCTCTGCCTCCACTCACTTTCTTCTCGCCGCAAGACTGCTCGTCTAATATTATTTTTTAGGTTTTTCCATTCGCTGCCTCCAGGAAACCAAATCATCATTCCTGCACATCGTTACTCTCGCCACTCGCACCAAAATGCTGTATATCTACCACGTGCACATACGACCACCTACCAACGTTCATTTTTCCCGCATACTGCCGGAGAATGGAATGCCCTTCCATCCGATATCGCCCTCATCACCGACATTGCTCAATTCAAAGCTGCCATTGAAAACCATCTTTCAAGACATGAAACCTAACCTGACCCGCCAGTTTTTTCGTTCGCCCACCCCTCATGTAATGCCCTATGTGGGACCTTTGAGGTATTATGAATAAAGGAAACGTCGTCCCGCCGCGCTTTGCTGGCTGGGAACGCGTGATGACCAAGACTACTTAAGCGAGCAGCACTATGCCACCGTGGGATTTGGAGCCGGCACGCTCTCCGACATCCGGCTCACGCTTTTGCTGCTTGTGCAGGTTAGTCGAAACTGTCCGTTTAGTCACGCTTTATGGAATGTGCTACGGGTGTTATTTATAAGATTCCTTTGAGTTGCGGCCGGATGTATATCGGCCAGACAGGCAGATGTATTAATGACCGACTAGCAGAGCATGCCCTGTCTATGAGGAATGGGACCGGATCTCATTTGCCACATCACTGTAAAGTTTGCACGTGTAAACCACTACTGAGCAGCGTGCGCATTTTGCGGAAAAGCAAAGATAAAGTGGCAAGGGAATTGGCTGAGGCTATGTACATACAGAAAGCTGGCGATCTGTGTGTCAGTGTTCCTTCTATAACTCTTTATCAAAATGAGTATAGTTTTTTGGTGGATAGGTTTTGATCAAGCGGGGGTATCAGAGGTTGATTTTGCTTTTGTGGTGTTGTGCGCATGCTTGAGGGTTCTTAAGCTAAGCTTTCGGAAGAATAAAATTTAGTTGCGAGTGTGCGCTTGTCCGTGTCTTACGTGTCTTCTACGTTCCTGTCTTAACATTTGCGCCATCAATTGAAGTTCAGCTATGCACCAACTAGCCCGACAGCAAACGCTATTAAGGTAGGAAAAATCCTTTTTTTTTCTTAAGGCAAATGCTGTAGTCTGTTGTTGCTGTTACTATCGGGCGACGTTGAACTAAATCCTGGCCCTCGTGACACAGATAGAGAGAGAGAGAGAAATGTAATGCGGAAAGGCAGGGAGGTTAACCAGAAAACATATCTGGTTTGCTACCCTGCACTGGGGAAGGGGTAAGGGGAGACAGAAAAGTAAGAAAGAGAGGGATGGGATAGGGAGGGAGGGAAGCACAAACACACACACACAGGAGTGTCACAATCGTTCAGCGAGGCGGGTCGCTCGCAGAAACTTAATCAGCGCCTTCGTTGCTTTCTGGCGTGAAGCTCACAGATAACTTGCTGAAAAACATCCAGGATGGTCAAACTGCCATTTTGAGTAAATTAGATTCCATCGCGGGATCGAATCTCGACCGCGGCGGCTGCATTTTCGATGGAGGCGAAAATGTTTGAGGCCCGTGTACTTAGCTTTAGGTGCACGTTAAAGAACCCCAGGTGGTCGAAATTTCCGGAGCTCTCCACTACGGCGTCTCTCATAATCCTATCGTGGTTTTGGGACGTTAAACCCCAGATATTATTATTATTATTATTATTATTATTATTATTATTATTATTATTATTATTATTATTATTATTATTATTTCCTGCCGGCGGCTCAAAACAAAATATCCCTCTTACTCCTCGTTCTGCGTTACAGTTGACGAAGATACATCGAAATGTCTGAATGACCCGTCAATGTGGCCGTGCGGTTGCATTTTCAAACCGTTCCGTGGGATTCTCCACGAAGACATGCTCCATCCCTCAGAGTACGCACACGTAAGCAACGGTGCCGTGTAATTTGGATATATTTTATCAGAACGCTCGTGGTCTTCGCACTAAGACACGCGAATTCTTTGCTAATGTTGTTTCGTCTTCTTTTGACCTTATTGCGATTTCTGAAACGTGGCTGTGCAGTGAAATTCCTTCCTGTGAATATCTTCCGTCGAACTACACCACCTTCCGCAGTGATCGGGACTTCTGTGCAACTAAACAAAAAGGTGGTGGTGTATTGATGGCTATAGACAGTTCTCTAAGATCTGTTAGACGCAAGGACATAGAAACAATTTCTGAATCAATTTGGATCGAAATTAGTCTTGAGCACTGTGAAAAATTGTTGATTGGATGTTTCTATATCGCCTAGCGTTTCACCAATTACTTTTAATCAGATCGTCTCTTCTATTGAAAATGTGGTAATTTCACATAAGAAGCACAAAATTCTTGTACTTGGCGATTTTAACACACCTGGAATTGACTGGACCACACTTAATTTTTCTCATTATCATAATTTCTTAAAGAACAAATGCAGCGTATTGTTAGATTTTCTCGCTTTTAATTCCCTACAGCAGCACATTAGTATTGCCAATTCCTGTGGTAACGTCTTAGATCTGTGTATTTCTAATAATCAACCTATCGAAGTATCACTCTCTCACATCTCTCTTGTTCGTCCTGACAAATTTCACCCACCACTCAAACTAACACTCTGTATTTCACCAGAAAAACCAAGCTTTCTCAGAAAAATCGACAAAACGCCCAGATTTGGCTTCAAGCGAGGAGACTACGTTGGCTTGTACCATGACTTGTCCACCACAGATTGGTCACTGGTAACTCACAAACCCAATGTTGGTGATCAAGTCGATCAGTTTACGGAGCTTATCTTGACCAGCATGCGGAAGTTCATTCCCCAGTATACACCTCATCATTGTAAATATCCCTCCTGGTTCTCATCAGAACTTATAAGTGCACTGAAACATAAAGATCGTGCACACAGGAAGTATAAACTTTCTGCATCAACTCATTTGAAGGAAGAATTCTGTCGTTTTCGTACTCTTTGTAAACGCCTTTATAAACGGGATCACAGTCTATATATTTCATTTTTAGAAAAAAGCGCGTCTGACAGGCCGGCTGAGTTTTGGAAGTATGTGCGCAAACGGTCGAGCGAAAGTGGCGAGTCCTTCAAGATACTGGACCCAAATGGAGTAGAAGTTCAAGCCGTTGCTGACTGTTTTGCCATGCATTTTTCATCTGTCTATAAGTCTCCAGCCTGTGTAGCTAGTAAGAGTCCACAGGTTAAGGCAGTTGGCAAAGCTGATGCTGTGTCGCTAGATGAAGATTCCATTTCAGAATGCATTAAGCGCTTGAAACCATCCTTTTCATCTGGCCCAGATGGCATCCTCTCTGCCATACTAAAATCCTATGGCAGTATACTTGTACCAGTATTGACTACCATATTTAATAAGTGTCTGCATGCTTCAACGTTTCCTAGCATGTGGAAAACTGCTCGTGTTTTCCCAGTGTTTAAGTCTGGCTGTAAAAGTGACGTCTCGAACTACCGCCCTATTTCCCTTCTTTGTGCCGCATCCAAAATCTTTCAGCTTGCTCTTCACAAAATATTCTCTTTTAATGTAAAAAATTCATTGATTGTGAATCAGCATGGGTTTCTCGCTGGCCGCTCAACTGTCACTAATCTTGCCAGTTTCATGATGCAAGTCTCCACGCCTATTTCGCAGAGAGGACAGGTTGACGCTATTTACTGTGACCTTAGCAAAGCTTTTGATGTTGTCAGCCATTCGCTGCTTGTGGTTAAACTTGCACACTTTGATGTTGATTCTTGAATTGTGAATCTCCTCCATAGCTATCTTCTTGATAGATTATGTTACGTTGCCGTTAATGGCCAAACGTCCTCTTTGTATAAAGCTACTAGTGGGGTTCCTCAAGGGTCGGTACTGGGCCCACTCCTCTTTTTAATTTATGTTAATGATGTTTCTTCTGTCATTCGGAATTCTTCTTTCCTTTTGTATGCCGATGACATAAAGATATTTAAGGAAATTCATTCAGTTATCGATTGTCGCTTGCTGCAGTCTGATCTGCGTTCTTTTTCTGAATGGTGCAGGAGCAATAACCTCTCCCTAAATATTTCGAAAACCAAGGTAATGAGTTTCACTCGAAAAACATCTAGCGTGCCATTTTTATATTCTTTCAATTCTGTGTCGTTGTGTAAGGTATGTGAGATCAATGATCTAGGTGTTCTTTTTGATAGCACCCTACACTTTTCTGCTCACGCTAAGCATGTTGCTTTGCGGGGTCTTCGCACCCTAGGCTGTGTTTGCAGAATGTGTAGAGAATTCCGTTCTCCTGTGCCCTTCCGAAAATTGCACACCGCGCTATGTCTTCCTCAACTAAAGTATGCATCTGTGATCTGGAATGGCATTCCTAATTCCAGCAGCAATGCTATTGAGCGAGTCCAGAAAAAATTCCTAAGCATTTACAACCATCGTTTCGCTAGAAATTACTCTGGATCTCGTTCTAACGCTGCTGGATTATTATCATTGCCATCACTTTGCTGCCGACGAAATCGCGCTGATCTGTTATTTCTTTACAAGCTTGTGCATGGTATCATATCCTGCCCTGTACTGCTCAACTGTCTTAATTTCCGAATTCCACGTAAGCTGACCAGAGAGAATAGACCTTTTCATGTAACCGCCTGCCTCTTTGAACATTCGACCATTGGCAGGATACAACGTCTTTACAATGCTTACTTTTTGGAGCTCGATGTTTTTCACAGCTCCCAGTCGTTGTTCTGCTCCAAGCTTTGCACTGTACTTACATAGCCTCGTACACTGTTGATATTTTTTTTTCTGCCTGCGCATAGTTGTATATGTGCAATTTTATAACGTTTTTTATGCCTGATATTTTATTATGAATGTTTGCCTTAGTTTTTTTTTTCGTGCGCCAGTACAAAGACCTTACGGTTGTTCCTGGGCACAATAAATAAATGTTTGATTAAATAAACGTTTGATTATTATTATTATATTCCATTGATGCAAGACTTACGAAACACGAAACATTATTGACAGAAATGAGCAAGCACTTAAACGACAATCAACGACAGATGCAGGAGGTTAATAAATTGGTCTCCGAGCAAGCCGATGAAATTAAATATCTCTTAGATAAAGTAAAAAATTTAGAAGTGAAAGTTGTGGATTTAGAAAACCGAAGCCGTAGAATAAATATGGTATTCTACGGTGTAGCGGATAATGATGAGTTTGAAACGTGGGACAAATCGGAGCAGCTGATTAGAGATATTTGTAAAGCTAATCGGAGCATTTAGCTTAAATCAGCTGAAAGGGCACATCGAATGGGACGTTATCACAGTAAAGCAAGACGGCCAGTCATTGGAAGTCTTTCATCTTTCGAGGAAAAACAAATAATTCTGTCGAACGCCATGAACCTAAAAGGACCGCGTACGGTGTCGACGAAGATTACTCACCTGAAACACGCGCTATCAGAAAAAAGCTATGGCAATATGCTAAAGTTAAAAAGGCCGACAAAAGAAATAAATTTAAGCGGTGTTTTGATAAACTTATCGTGAATGGTAGAGCTTTTCATTGGGATCAATGCTGGGCAGTATCGAAGATACTTGTATCTTAGATACTATCTTAGATACTCTATGGGTATCTTGTATCTGTATCGCGATACGTCTCGAAAGACGAGTATCTGTATCTGTATTTCCGATACATTGGATAATGTATCGTGTATCTTAAGATACAAGATACTTCTATCGCAACACAACCGTGCGAAACAATAATCGCTGGCCAAGCTCCGCCTCTCAAGCTGGTACTGGTGTCGCTAAGCCATCTGAATAAGTCTAAGAGCAGTGGCGTGATTTTATTTTACAGCGAAAGCTGTTATGAGATCATTTCACTGGCCGTTTTTGGTGCCGTAGTTGTCTGCCGCCGCCGCCGCCGGTGTCCGTAACCAGTATCGCTCGAAATAAGACAAAAAAACTAAATAAGAAAAAATTCCAGGATGGAACCAGGTTCGAACCTGGGCCCTCTGCGTGGGAGCCCAGCATTAAACATCTGAGCCATGCCGGTGCTTGAAACTGCTTTGCAAAAAGGTCCTATACAGGCTTCATGTCGGGAAGGAACCACATTAGCATATGCAATATAGCGTGGTAAAAGTGTAGAATAAGCACCAAGCGTCGCACAACGCGAATTCTGTAACCAGGCGTCACGCAATGCGAATTGAGCAACGAGTAGGTTGTTGAATGCTTCCAACCCATTACAAAGAGCTCTGCCATAATTCTTCATCGTCATCACGCACAGCATCAACAAAGTGGGCATAATGCCTTACATGCGTTTAGCAGGTACCACGGCTGTCTGTAGAATGACGAAAAATGGCACAGTGCCTACTGCCCTACTTCTCAAAAATTACAATGATTTATAGCGTAGTGGGTTCCTCGCAAGTGCACTTCTGTTGGTTGCCAAGGAAGCCCATAAGGCTCCCATGATCCATTTCCTCAGGGTCTCAATAAAGTCAATTCTCTCTCTCTCTCGCTCTACGTTTCTCCGGTTAACGTATGTTATAAAGCGTGGTGGGACAGTTAAATAACGACCGGGCGTCACACAATATGCATTACGTAACTAGTGGGTAGTTTAAAGCTTCCAACCCATTACAAAGGGCGCAACCATGATTATTCATCGTCATCAACCGCCGCATCAACAAACTGCACATAATCGCTTACATATGGTACCTTGCTTCTCCGCAGAACAACGAATAATGTCGTGCTGGGTGCTTGCCAACTTCCCAAAAATTACACTTTGTGGCGTAGTGGATACGTTGCTAATGTACCTGTATTAGTAGCCACAGGAGAGTTTATAACGGGCTCTAGAAATGCCGCTCTTTCAGCTTTCGCTGTGACTGTGCTGCGCTTTCCGCGCAGGCCTGGCGTTTTTTACGCCAGCATTATATTGTGAGGGTAGAAAATGAGAAAGACAAGCACGCAGACGTCTACGCCCAGCCCACGCACCTTTTGTTTTCTCGATTTCTTTTCTTTTTAGTTGCGCCAATGCCGTGACACTTCCTCTTAGCCGCTGTAATGCGCCGCGTACTCCACTACGTGCGGCGTCTATCGCGCAAATTCTGATGTTGTTACGGTGTCGTTATTGAAGATCCTCTTGCGTCTTGCTCCGTAACGAAATGTGATGCGCGCAAGAATGGGGTTGCCTTGCGTCGCGTGGATTTTACATATCAGCGATTTGAAGGATATCGTGGATGTAAGTTTGACTTGCGTGCAATGAATTAACTTGTATTCAAATAAGATTCTAACAACTTTAGCACTAATGGTACTGATGCTAGATCTAATAGAGCAAGCGTTTACCTAACAGAAAATATCGTGGCGTACCGTACTTTTCACTTACATCTACATTTATTCAAAGAATTTATGAAATCATAATTTGTTTATTAGCACAAGTGCTTTCTTAGCTGTCATTTTGCATCACATACATTATCTAGGTCTCTGCATTGTTTTTCTGGCCTGGTCACTGCAATATGTATTTTGTAACGCGCTCCCAAAATAAGATTTCTGCTTTATTCTTCTGTCTGCTTTATTTCTACTACTGTTTACACATTTAGACGTTGCCAAAGCGATTTTGAAAACAAATATATTATGTGGGCGTGCTTTGAGTATACAGTACAAAATATTCTGCTTACCGCTTAAGAAAATAGGGAAATTGAGTTTCCATTATAATAATGGAAATCAGTAGGAGCCACCTTAAAGATGTTAGGAAGGGGATTCAGAAACGTTGTTTTACTGAATGCTCCGTTTTACTCATGAGCGTCCCAACGAGCCGTTTCAGGCAATTTTCCGTAGGCACTGAATTTTCTGTTGTCTCAACAGGTAAGTTGACAATACTTCATGCTCATAGCTATTCAGGGCGCCGTCTGTATTGTGTTTCTGTACTCATTCAATGTGAATGTTTGATACAGAACCACCTCTCTATTTTACTTATATTTGTTTTCCTGTTTTAGGCAGTCTTAAATATTTTTCACATTACTAATTGCCACGTAATAACCGAGAGAGAACAAGCATAAAAGAAAGGCGGGGAGGTTAACCAGGGCTGAGCCCGGTAGGCTCCCTACACTGGGGAAAGGGGAAAGGAATGTTAGAGAGGAGGAAATGGGAGCTATAAGCGGCAATAGTGCGAATAGCGGTAGTGTCCTGCGACGCTTTTTGCAACTATACAATACGTCTGAGACATTTCCGTGTTGCACATGTTCTCTCGTTGAAGCAAAATTGCTAAAAGATTGCAGGTTAGTGAGCATATCAACAAAGAATCCCTTACGCCAGCAGCTAAGTAGAAAATAGAAATTCATTGCTGTTTTACGTCATTACGTATACACCAGGTGTCTCAAACTCAGCTTATAACCGGCGGGCCGCAGTCGCGAAACTTAGCTCCAAGGGCCGGCACAGTGAAGATGGTGGGGTTGGAGAGAGTTTGAACAATATGACGTTGCCATTTGAAAGGATCCCATATCTCGTATATAAGTCATTTCTGAAGGGGATTGGGAGTCAGTATTTGAGAAACATCGATACCGATGTACACAACTAGTGAAATGTGGACGCAGATTGAAATGTAGATTTTTTGTTCCACGGTAATGTTTCAGCACATGGTGACCCCATGTAGCTCACAAAAGAAATACTTGAGACCAGTCGTGTCTGTGTAGTTCACGAACATACTTATTTAGAAAATAAAAACTAATAAGACGGAGACGGTCATGTGTGCCGGCCGGACCATTTGCGAACGGTTTCAAACCCCGTATACATCATGCGCCCCCCCCCTCCCCCAAAAAAAGTCGCTACCAGTGTTGTTGCTGCTGCACGGCTGTTCGGATATACGGTATTGTGCAAACCTTCTTTTACGGACAAGGTAAAACTCCACGCCGGTATTTGCGCCGTCGTGCGAAGGCTTCCTATTGACGTTATTGTGATTATACGGCAACCCGCTAGCTGGTCGGCAAGCTGAGCAGCGACTCCCATCAAATGCAAAAATGACTAGCAAGAACCGCTGTCAGCGAAGTGTATAAAGAGTTGTCCTGTGAAGAAGCTAAAACAAGCCCCAATAAGTTGTTTTGGAAGAACACTAATTAACTTTGAGCAAGAAGGCCAAACTTTTGAGATAATAACAGACATTTCATTCAAGTGAAACAAAATAGGCCACAGTTGAGAAATTTTCGAGCAGACATTTTCGTGATAGGCGTTTGCTGCTACATTATATGGATCTATAATAACAAATTTGAGCATGTATCGAAGTATATTAAGATACAATTGCCAAGTATCGTATCGGATACAATTATTGCGGCAGTATCTTGTATCTGTATCTCCAATACTTTTTGCCTGAGTATCTTGTATGGTATCGCGATACAATTTCAAAGTATCTTTGCCCAGCCCTGATTGGGATAAAAAAAGGAGGAGGTTGTCCCGTTTTCGAAACCACGACCAATAAATAAAAGTAAAGCTCAAGAACACAGAGATATTGTTGTCTTGTTAGTTAATTGCAGAAGCGTAACAAATAAAGTAGACCAGCTTGCTGGTTTGATAGAATCAGTGGAAGCAGATATCGTAATGGGCACGGAATCTTGGCTCAATCCAACTATTCGAGATAGCGAAGTGTTTCCACAAGATTACGCGGCTTACCGTAAAGATCGGCCGAGCCTCGGATGGAGCGTTTTTCTGCTTGTTCATTTGAAACTGCAGTCTAGCGCTCTAGATATCTGTCACGAGGCTATCGAAACAGTCTGGTGCAAAACTGTGCTGCCTAACAAATCTAGTTTGGTTGTTGGCTCGGTCTACCATGGACCGAACTCTGATCCGAGCGCAATTCGTGCCTTGCATGAGATTGTCTCCGAAGTGTCTGGCGAAGTGATATTGTTCGGCGGTGATTTTAATCTGCCGGACTTGCGTTGGCAGGATGATTATTGTCACTGTTACTTGTTGTGCTGCGAACACTGAAATGAAAAAGGTTGTAGACACATATGGTCTAGTACAATATGTAAGAGAACCAATCCTAGATTTATTGTTTTCAAGCTCACCTAATGTAGTAAACACTACAACAATCATGCCAGGAATTAGCGACCATTCGGCTGTTGTTGCGACTGTCAAAACCAAAAGTCAACGATTTACTTCTTGCGAGAATAGAAAGATATTTTTTTAGAATAAAGGGGATTATGAAAGTATAAACAAAAAACTGCTTCAATACCTGCCTACTTTTGAATGCTTAGCGGACGAATGTGACATTCACGAACTGTGGAATACGTTCAAAGTGAAATTGGATGAGCTTGCATACGAACATATACCAAACGTACAATCTTCCAAACTTAAAAAACATAAAAACCCTTTGGTTACATCATCCCTTATACGAATCATACTAAAAAGGAAACTGATCTTTGCGCAGTTTAAGAAAACGAAGAGCAAGGCTCATTAAGAGAGGTTAGCACAATCGACGCTTGATTATAAGCTCAGTAGTAAGATGGCAAATGAAAACTATTTCAAAAGACTAAATGAAACGTTGAAAACCAATCCTAAGCTTTTTTGGAAGTATTTAAAGGGGTGCGGATCAAGTGATCTGGGCATTCCAGAAATCCTTTGCAATAACCAAGTCGCTACGGACGACAAAGCTAAGGCAACATATCTAAATGAGTTCTTCCGTTCAGTATTTCTTCCAGCGAAATCCGACAGTTCAATGACCCCTGTTAGCAATGTGACGCCTATGGCGCATGTGGAACTCGGCGTGCCCGGTATCAAAAAGTTGTTGGAACAATTGGATGAATCCAAGGCAGTTGGTCCTGACGGTACCTCACCTCGCGTGCTAAAGCGCTGCGCTGCAACCGTCTCCCTTTATCTCTTTGTTATCTTTACACAGTCGCTCTGCGCCAGTGAACTGCCTTACGACTGGAAGAAAGCACGCGTTTTGCCAATTCATAAAGGTGGTTCGAGAAAAGATGTAAAAAATTATAGGCCCGTTTCCCTGACATGTCTTATATGCAAATTAATGGAACACATAATTTACTCAGCTATAACGAATCACCTCGCAGAGAACAATATCTTAATTAAAGAACAGCATGGCTTTCGTAAGGGCTTGTCCTGCACTACACAACTTGTAGAATTGTATCACGATTTAGGGTGTGAAATTGATGCTGAGGGTCAGATAGACTGTTTATTTTTAGATTTTCGAAAAGCTTTCGACACGGTTACCCACTCACTTCTTGTTTACAAACTTCAGCAAATAGGTACACATAGTGATGTTATCAAATGGATTGAAAATTTCGTATCAGAGCGCAGCCAGTGTGTTGTTGTTAATGGCAAAAAATCGAGTTACGTAAAAATTCCCTCAGGTGTCTCACAGGGCTCTGTATTGGGACCTATAATTTTTTTTTGATAAATATTAACGACATAAATTTGGGTATTACGTCCACCTTACGACTGTTTGCAGATGACTGCGTGGTGTACCGAAAAAAAACACGATTGATCCCTCTGTCATAATAATCGGAATAAAACGAAAGTAAAACGTGTCCTTACAGAAGTAGTTGGATGTTTGTTATGATTTATATGAGAGAGTTTGCACAATGTATATAGATCTCCAGCAGCTATAGCGCCGTTTAACGTCGATGCACCCACTTTGATGCTTAGTGGTTCATCTCCATCCCGACGACTAACGTACACGTTCAATGATTCAACAAACTCTTGTGGTAGGTGTAGTAGTTAACGGTGAAAGCGTAATCAGAGAACGAGGTGTGATAGCCAGAAGAGCGTCGCATATTGGACGCAGAACTTGGTCGCCATCCCGTGGCATATTACAGTGTGATTGAACACCACGGCCGGACTAGAGGGAAACGCAAAGCGCGTCGCACCGCCCCTGTAGCCCGACCGCGATTAGTAGCCCCAAGAGAGCCCGTTGTAAGCTCTCTTGGGGCTACTAATACAAGTACGCTATCAAGGTAACCACTACGCCATAAATCACAATTTTTGTGAAGTTGGGAAGCACCTACTAAGCCACTATGGCCATTATTCGTCATTCTGCGGAGAAGCGAGGCACCAGCTACACGTATGTAAGGCATTATGTGCACTTTGTTGACGCGACGACTGATGACGATGAAGAATTATGGCTCAGCCCTTTGCAATGGGTGGGAAGCTTTAAACGGCCCACCAGTTATGCAATTTGCATTGGGTGACGCCCGGTCGCTATTTCCCTCCTCCCGCCATGTTGTATAACGTACGTTGACGTGGGAGAGAGAAAGGGGGGGGGGGGAACTTTACTTAGACCCCGAGGAAATGGATCATGCGCTTATGGGCTTCCTTGGCAACCAATACAAGTGCACTTGCGAGGAACCCACTACGCTATAAATCGTAATTTTTGAGAAGTAGGGAAGCAGACACTATGCCATTTTTCGTCATTCTACGGAGAGCCGTGGTACCTGCTAAACGCATGTGTAAGGCGTTATGCGCTTTGTTGATGCTGTGCCTGATGTCGATGAAGCATTATGGCGGAGCCCTTTGTAATGGGTTGGAAGCATTCAACAACCTACGCGTTGCCCAATTCGCATTGTGTGAAGCCTGTTTACAGAATTCGCGTTGTGCGACGCTTGGTGCTTATTTTACTCTTCTGCCACGCTATATTGCATATGTTAATGTGGTTCCTTCCCGACATGAAACCTGTATAGGACCTTTTTGCAAAGCAGTTTCAAGCACCGCCATGGCTCAGAGGTTGAATACTGGGCTCCCTTGGCAGAGGGCCCAGGTCAGAACTTCGTTTCATCCGGGAATTTTTTTTCTTATTTCGAGCGATAGTGGTTACGGGCACCGGCGGCGGCGGCGGACAACTACGGCGCCAAAAACGGCCGCTGAAATGATCTCGTAACAGCTTTCGCTGTAAAAGAACAGTTATCACACTTCAGCACAGTGTTTTATGCGATGATGTTGGCTACATAGTTCGAAAAGAACAACAGATATTCATTTTAGGGGCGAAGCTCCTTAAAGGGGTCATGAACCACTTTTCCAAGTAATGATCTAATGGCCTCAGTATCGGAGTGTACTGCCTCCCGAATCGATTGCCGCAAAAATTTCTCGAATCCGTCAAGAATCAGCGGAGTTACGGGGGTTTGGCGCACGCTCCCAGCGCTTTCTCTCTTTTCTCGTGCCGACGAGCGCACTGGAAGCTAGACAGGGAGGGATGGCATGGGGGAAAGAAGTTACGCCAGCGCGCGTCATGAAACGCGATCGCTCTCCCGCTGTGATTCGCTTGCGCGAGTGCGGCGCCGGCAAGTGGCGGCATTCCGCGGCAAGAAGCGCATCTGATCCGAACGCCGCTCTCGATTTACGTCGGCTATCGGCCAATAAGCATGCTATGTCTTTGCGACGTACAGCGGACAGACGCCCCGCCCATCGACGAGAGTGAGAACCGGCCTCTGTTTGAAAAGAGGGTGCCTGGGGAAACGGCAACTTCGCGCTCCGCTTGTGGCCATTACGCGGCGCACACGACTGTAATATTCGGCAGAGCAGTTCATAGCCGTGTCAGCTTTCCGCAGGATGTGTTTTTTCAATCAGCCCAAGGGGTGCTTCATGACCCCTTTAAGGCGGCACCCGTTCGTCCCTCGTAGTCGTCGTAGTAGTCCGTAACATGTCTTACACTTTGACCTCCAAGGTGGTGCCGGTGGGAGATTTCTCCTGTGCGTTGTTGAACAATAAAAAATTCGCAGCGTGCGCGTTAACTAAAAGCCGAATTCTTCTGTCTCTCATTCCCCATTAGCAGCCATTGGCATGTTCCAGTAGGAAACGTTAGTAGAAGTAGAAGTGTAAGTGTTAGCTAAAAGCCGACTTCTTCTGTCTCTCATTCCCATTAGCAGCCATTGTTTACCTCCAAGGTAGTGCCTGGTGAGATTTCTCCTGTGCGTGATTAAACAATAAAAATTTTGTTCAAAACGCCGTTGATTGATGAAATAAACCAACGAAAGACGCCAGATGTTTTGTAAAAGCAGAACGAAAGAACGCCATATGTTTTTCTTAAAGTGTAGTAGTAGTAGTTGTATGTAGCCACCTCGCCCGATCGTCAACGGGCGAGGTGGACCGGCAACGGCGCGAGGACCCTGCCGTACGAGAGTTAAATCACACTAAAAGACATACTTTGCGGGCGATACACTCTAGTGAGCTTTCAACTTTTCGTCTTAATGTACATGATAAAGAAATTATTTCTACGAAAAACGCAAGGCACACCTTGAGCAATATATTTGGTTTTGGGACGCTAAATGGAACCATGAGGCGATGCGAAGCCGGAGCACTTGCACGATCGCGTTCCGTTGGCTTTCGTTGGGCATGCTACCGACCTCGCGTCGTGGAACGCGCGTCCTGTCTTCCCTCTAGCCTTGCCTTTAATTCGCACAGGGCGAGCGGGGAATGCGGTCGCTCTTGGCGCTCTTTCGCTCGGGAGCGGACTTCTTCCTTGCATTTCACCGATCACAAGTGATAATGAAGGGACCACGTAAACCAACAGTACAATAAAAGTTTGATGTTTAATATATACACGATGTTTCACACTCTTTATATTATGTACTGGGCGCATTTCACGGAAGAGTTTCACGGTTTACAGATGATTCCCTCCGTAGCTTCGCCCCACTCATCATCATTCACCCCGTGGATATGCTGTGATTTTTTTTACATAACTCAGTGTTATGCACACACTGATCTCACAGTGTAAGAGTGAATTTAGAAATATAATTGCAAGGGGTTAGCCAAAAAAGATATTGCTCAATTCTAGCGGTGAACGCCTTCCTGGCCTGACCCTGGCCTCCGCGATTAGCTCCTGCAAAGCGTCGTTGCTACGCGTGCGTCCCATTCGGCGCGTTTCCAAAAGGAGAAGTGCAATTTGGTCATCGCCTTAAAGGTACACTAAAGGCAAATATTAAGTCGACGTTGATTGTTGAAATAACCGTCCAGAAACCTCGTAGTGCTACTTTTGTGCCAAGGAAGTGCTTATTTTGAAATAAAATGACGTTTTAGTGGTCCGCATCGCGTTAGTGCGCTTCAAATTACCCGCCTGAAATCAGTCTTTCACACGTCACTGCTGCCGTGCCCAGCGTTGCCCGCCTTTACCGCGCGGTGGCGTGCAATGGCGGCGTGCGCCATTCGGGCATCCGGCAACATGAGATGCATGCGGCATTTTGTCGAACTTTATGTCAGAGCGACTTTCACGCGTACGCCAAACACACGGGGCAGTACGCGATACCGAAACTACCACTGAGATCCGACCGCGTGAGCGAAGCAGGGCGCCGGGCGAAGCGCAGTTCTGCGAAAACTGAACCTTTGAACCACGCGCGCCGTTCCCCATGGCAACGCCAAAGAGGTTCTTTTTTCCATGAATCGAACAGAAACGAACAAACAGCAATTTCTTACGTCTCTTGATGCACGGAAGGAGGAGGAGGAATAAACTTTTATTGAGACCAGCAATTTGTTTGGCTGGGCCTAGGCCTCCCACGTGGGGACGTCGAGGTCTTGCCTCTCCGCCGCCTCGCGGGCCTGCTGGGTCGCCCAAAGCTGGTCGTCGAAGTGGGAGCTGCGCAGGGCGGCATGCCATCTCGACGAGAGGGTCTCGGTGTTAACGGACGGGTACTGGTGTTTACACTCCCACAGCATATGCGGGAGCGAAGCGACCTGGGTCTTGCATACCTTACAGGTGTGGTTAGGATAAATGTCTGGGTATATCTTGTGGTATCGATGTAGTGACGGGTACGTGTTTGTCTGTAACAGGCGGAGGGTGGTTGCCTGCGCTCTGTTTAGCTTGTGATGAGGGGTGGGGAAGGTTCTTCTTTCAAGGTAAAATGCTTTGGTGATGTCGTTGTAGCTGGTGAGGCGATCGCGTTCCGCGGGTACACCTGCGCTATCTCCGGCACGGTTGACCAGGCCTCGTGCTACGGAGTGTGCGACCTCGTTAAGGTTGGTGAGGTGCGGATGAACGTCGCCGGCATGTGCTGGAATCCAGACGAGCGTGATTTGTTTATCTGCTGAGTGAGGGGCGTGGTGTAGGATGCGTAATGCTTGCTGTGAGGTGCGACCTTTTATATAGTTGTTGATTGCCGTGCGGTAGTCGCTCACGATGGTGTCGCAGTCTGGGTCGAGGGCGGCCAGGGCGATGGCCACCTCTTCGGCAGTCTCAGCGTTCTGGGTTACGATGCTGGCAGCGTGTCTGAGCGAGCCGCCTTGGGTGGTAGCCGCTGCGAAGCGGTGCCCGTCTTGATATTCAGCTGCATCGACAAAGGTGACGCCTGTGGTGTCGCCGTAAGCTTTGATGAGGGAGGCGGCCCGTGCCTTCCGCCGTTCCTTGTTGTATTCAGGGTGCATGTTTTTGGGGATGGGGTCGGCATGTAGCCAAGCCCGGATACATCCTGGGATTGGGTGTTTGTCTCCGTGCTGGCGGTGGTAGGTGATGCCGAGTTTAGTCAGAATGTACCGACCCGTTTCTGTGAGGGTGAGGCGCTCCAGATGAGCGTGACGCTGCGCTTCGATTAATTCGTCGAGGGTGTTATGGAGTCCTAATTGGAGAAGAAGTTCTGTGCTGGTGTTGTTTGGTAGTTCGAGGGCAAGCTTGTAGGCTCCGCGAATGATGATGTCCAGCTTAGTTTTTTCTGCTTTGTACCAGGTATGGAAGGCGGCGACGTACGTGATGTGGCAGATAACGAACGAGTGAACGAGGCGGATGAGGCTTTCTTCCTTCATGCCCTGCCTTCGGTTTGTCACCCGCTTTAACAGCCGCGACGTGTTGGCCGTCTGTCGGAGGATCTTGGAGATAGCCGTTGAGTTCGCACCGTTGGCTTCGATGGTCATGCCAAGGACCCGGATGGTGGAAACCACGGGTATGGTGCCACCGTTCCCTGTGTGAAGCTGGATTTCTTCGTAGTAGCGTTTGTGCGTAAAGCGTAGCGGTGGGCGTCCGCGGAGCGTTGGGCGATATAAGAGAAGCTCCGATTTGCTGGGCGAGCATCGGAGTCCCGTGCCTCGGAGATAAGTTTCGACGGTATCGATCGCGTTTTGCAGAGCGGTTTCGATTTCGTCGTCGCTGCCCTTCGCGGCCCAGATCGTAATGTCGTCGGCATAAATGGTGTGCTCAATACCGTCGATCTTCTGGAGTTCCTGTGCTAAACCGATCATGACTAGATTAAACAACATTGGGGAGATGACGGAACCTTGCGGGGTGCCCGCGGCACCAAGAGTGAGTTCTTCCGACTGAATGTCCCCTGCCGAGAGGAACGCCCTTCTGTTGGATAGAAAGTCTCGAACGTAGTTATAGGTGCGCTCGCCAAGGCTGAGTAGTGATATGCGTTCGAGGATGGTGGAGTGCGCGACGTTATCGAAGGCGCGCTCGAGGTCGAGTCCCAAGATCGCCTTCGTGTGTCGGGATTTGCCATCGAGGATTGGGTGTTTGAGTAGAAGCATGGCATCTTGTGTTGAGAGGTGCGCCCTGAAGCCGATGATCGAGTGGGGGTAGGCGGTAGTGTCTTCAAGATAGGAGTTTATACGGTTAAGGAGGGCGTGCTCCATAACTTTGCCTACGATGCACGGAAGGTTCTTTTTCTATTGCAGCTGGTCTGATTACGAGTCATTAATTGCAGTCTGACTCTCATACGTCATCGGGATCATTTTCAAAATGTGCCGCTCGTGGCGTTCATCGTGTGATACACTTAGCTTAATTTCTCGGTAAAGTAGGGCACTGCTGTTGATAATATTGCCGTTTTAGACGTTGTCATACATTGAGCTTTCACTCTGACATAAATTGTTATTTGCCTTTAGTGTCCCTTTAACACACCACGTGGTGGCGATCTTAGCACAAGCCTCGGCCTAGCTCATAGCGTCCATCTATAATTAAAAAAATTCGGCAGATCTCACGTACCGTGGGAGTCGATGTTATGCGAAGCATGCGGTGGCTAGGGGACTTTGGCGTAACTTTTTTTACTCAGCGACACGTTATAAAATGACGCTAAAGATTTGTATAAATTTTATACGCACACATATATATGTTGAAGAGCCGCATATCAGAATATAACCAGTTTACGGTTTGGTATGGAACGTGGGTATTACCAACACCAGAAGCGGTAAGCTGATATGTAGTGCTTATACGTGTCCCGAGAAGGCACGCACGTTTCACGAACCCATGTACATGTGAGCAAGAAGTTCGTGACAGTTCTTCAACAAGGGCATCATCACCGTGATCAGTGAGCACCAGTGAGTCACCAGTGAGTCATGACTTGTTATAGGATCCGGTCGGGATCGTGGTGACGAGGGGTCCATGTGTAGTGAAGTATGTGGTATAGTAGAGCTGTTGGAATTCGTGGATACCTCGGTCATTTCGTCGACAAATTGTCTGTCGACAGAGCCAGCGACATGTCGGAACCTGAAGCCACCCATCGCGTTGGTGAGGTATAGGCCGTCGAGGCTGGTAGGCCTGGATAGTGCTACCTAGATCAGCATCAGTGGATGGTGTTTGTCGTATTCGTAGACTACCTGGGTGTATGTGGCCTACGTAGCCTAGTCTACAAAGCGGCTGTCAATCAATCTGGCATCATCCTGGGTCAGCATGAGGCCATCGCCCAGCCTCGTAAGAAATGAAGATGACACTGCGCCGTTCTGGTGGACGAAGTGCACTTTACGGTGTGATGATGAGGATATCATATGTAACTTTCGTTCATATATTCCCCCGGGGTCGAGCAATGCTTCAATATAGCTTGCTGAATCATAGGAATACGAACGTAATGTTTATTAGAGTGCTATAAAAGAGGAGCCAACAATGGAACTACAGACGTTAATCTGATATGACGCCTGTATCGTAGGAGAATATATTGTAGGAGTATCATGTAGTGTTTATTGCTTTCTTGTAAAATTAGATAGCCAGCACCACAATGACAATTGACGTTGGACCGATATTACGCCTGCGTAGGCTATTTTTCCAAACCACTTTATAGACCTGGCGTGGCTTAGTGGTAGAATACCTGATTGCCACGCAGAATGCTTGGGTTCGATTCCTGCTGGGATCCTAATTTTCATTCTTTCATTCGTTTAGTCAAGGCTTCCGATGTTGGTTTTCCTTAACGCTTTAGCATTTAAGTAACCAATGTCTGTTCTCGCCGTTCCTGGTTAGATATAAACTGTCAATCACCTGTGGCGCATACCCGTACACCGCAGCCCATGGTAAACGGGTATGTGCCACACGTGTCCAGTGGAAAGGGTTTGACGACGTACGCGACAGGATTTTAACGTTATTCATGTCATGACCCGGCAATCATATTCGTCAAATCCGCTTACCCTCCCATGCAAATTTTGGCGTACACCAAGTTAAGGAGGCGATCATGAGAGCACCCAGACGTAGGCGGCTAGATAGATAGATAGATAGATAGATAGATACGTAGATAGAAACGCTCAAAGTGCCAGAGGTTCGCTAAGAAATGCTTCGCATTTAAAAGTCACAGTTTCACCGCAAGGGCGAAGCAATGAATGCGTTAGCAAGAAATTGTAGTGTGAAGTGAGGCTGGCAGCTAACTGTTTTGCATCCGATGTCGCTTAACTACAAAACGGTGGTGTAAGAGAATACGGCCGCTTCAGGGAGAGATGCTCCCCGCAAAGTCACTTCGCGTTGAGAGCGCAGCACATAGAAGGGTATACGAGCCGCCCGCTGTGGTGGCTTTCGAGATTGCGCGCGTGCCAGCGATCGCCACCGCACCCTTAGATTCAAAGTTGCTCTTCCCGCGACGCGACACTCCCCTCCCCCCCCCCCCCCCCCTCGCATCTTCGCGTCCTTTAAGGCCCGTTAAAGACGGGCGGGGCATTTCCTGTCTGCTTCGACGGCAGGCCTTCCGAGCGGGGTGATGTTATTGCATGCACCGTCCGAGCGATGGGCCGTCTTGTTTGAAATCTGCTTCAGCCGCGTTCGTCGGCCGCGCTCGCGCGCTTTTCCGCGCGGTGGAACATACAATGCGCAAGGGGATCTTATCAATTTGGACTTCATACCGGAAGGACATGACGGCGACGGCAACGGAGACGGCAAAAACCCGTCGAGACTGTCCATATAAATGCTATCGCAATAAAATAGCTCTGTGACACACGCCTGCGTCGCCTGGCTGTACCACCGCATTCCCCCGCTTACGCTGGCCCCAAGAAAATTCGCGCCGCACTAGATAGTAGACACGACGCGCGTTGCGTTTCCCTCTAGTCCCGCCGTGATGTTCATTAAGGGTCCGCTCACGCCAGCGGCACGACAGCTCGCCGTTTGCCGGTTGACGTTCTCAGGCTGCCGTGCGCAAGCGATTTCGTTCGCGCACGTCAGCCGTTCTTTGCCGTTCGAAGAAAAAATCCGAGACCCATTTTCGCGCCGTTCTCTGGCTGCCGGAGAGCGCCGTGGCCAATCAGCGATGGAGGAGCGGTTGCCATGACTACGGCGCGCCGCGTCACTGGTGGGTCTCTTCGTATACCTCCCATGGGAACGCGAAATTCAAGCGCTCCGCCGACGCAAGCGCCGATAGCGCCACTGAGTTACGCCGCTTGCGGAAGGTCTCCAAGCAGTAGCGGCGATGACGTAGCGATACGTCAACAGTAACAACAGCCGCTTGCCTCCACCCCTCTCCCTCCCTCTCCGCGCGCCGTTTTCTTTCTTTTTTGTGCGCTTGCTTTTTCTCCTCTCCCATGCCGTGCACCGTTTTTTTTGTACGCTTACTTTTTCTCCTCTCCCATGCCACGCGCCGGGGGTTTTTATTTGTTCGCGTGTGCTCGCGCGCGTGCTGTGTTGGCCGCGCATTCGTGTTTGCCCGCAGCCAGCATGTGTTAGAGCATAAAGGATGAACCCACCTACAACATTTCTGTGACCTCTTTTTATTGCAGTGTTTCCGAAACTGAAGATTTGCATGTAATGGGGCACGATACAAGTTCAGGTGAAGAACAGAAGGGAAGAATTCACAGTGTGTGCATGACTAAACACAAAAGTTCATTGTATAATTTAGAAATTAGAAATTAAAAAATCGAACACATTCAAAAGTGTAGGCTAGAGCACTGCACGGGCCGATTTTTCCGGCCCGGGCTCGGCCCGGCCCGAAAAAGTGGGCTCGGCAGCAACACCAAGATGCAGTGCTCAAACCCGCTACTATTTTTCATGCAGATATTGCTCGGCTTGCTGCGGTCATCATCAACAGCGGCACAATGTGATGCGCTACAGCTGCAACATTTAGCGCCCAACATGACGATCGAAAGATTACCGCCTCATGACGTGCTTCGCTACCGGCCATGTGATGGCGTCCCCAGCGGCGCTACCCTACCATTCTTGGAGCCGGCAGATCTATCGGCATCGAGGATCACAGCTATAAAACAAGCTTCGCAAGGACCGTGCGGCAGTGGGCTCGGCAGCAACACCAAGATGCAGTACTCAAACCCGCTACTATTTTTCATGCAGATATTGCTCGGCTTGCTGCGGTCATCATCAACAGCGGCACAATGTGATGCGCTACAGCTGCAACATTTAGCGCCCAACATGACGATCGAAAGATTACCGCCTCATGACGTGCTTCGCTACCGGCCATGTGATGGCGTCCCCAGCGGCGCTACCCTACCATTCTTGGAGCCGGCAGATCTATCGGCATCGAGGATCACAGCTATAAAACAAGCTTCGCAAGGACCGTGCGGCAGTGGGCTCGGCAGCAACACCAAGATGCAGTACTCAAACCCGCTACTATTTTTCATGCAGATATTGCTCGGCTTGCTGCGGTCATCATCAACAGCGGCACAATGTGATGCGCTACAGCTGCAACATTTAGCGCCCAACATGACGATCGAAAGATTACCGCCTCATGACGTGCTTCGCTACCGGCCATGTGATGGCGTCCCCAGCGGCGCTACCCTACCATTCTTGGAGCCGGCAGATCTATCGGCATCGAGGATCACAGCTATAAAACAAGCTTCGCAAGGACCGTGCGGCAGTGGGCTCGGCAGCAACACCAAGATGCAGTACTCAAACCCGCTACTATTTTTCATGCAGGTGAGGAGACGCAACGCTAAATCTTATCGTAGCGACGACGTCTGCTTACTCTTGCTGCCGTGCCCACGGTCCATAATGCTATTGTGTGAAATGTTACACGATGTCATAGATTCTCTAAAATCATTGCTGCTTCTCGGTGGCGACATCGAACAAAATCCGGGTCCCACAGTAGCAGAACAGCTAAAACTGATAGCTGAAGACATTCAGGAAATTAAGAACGGAAAAACTGAAATCAACGAGAAGTTGAATGCAATAGATAAAAAGATCGAGAAAATCGGCGGGCTTGAAAAACAAATAGTAGACTGTACGAAAAGAATATCGGAACTGGAAAACGGTCTCTCGGCTATGGCGAAAAAAGTCGACGAGCTAGAAAACAGAAGCCGGCGATCTAACCTTATCATTTATGGTGTGAAAGAACAACAGAATGAAACGTCTAAATCTTTACACGATACGGTTGCGAAAAATGTATTCCAAGATATACTAGAATTTACTACCTCAGGAATAGAGAGAATTCACCGACTGGGTGCTCGAAAACCGGGTAATGAACAAAAAGTAAGACCAGTAATCTTAAGGCTGTTGGACTACCGTGACAAAATTAACATTCTAAAACGGTGTTCAAGACTCAAAGACACAGGCTTCTCGATTAGCGAAGACTTCTCCCAGCCCATTCGTGACATCAGAAGAAAGTTGTGGCAAAAAACAAAAGCTAATCGTGACCGCCATGAGAAGGTTACATTAATTTACGATAAAGTTCGCATAAATGGCCGCCTATTCTTCTGGGACAGTGAACGAAATGACATCGTTGAGGCTGAAAAAAACGAAGGACAAAGACGCGCAAAAGCGCGCCACACTCGGAACCATCCACGTTGACACTTTTGAATGTAAATTGTCGCAGCATTATCAATAAAACACATGAACTCGAAGCTGTCCTACTGTCTTATCAACCTGATATTGTAGCGCTCACTGAAACGTGGACGCATTCCGGTATCCTAGATCACGAGGTAGCACCACCGGGGTATGCGATTCTGCGCAAGGACAGGAAAACGAGAGGAGGAGGAGTAGCCCTATTAATTCGGCACGGTATTCCCTACACAGCTATGCCCGTGGCCTCTGACACCGAAGCAGTATGGTGTAAATTCTACGTCAAGGATGAAATAACCTACATTGGCGTCGTTTACAGACCACCTGATGCTGAAGTTTCATTTTTAGAAGCACTTTACGATTATACGCTTACACACGCTCCTCGTGGGAAAAAATTATTATAGCAGGTGATTTTAACCTGCCTGAAGTGAAATGGGACTCGCTGAATCTAGCGACGAAGACTGGTAACGTGCTTGCTGATATCATGTTCACATTTAACCTTACACAAGTTGTTACAGTTCCTACGCGCAATCAAGGCTCTTCCGCTTCTATTCTAGATCTCGTGTTTATAAGTGATCACTTTTTAAAGTATCCTATCAACGTAGAGACATTAGAAGGCCTATCTGACCACAAAATAGTCTCGTGTTGTTTGCAATATCCAAGCGCTATTCATATAAAAGCTACAACAAAACGAGTACCTGCATTTAAAAGAGCGGATGACGCTGCCATCATGACATACCTTGCTCACGAATTTCCCAACTTTCTGGACCTCTACTCAAATGAACACTCAACGGTAAATATGATATGGTCAACATTCAGAAATATTGTTAGGCATTGCATAGACAACTTTGTTCCAACAGTCACAAAAAACATCAGAAAGCACAATCCATGGATCACGCGCGACATAATTCATATGAAGCGTAAATTAAAAAGGCTCAGAAAAGCTCAGAAAGCTCACCCACGCAGTAGTATTGCGTCGGAAATCCCAGTATTATGTAGGTCCCTTAAGAGCAAAGTGAATTTAGCGAAAAAACGCTTTCTCAGTCACTCTTTACACAGTTTTATCAAAACAGCGCCTCATAAGTTCTGGCGATACATAAGTGTGAAACATACTAACAAAGCGTATACGCCTACCCCGGGAGGAAAACAGACAGCCGATCTTTTCAACAGCTACTTCCAGTCTGTTTTCACCGCTGATAACGGCCTACTTCAACGCGGCCAGTTCAGACCAAGTGACGTAGATACACCATTAGACACCCCCTTCATATCGCAGGCGGGTGTATTATCCCTCTTGCTAAACCTCGACGAAAAGAAAAGCACTGGTCCAGATGACGTTCCAAATGCCTTTTTAAAGCGATACGCTGAGCCTGTAAGCAAGTTCCTTCAGCTAATATATTTAAAGTCACTTCGCGTTGGTCATCTTCCAGCTGACTGGAAGCTAGCAAAGATAGTACCCGTGCACAAATCAGGTGATACGTTTTTCCCAGCTAACTACAGGCCAATATCTCTGACATGCACATCTTGCAAAATACTGGAACATATCATCCTGAAATATTTAACAGAGTTCGTCGAAAGTCACGACATATTACACTCCAATCAGCATGGGTTTCGTAGTGGCCTGTCGACTGTTACTCAATTAGTAGAAACGCTTCATGACTTTGCCAAAGATGTTAACAGCCAACTACAAATAGATGTAATATTTATGGACTTCTCCAAGGCTTTCGATCGCGTTTCCCACCTCAAGCTTAGCTATAAATTAAGATGTCTATTAGGAGAAGGACCACTCACGTGTTGGATTGAAGATTACCTTTCAGACCGTTATCAGTACGTACAGTACAATGACCACGTATCTGATACTGTTCCCGTTTTATCTGGTGTACCGCAGGGTTCTGTATTAGCCCCAATGCTCTTCTTACTATATATAAACGACATAACTAAGCACGTCGACGTAAACATTAGGCTATTTGCAGATGACTGCGTACTGTACCACACAATCAAAACTGAAGATGACCAAACAAAACTTAGTAATTCTTTGTACGAAGTGGCTCAGTGGTGTTCAGACTGGCAAATGGTGTTAAATGCAGAAAAGACGGTCTACATGAACATTACAAACAAGAAATCAACACTTACCTTTCCTTACAGTATCAACGGTACCCCACTACGAAACGTTTCACAGTACAAATATCTGGGTGTAACGATAAGCAGTGACCTAAGCTGGAATGCGCATGTGCAGCAAATTTCTAAGAAAGCAATGAATAAATTGTTCTTCCTCAAACGATCGCTTGCCGGATCTACCTTTGAAACACGTTTTCTTGCCTACACCAGTCTCATCCGGCCGACATTGGAATACGCCAGTATTGCGTGGTTTCCGCATACTAAACACAACATCGCTGCGCTTGAGCGGGTACAAAGGAAAGCTGTCCGCTTTATTTTCAATCGTTACAGGCGTAGTGATTCCCCAACAGAACTTCTTCGGCTGGCTGGCCTGGCTACTTTGTTTAACCGAGCGAAAGTGCACAGATTGAAATTCCTGTATTTGTTGTTACAAAATAGTTTTAAGATCAACCCCAGGTCATTTGTTACATATAGCTCTGCGAGAGAAACGCGACACAAACACAGATTCACGTTAGAAGAATTTCGTCCTACTAACAATGTATTTCGCTTCTCTTTTTTTCCACGAGCTGTAAGAGACTGGAATGCCTTAGATGAATTTATTGTTACTCAGCCTACGCTAGAATTATTCTCTGAACTCGTGGATGAAGCTGTTTGACGCGGACACATGTTACTCTGTTTAATACTATTGTTTTATTTTATTGCTGTGGTATGCTTGATGTAATTGCTTACTTAGAGTGTGCATTTTTGTTTTTGTTTATACGTGTAAATGTCTATTTCTTACAGAGCGCATAACTTGCTGTTCGCATTACTTCTGTACATTCATGTATGAATTAACTCCCACCCCTGTAATAATCCCTTTGAGGGATTGGCAGTATTTGAAAATAAATAAAAATAAATAAATAAAAAAAAACGCCATGCTGCGGCCCGGCCGAGCCCGGCCCGGTGTTCTTAAATGTGGCCCGTACCCGGCCCGGGCCCGAAAGGTCTGGGCCCGGCCCGTTTCAGCTAGTTATGCCTTGAGCATAAAGGAGGCACTGTCCAACCTTCGGTTATTGTGAAGATACCTGCCGCACACAAGATATTTTCTAGAGATTGTTTTAGGAACTTCTTTCAGTGTCACGACTTTCACTGGTACTGTGCATACTTTTGGTTAATTACGCCCGTAACAGTCTTGCGAAATAATTGCAGAGCAATATAAAATAATTAGAGTCATAGCTGGCTGTTTCATGTACGCACGCAGTGCTAACCACGCAATCTTATTTTTGCATTTCAAAGAACGACTACAAAATATATTACCTCCATAAAGTGGGAAAAAAAACATAGTAGACGTTCTCAGTTTGAGCCTACATCAATTGCATACGAGCTAGGGCTGTTGAGTAAAGTAGCAAGTCTCCTGCAAACTTCATCTATTGCACAATGGAATGAAAAACAAAAAACAAAAAAGAACGGAGTGCCCTGACTGCCAGAAGATGGCTTGGTTATCGGAATATGCCTGGGGCTCACCCTGAAAGCAAATTCTGAAGCGGTTTCTCAGATAGAAGTGCTTTCATTCGTGCATAGCTAGTGCCTAAGCGAAACGAGGTCCCCGCCATCTTTTACGTGAAAATGTGTTTTCATTCCGAAGTTATTTAAAACAAAACACTCGTGTAAGACGTGTGTACAGTAACGGTGTGTTGAATAAAGGGCGCTTTAAATAAAACTGATCAGTCTGTGTGTGTTTGTGTGTGTGTTGGTTATTCCCAGAATCCCGGATCGCTTCTCTTGCCTCATCACTCCAGTTGTGAGCCACACTCGGGGTAACGAGTGTCGCTATGGTCTGGCGCCTTACCACTAGTAATGGGAAAATCAACAACGGTGTTCGCCCTGTCATAAGAGTCGCTCCGCATCTTGCACTTAAACTGCACGAAAAACAGCTCCTGATATATTAATGGCTCACAAGTCACGTTGACCAGTCCACGGAGTCAGGCAGGCGGAAACAGGCGCCGCGGGCCTGCGAGCGTAGCTGCATACTCGAAAACATCGAAATGTTTACCTACATACAAACGCGCACATCTTATATACACTAATCTAGGCAGTTTACCGTTGCTTTGCTTACACGGTACCCAGGAACGTCTTTCACTCACTATAATGGTGGGAACTTATATTAGGCGTTTCTTGAAATTACGTGCAGCATACAAATTGGAGCAAAATTGTAGATGTCTTGTACTGTGCAATTTCTGTGCACGCCAATGCACTCCAGGTGGTTTTAAATTACCCGGAGCCCTCAACGACGGCGTCTCACATAGCCTGGGTCGCTTCGGGAAGTTAAGCCCCACAAAACAACAAAAACATAGCCAAACAACGTACACACGCAATTATACAGATACGTACGAGACCCGGGCCTAATACGGGCCTGGCTCAGGCCCGAGCCCGGCCCGAGCCCGGCCCGACAATCTCTTACCCGGCCCGACCCGGCCCGCGAGCCGGGCCGGGCCCGGGCTTTCGGGCCGGCCCGGGCCCGTGCAGAGCTCTAGTGTAGGCCCTTTGATGTACAAACATATAAGAAACACGATTTTCATTTGGTGCAGTACCGACCAAAGTGCAGAGGAGCCTCTGATGTGAGGTAGTCATGTAGTTTAAAAAAAAATCAGAGCATATCCACGGGGTGAATGATGATGAGTGGGGCGAAGCTACGGAGGGAATCATCTGTAAACCGTGAAACTCTTCCGTGAAATGCGCCCAGTACATAATATAAAGAGTGTGAAACATCGTGTATATATTAAACATCAAACTTTTATTGTACTGTTGGTTTACGTGGTCCCTTCATTATCACTTGTGATCGGTGAAATGCAAGGAAGAAGTCCGCTCCCGAGCGAAAGAGCGCCAAGAGCGACCGCATTCCCCGCTCGCCCTGTGCGAATTAAAGGCAAGGCTAGAGGGAAGACAGGACGCGCGTTCCACGACGCGAGGTCGGTAGCATGCCCAACGAAAGCCAACGGAACGCGATCGTGCAAGTGCTCCGGCTTCGCATCGCCTCATGGTTCCATTTAGCGTCCCAAAACCAAATATATTGCTCAAGGTGTGCCTTGCGTTTTTCGTAGAAATAATTTCTTTATCATGTACATTAAGACGAAAAGTTGAAAGCTCACTAGAGTGTATCGCCCGCAAAGTATGTCTTTTAGTGGATTTAACTCTCGTACGGCAGGGTCCTCGCGCCGTTGCCGGTCCACCTCGCCCGTTGACGATCGGGCGAGGTGGCTACATACAACTACTACTACTACACTTTAAGAAAAACATCTGGCGTTCTTTCGTTCTGCTTTTACAAAACATCTGGCGTCTTTCGTTGGTTTATTTCATCAATCAACGGCGTTTTGAACAAAATTTTTATTGTTGAATCACGCACAGGAGAAATCTCACCAGGCACTACCTTGGAGGTAAACAATGGCTGCTAATGGGAATGAGAGACAGAAGAAGTCGGCTTTTAGCTAGCACTTACACTTCTACTTCTACTAACGTTTCCTACTGGAACATGCCAATGGCGGGGAATGAGAGACAGAAGAATTCGGCTTTTAGTTAACGCGCACGCTGCGAATTTTTTATTGTTCAACAACGCACAGGAGAAATCTCCCACCGGCACCACCTTGGAGGTCAAAGCGTAAGACTTGTTACGGACTACTACGGCGATGACGACTACGAGGGACGAACGGGTGCCGCCTTAAGGAGCTTCGCCCCTAAAATGTGAGTGCATGACAAAAACATAACGAAGCGCGAAATATGTAAATACGAAATATTAATGCAATGGTTTACTTACTAGCCGTTCAACTGATACGAAACACAAAAGAACCAGTTACATATTTGCTCAGATTTTGCACAAATATACATGAAATGCTGGACACCTTCACCAGATAAACAAAATGAAAAAGATCACATTTAGCGCAGTAAGTAGTACATTGCGCTAAAAAGAGCAAGACACAACATATGGCACATGAACACTACTTGAGAGTTAGTTGGCGGCAACGGGATGCAGGCCATGGTCAGTTTATGCAGCAGCTCATAACATTCGAAGAAAAGCGTATTACTCAACGACCAGGTGAAATAATCCAGAAGCACACGTTGTTGGGCTAGTCGGTTCGTGTTCTTTCAGAAGCCACGGACGTGGCTATTTCGCGCAAAGAAATCACAAGGGAAGTGTTAACGGGAGCTCCCCTTAACCCTTCCCTTGTGATTTCTTTGCGCGAAATAGCCACATCCGTGGCTTCTGAAAGAACAGGTGAAATAAGCCTATATGCAGCTTTTCTTTCACCGCGAATACAATGCCTAGCTGATTATAACGCCACTGAAGGGAGGACGTCATGTCGGGTACACTGAGCACTTCATTGTGATAAACACAAAAAGTAAAATTCTGCATATGGGATATGCCTCATGCCTACACATGAATTTTTAGAGCGGTTTTTTCCATAGGTAATAACAGAGACAATACATAAACACGCAGAGTATTTCTTCAGCCGTTAGTACATAGCATATTCACGCACCGAGAAGAAGCACTGGGGGCAGGATAAAAAGCTGGTCCACTTGAGTTTCGGATCGAGACTTTGCAGAGAGCTGATTCTACAGCTGTTAACCCCTCCTTGGACAAACGCATCAGTTCTTGCCTTCTCGAATACTCCGAAAACGTTTCCGTCCTGAAATAAAGCAAATTGAAATCTACTGATTCCAACCACACAAATTACGCAGTCGCATGAGGCAAACGTAGCTTCGTCGTCTCGGCTCAGTGCAATAATTGCAACATCGTGCTCTTCACAATTCAGCCATTTAAAAAAAAAGCATGGTTGATCCCTCCGTCATAGGAATCGGAATAACACGAAAGTAATGCGTGCCCTTACAGAAGTAACTGAATGCTTAGTGTATATGATATAAGAGAGTTTGCATAATGTATATTGATGTTTGGCAGCTAATGGCACCGTTTAACCTGTATGCACCCACTTTGATGATTGGTGGTACATCTCCATCCGGACGACTAACGTCCATGTTAAGTGATTAAACAAGCCCTTGTGGTAGCTGTAGTAGTTAACGGTGAAAGCGTAATCAGAGAACGAGGTGTGATAGCCAGAAGAGCGTCGCATATTCGCGACTCCAGCAACTCATGCGGCACCTAGCGGCAGTGGGAGGAAACTGCGCACTTAGCTCCAAAACAGTCCGGACGCCATAAGTACCGTATCGGCTGCAGTCCTGGGTGGTAAGATGGGGCCGCCAGTAAAGAAAAAACGAACGGCCAAGCAGTTATGCTGTGTTCCTCAGTGCGTGTCTGCGAGATGGAAAGATAGCGCTATTTCTTTTCATGCATTTCCTTCCGAGGTCAAAGACCGAAGCCGCAGAGCGCGGTGGATTGCGAATCTTCGCATCGGCAAGGCTGTGACACCGACGATGACCGTTTGCTCGCGGCATTTTGCACGGGATGATTTCTTCTTTCCAGGTTAGACATAAGTATAAACTTCTGAACTAGAACCTATTGCATGACCATTGTATCTAGGGACTTTACGTGTCGCTGCGGCGCCTGAAGTATGTCAACAAATGTGGCACTGCGAGGTCTCGGTGCGCCATGTGCATTACAGTTGCGATTGAGCTGTACCTTATTTTCTTTGTATGTTAACCGGAATACGAGGACTTGGTCTATTGGGCACACGTGCGACTATTAGCTGCATGTATCATGCCGCAGTTCGAGCACATGTGCGACCTTTGAACGGTGTCTGCGTTGTTCGCGTCTTCTGCACTACATGTGGCGACAACCCGGAAGGCATCCTATGCACTTTCCAGCACAACGCTCGCGCATCGTGAACACGTGTAGGAAGTCTTAGTGTTTATTACTCGCGTACCAGCAAGTTCGGGGAAGCGGTCATTGTAACCTTGGCACTTATTGAAAGCGCAGTCTCTTGCATGGCACGGGCGAATTCGCAGTGCACTCAAAAAGCTCTTCGCGCACGAGTACGGATTTGTCTTCCAATCACGCGCGAATGTGTCCATATGATGCTGTTATTTCACTCAGCCGGTTTATTACAGTAATTGGTGAGATGCACGCCACCCTCGCGACAATTTTACTCGCCCTTGCAAGTCAAGAAAAACCAACCGCATCCACTTTTTGCTGGCGTACACCGTATTACAAGTGCAGTATTAGTACCTAAAGTAGCGTTATGTAGATTATTTCGATTATGCTGACGTCAGCGTCATAAGCATTCATCATTTTATTTTGTTACAAGCAACGTTAAACTGTGTCTTGCAGATGCTACGTTCGGTGTGCAATGTTTCATAACACTCCAAACATGACCCTAATTTGCTTGCAAGTGCCCTTTCTTTTTCCTAAAAACATTGCTTTTCTGTTGTGAAAAACTAAATGCAACACACATCGACGCATAAAGGTTAAACAATTTATTTTTCACATGGCCCATGCCAGTGAAGACGGCTAAAAAACATCGCCGTACCAAGCCAGAACCTACCAAAGACATCATGCCAGGATGAGAACAAAGATGCTCGTTTAAGAGAGCTGTCGCAGGCGAGGCTTCGCCGACGTACCGAACGGTCAGCCAGAGTGAGTTAGTTTGACCGCATAACACAGAACTTATCGTGCACATCTAAGGTGAACACGTCATAGAAGCTGATGTCTAATAATGTCTAACTTTTAAAATTATTATTGACCTTATCGACAACATGATTACACATATAAAGGATATTTTCCTTGCGAAGTACAATTGTTTTAGTTTTATCAGCTTGAATAGTAATGACGTATTCACCACAGATGTGGTCATCCCTGTACATAAGCCACGATTACATATATGGGTTAAATAACAATGTCAACACTTTTTCACGCATTACAGAATGAATCGAGCAAACACACTGCTCAAAGCAAAGCGAAAGCAAACACATTGCCTGGTGTACTTGGTCCTGCCAGCCCAACTATGGTAAATTGGCTGCCTGAAACTTCTTTATACTTCAGCCCACTGTTTTCTTTAACTAAACACGATATTACATTACAGGATGATCTCTCGTCCCTTGATGACAATGGCTTCAACCAAAGCCTTGTGCACAACGTAACCAACAAGGACTTGGAAAATATGGCAACATTTTTTTGTACATTTGTGATGGTAACTTGTTTTATCAAGACTCCATCATGGGGCTGTATTCTGAAACGATCGCAAAAGGCATAAGTGTTGCCTTTGGTGCACACTGATTGGATATTGAGCAAAACTGGGAAAGGTGCGGATGCTATCTACTTTTCCATCGATGTGACGGTGCTCTTGACATGCCTGGAATAAACGAACACCCCTGATCATTGGAAATTGGTGGTGAAGTAGAGCATCTCGGGGAAATAGGCAGTATTCAAGCCTTGGTGGAAATTCGTAGCAATTTTCGCACTGAAGCTTTCAGCAAGCATTACCTCGGTGTGTTTTCAGTACTTGTTCTTTTGCCCATGCGTGTTTTTGTGCGTGGTTTGAACATTCCAAGAACATGAACCATGCGTTGCTGGTTTATCACATGCCGCCAACATGTTGAGATTCTGAGACGAAGTCGCTGCGGTGGCACACGACAGCTGACCTCTCTGAGTACGCAAGTTAAACTCTCAGCAAAAATACATTTCACAAAAACGGCATTATTTAAATGGTTAGTGTGCTTTAAACTACTGCACAGGAAACATTGAAAGCACTTTCAACACGTGTTGCATTTCAAGTAGCCCCAGCTAAGCCTGACCACTGCGTATGGAAGCCAGCGTACACTCGAAAATGCCGCACTCGGGTTGCTCTGCGCTCTTACAGTATGTCCAATCCTGTGTTATGAGACATTCGTAACACCAACAGCTAGTGCAACAATGACGTTGCACTGGCTGGTTAGTGAACACATCAGATTCTACGTCACGAAAAGCAATATTGTCGTCTTTCGCGATCGTTTCAGAGTATGGTTTATGCTTTCTGGATTTACTTTGCAAAGAGCTTTTTATCGTGAGATGTGTGTGCTTTAACTGACGTACACAAAAACTTTGGACTTACTATTTCAAACTTTTCATTTAACATGCTGACATAGATTATTGGAAAAAAAGCAGTGAGAAAAATCATATGTCTCTACGTCTGAAGTCAGCGCTATTGGTTATTCCAGATATAATAACTCGCTTTTGTTGTGACAGGAATGTGCTTGCTAACTTGGCCCCCGGACACAAGTGGTAGAGTTCTCTGGAGAGGAAAAAGATGTGGCACATATCCTCGTAGAAATGGCTTCGGGGACTCGAACTACCGAACATAAAGCTGTCCAAGTGACAGCAGGTTTTTTTCCACACAAGTTTGTGGACACGATAAATAGCGACAACATAAATACTTTAACAGGCCTGCCATCAATAGAAATTTTGGATGCTCTAGTGAAATGCTACACAATGATTCATCCGCTCTCAGGACGGCATCAGTTGTCTGCAAAAGAAAGAATTGCTTTAACTTTGATAAAATTGAAGCATAATATTTCTACAGCTTTTCTTAGTCACCTTTTTAACTGTTCACTGACTACATGCAGCAACACAATTGCAGAAACAGTTCAGCATTTGTCAGAAGTTTTGACATTAAATGTGACTGTACCAGCAAAAGAAGAAGTTGTTGAGCATTTGCCCATGTGTTTTAAACAGTTCCGCAACGTGCGTGCCATTGTGGACTGTACAGAAATTTCAATATGCCAGCCTAACTGTCTGCGGTGTGCGTTGCAGCGCTATTCCTTCTATAAGAAGAGCTTCACAGTCAAATGCATGGTGACTGTCACACCAAGTGGTCTAATTGTCCACATAAGTAAAGGGTATGGGGCCGAACATCGGACAAGGCTATATTCTAACAAAACGGTCTGTATAAAGAACTAGATCCAGTCTCAGATGCCATCATGGCAGACCGCGGCTTTCTTATTGATGACACATGTGCAGACCATTTAATTGAAATAATCAGGCCTCCATTCAAACAACAACAAAAGCAGATGTCAAAAGGTGACGCACTTCGAAGACAAAAGATAGCGTCGGCCCGAGTCCACGTCGAGTGTGCTATACAGCGAATGGAGATATTTAAAGTCTTGTCAACAAGGATTTCCTGGAGCATGGCGGAACTACTTGATGACATTGTGATAGTGGCTGCTGTATTCACAAATTTGTCATCCCCAATTTTAGCAGCACATCGTTTTACAGCGAAAGCTGTTAAGAGATCATTTCACCGGCCGTTTTTGGCGCCGTAGTTGTCCGCCGCCGGCGCCGCCACCGCCGGTGTCCGTAACCAGTATCGCTCGAAATAAGAAAAAAAAACGAAATAAGAAGAAAATTCCAGGATGGAACGAGGTTCGAACCTGGGCTCTCTGCGTGGGAGCCCAGTATTCAAACTCTGAGCCATGCCGGTGCTTGAAAGTGCTTTGCAAAAAGGTCCTATACAGGCTTCATTTCGGGAAGGAACCACATCAACATATGCAATATAGCGTGGTAGAAGAGTAAAATGAGCACCAAGCGTCGCACAACGCGAATTCTGTAACCAGGCGTCACACAATGCGAAATGCGCAACGAGTAGGTTGTTGAATGCTTCCAACCCATTACAAAGGGGTCTGCCATAATTCTTCATTGTCATCAGGCAGAGCATCAACACAGTGCACATAATGACTTACATGCGTTTAGCAGGTACCAACGCTCTCCGTAGAATTACGAAAAATGGCACAGTGCCTGCTGCCCTACTTCGCAAAAATTACAATGATTTATAGCGTAGTGGGTTCCTCGCAAGTGCACTTGTATTGGTTGCCAAGGAAGCCCATAAGCGCATGATCCATTTCCTCGGGGTCTCAGTAAAGTTCTTCGCCCCCCCCACCCCGTCTCTCCCCCACGTCAACGTATGTTATACATCATGACGGGAGAATGAAATAGCGACCGGGCATCACCCAATGCAAATTACATAACTGGTGGGCCGTTTAAAGCTTCGAACCCATTACAAAGGGCTGAGCCATAATTCTTCATCGTCATCAGTCGTCGCGTCAACAAAGTGCACATAATGCCTTACAGACGTGTAGCTGGTGTCTCGCTTCTCCGCAGAATGACGAATAATGGCTTAGTAGGTGCTTCCCAACTTCAAAAAAATTGTGATTTATGGCGTAGTGGGTACCTTTCTAGTGTACTTGTATTGTAGCCCCAATAGAGCTTACAATGAGCTCTAGAAACGCCGCTCTTCCAGCTTTCGCTGTGACTGTGCTGCGGTTTCAACGCAGGCCTGGCGTTTTTTTTGTGAATACTTCAAGTGATTTTGCCACAGAGTTGTTTATCTTGAAATACTTCACATCATAAAAGTTGCTGAATACGGAATTAGCTTCTTTTGAGCATATTGCATGAGGTCAATTATAAAAATTGCTGGTGTTTAGTGCGAAAACTACGATATGATTATGAGGCATGCCGTATTGAAGGACTCTGAAATAATTTGATCAGATGGGATTCTTTAATATGCACCTAAACCTAAGCACACGGGTATTATTTTGCATTTCGGCCCCCATTGAAGCACATAAGAGGCTAGTACACTCCTTGCTGTAAATGTTTTTCCTCTTGTTTTAAGCTGCGTCACTATGTTCAGTTATGTCACTCGGCCGTTTCAGCTTTCAGTAATGATTCTTACTACGTGATTTACGTGCTGTACCTCTTTCTTTTTCTCAGCCAAACCTGCTGATAAGCCCCTCGGCAAACTTTTTGCAGATCAGCTACTATAGGCATGGTTTTATGTTTTTGTGCCCTTTTACAACTTGTATTCGTCATTGAAGTGCACATTTATGCTGCACATTCTGACGCAGGTTTTCGTGTGATGGTGTTCTGATATAGTTGCCATTTCATTATTCATAACTTGTAATAAGTCTGCGCAGCATCGTAGCTTTGTTTCAATGGGTTTATTAAATCTTGCTTTGCTCTCATTTTTTCACAAAATAAACCACACGAACTCATATTGCTCTGACCCGTTGTTGTTTCCCTTCTAAATGTAACCACAGTCGATTTATCTAGCCGAACAGAACACAAGCTCTAACATAGAGCAGGGTCCAATCTGTATACAATGAATATTTGAAAAGATGTCGAACAAGCAGAAGGTACACTGAATAAGTGGTTTCATTCGATTATGAAAGACGTTAAGGTGCGTAAACACAAGAGGACAGGACAACACAACTTTTCTCGTTCTGTTGTGTTTGTATTTGCATGCATAACCTCCTGTCATGATGGACTCCTGCCAACAAGCTCAAGTTTCTGTTCCAAGTTCCATTAAATTTCTGCTAAATACAATGCAAGCGGCTTTACTGGGAGGCATAAAAAATGAAAAGCCAGCAATACAAGGCGGGAGGCATTTGTGCTCTCTTGTCAGTAAATGATTATTATTGAACTCCCTAGAGGAGCTCTTCTTGCTGTAAATGTAATAAATGAAAAATAAGTGACGCCTAAAATGTAACAACCCATTAAGTGGCTCTGAAACACGTTTACAACTAATCACTGTGACATAGCCTTATGAATCCTTTGTTGCAAGAATTACAGATAAACAGCACTAATATGTTGACTTTTCTTCCGTTGGTCTCCACTAGTGCACTGAAAGCTATACTGGGTCTAACGAAGGGGCATCACCCTGCTCAGACGCTATGCTTTTTTTTTGTGATGGCGTTGCCACTCCTAGTTAATGCACAAGCAGCACTCTCGATGTTACATCGGCACCTGGAGCTGCATCACTTGCAGAAACCTACCAACACACACAGCTGTGAGCGCTCGGCACTGCACATTCTGGCATTCATACTATGTATGTTACAGAGCGTGGTAATGTCAGGGCTCTTTCAAATGGGGTTTCCTCAAACGAAAATATCAAAAACTTATGAAACGTCATGCCAGCAGAAAACATTCTTCTAAGAAAAACAATGTGTGTATTGCATCTGTATCGGCACCTGGAGCTGCATGCATCACTTGCAGAGACCCATCAACATACACAGCTGAGAGCGCTCGGCACTGCACATTGCAAGAAGCTATGATACAGTTTGGCACACAATAGGGCTCATTTCTTCTGTCTACCATGGTGCATGCACAGGACAATTCCATTTACACAATGTTTACAATATTAACAGCACTGAAGCGCAACGTAGAAATCAAATGTTGCAGGGATTAACAAGAACCTCAAATGAGACATAAAATGTTATGAATGAAAAGCCAATGCTTACAGTGAAATCAATGCATCCTTCATTTAAACCTCGCAATTCCAAAGACTGAATGCACTGCAAAAAGATGCCAGGGCTACGGAATAGCATTTTTGGCTTATCTCCTGCCACTTACAAATACCCTGAAACAATTAATGAAATTTTGCAAGCGTTTAGCATTATCAAATCATTTGCACCGCAACTCGGCCAGGGCAATTCATGCTGTCCCAGAGAAGAAACCTCGAGATAAACACTGTCGTGCAGCTCACTTTTACATGGAGCATATTGTGACACAGGCAGACGACGCGCGCTGCCCACTGGAGGTTCAGTGAAGTGGACTGGACACATCCTATCAGATCAATTGCCCATGCTACGTAAGAGCACCAATGCTACATACGTAAGGAGGATGCGAACAGCTAAAACCTCGTTTGAGCTGCTGTCATCTAAAACGATTCGCATGCTTAAAGTCGTGTAATAAATTTGTCAACTGACGCAGAGAGCTTTAGATCACTCATCAAATGTTTCTAAGGTCTTGGCTTACGACTAAATACAAAATATTCAAAAGCGATTCAGGGTTTTTTTCAAGGGGCCCTGCAACACTTTTTCAGCATGGTCCGAAGACGCTGCCGATCAGTAGTTGAGGCTCCCAAGAACACGCGAGCTAAACAATATAGCGCAGCACACTGCCTGGAATTTACTATAAATTTTCAAAGTCAGCTAAAAATCACTCCCTCTTCTCTTAACAAATGATGCTATATACTCAAGTTCCACATCATTGGCTGATTTGAGCATGTAAGGCTCCGTAGTTACTGCGGCCGCCGCGGAGCGCACAGTCACACTGAAAGTAAGCCGCGCGTTTGAAGAAAAAAAATTGCTTAAGGCCACGAGGCATGTGTGACGTACCTTCTCCCCCGTTACATCCCTCCCTGCTTAGCTTCTTGCGCTTTCGTCGGTATGTAACTCCGCTCGCACTTGACGGATTCTAAAAATTTTTGCGGTGGTCACTTCTCTAGGCAATTAAGCTCCTTTAGTAAAGCCATTCCATGGCTACTTGCGCATAAGTTGCAGGTCCCTTTTAAGTTTGGCTAAGCTGAAAAAAAAAAGCCTGCCACAATAGAAAAAGAAAAAACACAACACAGACAACATAAATAGTTGCCAGTCCACTTAAAACTGCGCAGCAAAAACTGCCTTAATGGATTAGCCGCAAAAGGAGCTCCGACATGACTGATTCTTTGTGTACGCTAATAATCACATCCTTGAACTCCTCAAATGCACACCTTTCATACTGCCTGACAGCACAGGAAAACAATGTATCGCTACAATATACAAAAAAATGAGCCTCTTTTACATGACATACAGCCATTTGCACGTTCCGTTGAGTGCAATATTCCAACTTCGGCTCCAGGCTGTTGAAACATTTAAATGAATTTTAGAGTTTGGTGGGGTCTTTTATCTCCAACATAACTTCTTTGCCCTTGCAGCATTGGCATGAAAACACTGCTAAACCATCGGGTGAGCAAGCCATAATAGGGAACTCGTCATGTAGAATAAGCTCTCTTTGGCGCACTTCTACAGTATGGCCCAACGTTACTAGAACAAACTCAGTTTAATAGCTCCGCCGGAGAGGCGGTCCGCGTGGCGGTCGTGAGAACTAGTGGCGCTGCAGTCACGTCTAGCTCCCGCGGCTGGCGCTTGTTGTGATCGGCGCCGCCGATGTACGAGCGCACGTGGGTTACAGCATCGGCTGCGCTTTGTTAGCTCGTCATTTTTGCGACTGTTCTTGGCCAGGCTCAGCGTCTTGTACGAAGACACGTGCATGATGTACGAAGCGTAACGAGGGCGAACATATTCACAGTGCGGTATGCCGACTTGCTTTGCGCCGGGCTGCAAGAGCGGCTACCGCAACGACGACTCCGCTTCACGACACTTCTTCGGTCCTCCAAAAGACCCTACGCTATTCAAGCTTTGCAGAGGCGTAGCCAGAAATTTTTTTCAGGGGGGGTTCAACCATACATTATGTATGCTCGTGCGTGTGTTTGTATGTGTGCGTGTATATATACACATGCAAAATTGAAAAATTTCGGGGGGGGGGGTATGAACCCCCCCCCTTGGCTACGCCCCTGAAGCTTTGCATCGCAAAGATAGAAAGCTTACTGCGCAATGCAAGGTCTGTGACGTTCATTTTGAGATTGACGACATTGTAGACCACTATTGTCGTGTCGTGGCGGGACAAGAAGTTTTGATCCCACGTGGAAAGTGGGAACTCGCGCCCGGTGCCGTGCCGCGCTTGTTCCCACCACTTCCACGCCACATTTCAAAACCAAAATGTTCGGGGTTTAGGCGCAAATCCCCCCCAAAACGCACGGCGTCCCGCGAAAGCGCAGTGCCCGATTTGGAGGAGCCACCAGAAATAGAACAGCAAAACGGAAGGAACGCGATTACCTATATACGCTACCGAGACTGAGAGTTGCATCACACTGACATTGGATCAGTTGTCAGCTGTCGCTATGCCTTCAAAGCAGTGGATTTTCGAGAGATTTTACGACGAGGTATTGAACAAGATGTGCGGAATATTTCACACTCGCCGGCTCGGGAACGGGCTGCTCAGCACAAAAATTTGACACGGTACATATAGAAAAGACGAGGACCAGCACTGGTCCACTTCTTTTCTATGTGTACCGTGTCAAATTTTTTGCGCTGAGCAGTTTAATGTTGGAATACCAACTAGCCCAATCCCACACTTTGCTTCGGGAACGGAGGCTTACTTGTGCAAAAGATATTTGTAGTTGACGAGCAGTTGAACTGCGTAGTGAACGGCTACAGCACGAAACGCAAACGGCTGTCGTACAGTGTAAGAAGTGCTGCGGGCATGGAACATCTGCTCGGTGAAGTTGAAAAACTGAAGTTGAATACTGACGACCCTTCTAGCGACAGAGTACGCGCGAATAACTACTCGGTGCTCACATCACGGCCGATCTCTTCGAATTGTTTAAGGCATCGTAGAAGGATGCGATGTAGAAAGATGAGACACCGAAAATACAACTATCCGCTGAAAAAATTGCTCAGAGACGACATCTATTCGCGAATAACTGCTCGGTGCTCACATCACGGCCGATCTCTTCGAATTGTTTAAGGCATCGTAGAAGGATGCGATGTAGAAAGATGAGACACCGAAAATACAACTATCCGCTGAAAAAATTGCTCAGAGACGACATCTATTCGATGTAATCGCACAGTGAGATTTCATTTAGCGAGTTCCCGTAAAATTTTCCGATTTTGGGTCAGTATCCCTTTAACCGTCGCGAAAACTTGTCTTGTAAACATTGCAAAGCATTGGTGATGTTTTCCGAGAATTTTTTCTTTTGAATAAATTGTAGAAACATGAGTACTGTTTTTCGAGAACGTTTTTGTATCTCGAGTAAGTACGCTTCTTTGTACACTATAAAGGCTTTTACAAACGTGTTGGGTTGTTCTTGGTCTAGATAAGACGGCAGCGGCTAAAATTGTGCTGGTAGTTATAAAAATTACGCTGAAAACCCTCATTCGCTTAGAAACTCCTATGCTTGGAAGTTAAGCGCAATGTAGACAGCTCAAATATTGTCACAGGGTCGTGACGTCGACGAAGCCAGCAGTCAGGAGGTCCGAGATGAAACTCTTTATTTGGCCGAACTTGTGGCCGGGAAACTGAAAGTCAAACTACAGCAATACACTGATAGCGGCGAACAGAGCGTCGACCGTCGATCAACTGACAAGCGGTCAAGCGCGTCGGCTTTTTACAGGCGCTATCGAACTTTCCAGCGATATCGCTGGTGGCGGCGTTATCTCTCGACAAAGCTGGAACATTCGCGTGCAGCGCGCAATCTTACCAAAACGATCTACTACAATCGCGAAGCTTCTCGAACACTGCTTCGCGGACAGCGTCGAGCGTTGATAACCGTACTTGCTGGTCAAACCCGAATACATCAAAATAAAACAAGAAGTGGGCGTTGCAATATAGACCGAACATCGATTCTTAGCCAATCAATGAACAACGCACGCGGGCCAATGCATACAGATAACCTTATGCATATCCACCTAAGTATCCACCAAACTAGTACAATAAGAAAGTTGCCGAGCAGTTGCCGCGAGCAACTGCGCGGCAGACCGCAGCGTTATGCCGTGGCAGCAGACGACGCGCCGATAGTGGCGCAAGACGGAACTGCAGCGCCGCTAGTTCTCGCGACTGCCGTTCGGACCACCCTCCTCCGCTGGCGGAGATACGGAGCTTTGAAACTGAGTTTGTTCTAGTAACGTTGGTATGGCCTAGGGCTTCCTGCCAACCTTTATAGGCACTACGGGCTGCGCTCTTTTTAACAATGCCAGCACGCATTGCAGGCGTAGTACCGTCTTGCTCCTTAAAATGAGCGAAAGAAAAGGGTCAATGTCGGCCGTACCTTTCGAACGAAGAAATGTCTTCGCTCGGGTCATACAAGCATGAGCGATGCTTGCAGTGACAAGGCCGTTTCGATGTCTGCGCCACTGTGGAGAATTCGATTGTTCCCGTGTGATGGATTCAGTCTCACTCCTAGCACTCTCCCCACTATATATCTCACACAAATTCTGCAAAACTTGTTCTGGCGCCTTCTCCTTGAATTCACGGGCCTTCATGGACAGCTTTTCCAGCATAGAAATTGGGACGGAACGGCAGGCTTGTTTAGCTGTAAAAATGAACACAGGCTTGAGTCAGATCCAGGCGAAAGAAAGCAACTGTAGAGTGTTAAGCCTGACCCCAATATTTATTCATGGACATCTATGCAAAATTTATATCGTCTAAATTGCTGTTTGCTACTACTGCGTTTAAAAACTTGCTTTTCAACAGCAACCGTAACATGTGCAGCAGACAAGTGGCCCTTAAATACCGAAGCATGCTTCACTGAAAAGTGATGCTTTCAATATTATGATGCCAGAATGCAATATAATTGGCTCTGACACATTCCTTTTCGCTGCTTAGCAAGTTTCGGCTTTCTCTGCACTGATATCTAGCTTAACTCGGTGTGACTATGGGCTCAACTTCACATTGAGGTGCCGTGCTGTGTTCTAGGAAAGGAATTTCTGGGATTCTGTGTAATGAATATCACCAGCATGAGCCACGGTTCATGCTGGTGGTGACAAACAAGCTATTAATAACAGCAGTCTAGGTAAAGATCAAGGCCCGTATCCACGAGAACATCTTACACTAAAAATGTTCGTAAGAGATTATTTCAGCCACTCACGATGCGGGACATATCATTATTGAAGCCTGCTAACCAGTGGGAAAACAAACTTAGGAAAGAGAAGTTTTGTTAATTCGGCCCCATTTTTACAAATGTTTTATGTTCATGAATAATCTAAAGTTCTCTATTCAAGTGCAGAAGAGGCGCTCTGCATAATCATTTAAGTGTGCCAAAGCAACTGTCCCAAGCATGGAGCCTATATAGTTTGCCACGACACGTCAGTCCCTCCAGTAGTTGCTTTGACACTGTTTACCACACGTAAACCTCCAACATCATGTTCAAGCATGCACCAAGACGAGCAAAGAGATGCAGCTCATTTCAAATCTTAGAGAAGCAGTGCTTATCTCAAGAAACAGCGCAGAAGCGGTTGGACATGGATTACCAACTAGCCCGACCTCAAAGCAGTGCTTAGACAAAATACACAGAAAAAAGCAACACCTGCATGCACAGCTTTCTAAAACTTTGTACGCATTCATAGCACGCACAATTGTGTTTCATCTAATACCACTTATGATAATGTATTCAATATTCTGGAAACTGTTTCTGATTGACCTAATGATCTCACACAGGAGTCTTCCAAATTATATGTAATTTTTCTGAAAGGATATATCTGGAAGCTGCAAAAAGCACTACCTTTAGTTAAGGTGTAAACATGTTATTCATTTCTAATTTGATAATTGTTTCTTCATAAATAATGGAGTATCAACAGCATACTCTACTCAAGTGCACAGGCACGGCTGCATTGGAGTGGCACTCAGGCAAAGGAACATCCACGCGCCTCTCCAGTGCGGCCATTACAGAAGTCGGGAAGAATCAAGTGTAAAACTGTCATTGCACAGTAACACATGACAACTGCGAGACTCACCATTCTTGGTACAAGACTCCGCCGCTGAGCTGTCAGGCCGTCGCCTGCGCTTTCTCAATAGGAATAAAGAACATGTTAGGGGCAATGAATAAAGCACAACACACAGCAACCTAATCTTTATCGCCAACCTGCTACCATAACAGCTCCTGTAGCAATTGTGTGACCTAGGCGGAAGTCATTACCATGCTAGAAATGCATCCTAAATTTGCACAGATGGCGCATTTCTTCATTCATTTAAGGCTGCTTGGAACAATCAGTCCTTAAGTAGCTCAATACAGCAACACATAGGAACTTCTGAGAACATGAACACAGCAAAATATTCGTTTCGAAATGGCGACTAAAGTTCAGTGGTGTTATTGAGGAAGTAGAATAGCAGCAGAGGAAGAATGCTGCAAGTCCTCTAAAATGTTACAATGCTTAGACTTATCGTATTTTTGATGGTCCAAAATGCCTTGTCGTAAAACCTACAAAAAACTGCGCGTGGTATACACAACAACTTGCGGGGTTTTTGTATGAGCACTGCATTCGCTCACCACATTTTCACTGGCACATTTTCACTGAGCAGCAAGGCAAGGTGAAAGTGGTCACTTGGAAACAGCTATGATATTGCAAACAAAAAGTTTTCATCAGTGTCTTTTATTTTCCCTGTTTCAATGACCAAGTGCTACAGTCGCCCTTATTGAATAAGTTGCTAATGGCACTTTTCTAATGATAGTCGACACTGTGCGCCAAGTAGATGTTAGAGTGCTGAGTGCAGGTGGGTTGAATAATGCACTGTTTCAGCATCCAATGCAACGCCCAGGCCACACAACACACTTTAGTTCGCAGCTCCAAAGTCCTTTTTGGACACCTATGGTATCTTGTCATGCGCCTAAGTAACACTTCTTTTTCAGTTTTCACCTACACTGAAATGCGGCTGCAACATCCGAAATCAAAACTGTCAACTCATGCGCTGCAGCAAGGTACTACAGCTACTACATAAATTTAACTGTTCGTAGGATGACATGGCTGCTTTAGTTTTTCGTACCTTCAACCCCTTTGGATTCCATAAATCAACAGACATGTACGAGCACAATAGGTACAAAAAATTTAGCAGTAAAGTGTATCTGATACCTTAGTTTCATTTTACATGTGAGAAACACTGGCTTCAATGCCTGTGTATCATTAAATTGAAAACAGGTGATTCCACAAGTGCATTACTCGTACACTCTTACTTGAACACTGCAACTGCAGAATTTGGGGCACTGTGCTGGAGGACCTGCAACAGCTGTGTGGCATCAATTGCAGGGACTTGTAGGGGAGGCACAGGTAGCTTCACATGACAATACGTCCGGATTGGTACTGGCGCATACATGTTTTGCACAGTTTCTTTTTCTGGCTCCATGCACAAGCCACATCTGTGCAGCTCAGTGCGGGCAGAGACCCAAGGCTTGATCTGGAAGCGGTTTTGCGGTACAAAGCATAAATGAGATACGCAAGTCGCAATTGGAAAACTGATCAGCATAATATTCTAAGCCAGAAGTGAACAGAAAGCTTTATGTACCTGCGGTGTGTATTATCTAATGCCCAGGATCTATATTTAGTAACAAAGCATAGCTGAGATACACAAGTTGAAGTTGCGAAATTCATAAATATAATGTTCTCAACCAGCACTGAACAGGCAGCTTTATGTACTAGTGGTTTGTAGTGCCCAAAGTCCACGTTTAGTAAGATTCCCTTAGAAAGACTGCTTTGAAATGTAGCAATGATCATGCATTGCATGTAAGTGTAAGCCCCAAAATCGTGGCATCCTTGTCCATGTATGCGACTAGTTTTTGCCAATAATGGGCAGTTAGAATGAAAATGATATGCACTAAACTAAGAAGAAAAAAATGTGAAAATTAACTGCTGCCTAGGCTCAGAGATTAGCGCATCAAATATTACATAGTTTCGAGAGAGGCAGTTGTTAATTACGATAAGGTCATGCACAACCGTTTAAATGTGCACCTGATGTCCGAAGGTTTTTTATTGTAAAGGGGTCCAGCGGTTTCTTTTCGTTGTTTCTTTCGACAACATCAGCAGAGAGTAATCTACAGCATTAACTGCGACTAGGCGAAGCAGCAGTGTCACCATGAGTTTACCTTCAGCGTAAAATGGAAAACAGAATTTTTGAAACGCCAAACTAGCTTTGCCGCAGCCTCGCAAAGCATGATGAACTAGGCCGCATGATGAAGTGATTTGAGATCGCGTCCGAGTTTCTAGCTTAGTGTGCAGCGGTATCCCCATATAGTATTGTTCTTTTTCTGACTATGTTTAAAATAAAATGTGAGTTTTGTCGGTGTAATGCAACAGACTCCTTTCATCGGCCCTATTGCTATCCCAAACTGGTGGTCTGCAGCAGCTCCTTGTGCGTCGGACACGATGAATGATGAAGCACGAACTGCGTTAGAGGAAAGGAAAAAAAAAACGAGTTCGGAATAGGAGCAGGGTCAGTTACGTTATGGCAGCTTTGCTTCAAAAGCAATGAAGCAGTGAGCTTGCTCTGCGTTACCATGCGCGTCGATGTAACTAGTCATGGGTCACCTACCTGTAACAGTGGATCAAGACAGCCGAAATGTCCTTGCTCTTCGCGGACAGTCCAGCTATGCACGAGCACTTCGCTTCAGTGATGGAGGGCTCCCGGAAAACACCGGCGATTCGAACGAGGATCTCGTGTGGGTCCCCAGTCACGCCGGATGTTTGCACACACAACGCGACCACTTCCAGCACGCCACTCGCGCTTGCAGGACCACTGGTTCCTACTAAAATTGATGTTCCCCTTCCACAATGCCCCATTGGGCCTGTAAGGTATTTTGAATAAATAAATAAATAAACAAATAAATAAATAAATAAATAAATAACTAAATAAATAAAATGAGATGCTCAGCATCGACAACCCGCTCCCCTTCTACAAAACATCGTGAACTGCAGTCACATTGCAAAAAAGTTAATATTTGTGTCAGAGACAGCGGATGCGGGGACCTCCGTGAATCCGCCATGCTGCACAGTGTGGCTAGACCGTGCCAGACTCCGCAGTGCCCTCTCATGTTGATTTGAGTCGCGAATAAAACCGACGTTAAATGACGTCACGGCCGCCATGTTTGAAATAATTTTTCTAGTTTATCTGTTAGCCGCCTCAGCCGTGTTCACCGATATGGGCGCTGTTGTTACGGTTATCGCTTTTGGCGGGCTGCTTGTGTGTATGTCGTTGCAGTCAACGTTGCTGTGTCTTCTGCCCACGCTTCACGCTGCGTTATGAGCACAGTGTTCATTGCCAGTGCTAGTAATTACCTCCTTTCAAGTTACACTGACTGCATGTACCTCGAGGAACTGTGTACGTATGTTTCACGTGTGTGTGATGGCGGTTTTCGTTTTGTTTGTGCTACCGGTCTGTGACGCGGCGGATAAACTTGCGCTGCTACCTGGCCGCATTGTTTGGGCATGCCTTTTCATTGTGAATTTAGGGACTAGATATTCTGATGACATTCATTTCTTTTGCCTCATTTACTTCCTTGATATAACAGAGAGAGCGGGACACGCAGAAAGTATTGCGCTCATTCCAGCGCTCGAAGTTTCGAAACGTGGTTCGCATGAGTGAGTTTCGCGTGTTATTTAGGTTTTCTTGATTGTACTCCTGTCTGCAACGTTCTTGTGCAACGAAGTGCAGGGCCTGTGCCTCCGCTTCGCCTCACAGCAGGCGTATATACAGGCCCCGTTCTCTACTCGATATATTCGACATATTGGCCACCCGGCATAGTTTATGCTCTTCTTGGTGTCTTTATTACGCGTTGGGTCATCCGTAATGGTAGATTATGTGGTGTTGTGTGTTTGCCCGTTGCAGTTATGAGTTTAAGGCGTCTGATTAGCTCGCTTGTGTACGACGCTGTCGGAACTTCACCGTAACGGTGGTAGTCTTGTAGTTTTGAATTCGATTGCTCACACGTTTAGGAAACAAGTAATTGCTCGAAAGATGTGTGTCTATCCCGGCTGTGGAGGTCGCATTTCGATGGAGGCGAAATGCTGCAAGCTCGTGTACTGTGCGATGTCAGTGCATGTTAACCCTAGGTGATCGAAATTTCTGGAGCCCACCATTATGACGTGCCTCGTGGTTTTGCCACGTAAATGCTCAGAAATTTTCATTAGGTAATTGCTTATTGTGACAAAAAAACGAGGCGAGGTCGTTCAAAAAAACGAGGCGAGAGCCATATATGAGAAGGTAGTGTTTTGGGTTTGTTCGCAGGGCCTGCGGAGCAGCCTGAGACATCATGTTCAAAGAACACGTCATTGTGACTTTTGGAAGGTGCTTTCTACCTTGGACGCTTATGACGAAACAGGACCTACCGAGGAATGCCACTCATTTCCAATGTGAAAGTGGGTATGATTTTTATGCTTCATTTCACAGGGCGTAGAAGTCATGTGCAACGAATAGTTGCAATGTCAAATTCGCTCAGCGTCTGAAAGAGCATCATAATTTTTTTATATTGTACTACCATATCCTGGATGCCCTCTGCCATCTTTATGAAAGGGAAATGTGCGAGTGCATGGCAGGTGGCCTCATCGGACTCATGTGCGACAGAATGAAATTCGAAGATGTTGTGCTTGCAAAAACACCATGTAAAATGTTGTTTCTTGTTCCAAATTTACCTTGTAGCATGCTTTAAACAAGAACAGCATTATTCAATTTAGCATAGACATACTGCATATATTGCAGTTTCTGAAATGGTTATAGGAGTGATTGTGACGGGAAGCGTGAATGCTATATCAGATTACACTCTGCTCACATACATATCAACAAAGTATGGAATGTACCAGATTGTCTGCAGGCAGGACACGTTTACGTTAGCTTATCATTACCACCATAGTATTATTTGCTGAAAAGCGTATTTCGGGATATGTACATCTGTCTTCTCCCAGTTCGCCTAATTTAAATTTTCATAGTTTATCATTAAGTTTCTCATTTTGCGCACTTTGCATTCATACTTTGATTAGTTGTTGTATGGTTAGATACAATGTAACAGTAACTAAGAACTCCTCCTTTTACATTTTGAAGTGTTACTGTTGGACATGTTTGCAGTTTATAGTGCACAAGGCACATGTCTACAACTGTTCTTTCAAACCTTCAGACCCAGCTATAAGCAAAACATGATTTTCAACATATGTGTGCAGCATGGAGAAAAGTTCTGTCATATTGCAAGTTATAGTATGAGATAGAGATATGGAAGGATGTTGTGTAGAGGTATTGCCTAAATTATCTATCAGTTCTTCCTTAATAATTTCATAGGTCAAATGGCTGCTGCTTTTGTTAAGATTTATAATGATTAAGTAAACAGGAATACGTGAGACAATGCAGCACAGAGAAGCTCACTTGCAAAAAGAAACACCAGACAGCTAGTTGACTGTGCAGAGTCAGCTGTCTATAACATGCATTGGATGCTATGTTGGTGTATGCAGAAGGTCTCCAAGTGATTGCTTCCAAAAACACTAGAATTGCACGGCAGTAGCGGCATTAAGGGTTTCTTAATGCATGCTCTAATGAATAAAAACAATGAAAGCATTGTGGATCTGAATGGGCTTTCTCGAGCCCGTAGAATTTTTATCAAGTACAGCAGCTGACTGACTTACAAAATTATTGCGGTAGAATTGGTCTATTTGGATGATACCTGTGTGTAAATACAGTCTCTCCGCAACAAGCTGTCGTACCTGTGATGTCACATAAATATTGAGCAAGCTGCGCATGCGTGATCTAGAATATGTAGTGCAGGTGTCTTTCGCGCATTTTTAAATATAAGCTTCTTAATTGCCACCAGCGTGTTTCATGTTTTCTGCTTGTCCTTGTCTTGTGTGCTTTATGGTTCAGTGACTCTGTAGGTGCTGTACTAACAAGAGCTAACTTGCATATTGCAGGCATAGGACATCTCTTATTTCAGAAATATGTAATATGCTATCTTTGAACTGCGCAGGCTGAAGGTGGTGACTGCTTCATGAACTCTCGGTCACCTGTGAGCGTAAGCACCTGCAGTGACTGAGTTGCATCGATCATAGAGGGAATTCCCACAAGTAGCATCGTTGAAAGGAGCACAGACCGCCATATGCACTGACCATGCACGCCGAATTTTGTTGTGGGCATCTTTCCTACTGGCATCTCGCAAAAGCTCTCTAGCATCCTTGGATGCCTTAAACTGCAGCAAGTGAGTATCATAGCGGAGTAAAATGCAGCGTGTGAACATGAAAAAGCACATCCATGCACCGCACACCATCAGACCATGGTATTTGATCTTATGGAAACAAGCAAGCATTCACAAAGGGCTGCACCTGCAGTCAGTGACTGTTATTGCAACATAAACTGATGCCTTAATGTCAGCTGGTGTTTTTGCAAGACATTTTTGATTTGTTGTTGCAGAAAGGATGCCATATAACATAACCACAACATAACCAGCTCATTGCCAACCAGTGCTTCCCTCATGCTACTTCAAGACCTTTGAGAATTGATGGTTATGACCTTGAGGTTTATGTAAACGACCGCCTCACTGGGCCTCATTGGTGTTTTTTCTCCTTTGGCGCATTTCTCATGTCGCATTTTTACTTGCTCATTGTGAATTGTTACCTATTTTAGTTAATATGTGACCCCGATCTGTTAGTAGAGTGAATGTTCTTACTACTGGCCGCGTCAGTCATACTTTTGATGGAGGTAAAAATGCTGGACGCCACTGTACTATGTGATGTCGGTGCACATGAAAGAACCCCTGATGTTTGGAATTTCCAGAGCCCTCTATTATGGAATGCCTTATATTCAGGAGGGTTTTGGCACGTAACATCGCGGAAATTAATATAGTATAAATGTTCTTACTGGTCTCTCTGGGTTCAGTGAATTTTTGGAGCAGCTGCCAACTTTGTGAGATCATAGAAATAATTTTAGTCACGCTCTGTAGCTTCTTGGTCTACCCTGGTTAAATATAAATTTTTTTAAAGCAATACAGATAATTTATGCGACCAATTAACAAAAAGTTGTTAATTAACTTTTTAATTCCCTTTACGGCAGTCTTTTATATTAGAAAGTTGTAGTGCATCCCAATTTATGGCATACATTTTTTTTTAGAAATCGCAAAAACTGCACGTAGTGAGAGATACTCATCATCAAATTTTAAGGGTGAAATCGAAACTGATCGAGCCCGGCGCAGAGGAAAAGTTCTGTTGCATAAGACCGGAACTACACGTGACAAGAATGTGACCAAATTTGAATCAAGGCTTGCTGGATCAGAATGTGGTCAGGAAAATCAGCATGCATTCTGAGACAGTCTAGTGGACAGCTCACTTTTGAGTGGGATGAAAAAATCCGTAAACAGGGGGTGGGTGCTCGAGCCAAGGTTTCGACAAGTGGACTTGTCTTCTTCAAGGCTAGAACTGATTGTCAGTTCCAGCCTTGAAGAAGGCAAGTCCACTTGTCGAAACGTTCTCGAGCACCCACCCCCTGTTTACGGATTTTTTCATCGCAGCTTCCATCTTCCACTTCCTGCGGTTTTTTGGGTGGGATGTGTGATGTTAATCCGTTTCTCTTTAAACTATAAACAGGCGCAAAAATTATTTCGCTTTTCTGTGAGAAGAAGCGTCACAGTGGCTGCCCGAATTTTATGTTTCACAGACAAAAGAAAGGTTGATAGTACGTTTTTCTGGCACACAGCTCAAAATAAACAGATAAGCACCAGCCACTGCTTGCAAAGGTGAGATGATCCGCTGGTGCAAGTGTAATGATTTGCCGCTTTTTATGAAAAGATACGGCCAAGATACACCTTCATTCAAATTTCGTCACTTCCTTGTCAGTGGTAGTTTCGGTCTGACGCAATAAAATGGTCGCATTTTCTGCATGCTGGATGCGATGAGTTTCACTTTTACCCTTACAATTCGATTATGAGCATTTGAAATTATGTGCAACTTTTGCGATTTATAAAAAGGGGTATGTCATATATTGTCATACACCAAAACTTTCTAATATTTATTTATTTATTTATTTATTTATTTATTTATTTATTTATTTATTTTCATACTCTCAGGGCCCGAGGGCATTACAGAGAAGAGTGGTCTGAGAACAATACATCTATAACTGCTATTTTGTAGGCGGCAGATTCTTCGATTGCAGCAATGGAGGCAGGAAGGTGGTTCCAGTCACTGCTTGTTTGCGGCAAAGAAGAAGCATGGCAAGTGTTAGTGCGGCATATGGGAAATTTAACTTTGAGACGATGGTCGAACCGTGGTGATACATAATCTGGGGGAAGGAAAATATCAGTTTTAAGTGTTGGATTCGTGTAAAAGATTTTGTGAAATAGGTTTAAGCGGAAATACTTACGGCGTGACTTAAGTGTTGGTAGACCTAGGGTAGCTTTCATTGAAGAGACACTGGCGTAGCGGCTGTAATTGGAAAGCGCGAAACGAGCTGCACGGTTCTGAATGGACTCAAGGGCTGTAATTAATACGGAGCTAAATGGATCCCAAATAGAACAAGCGTATTCTAATTTGAATCTAACGAGTGTTGTGTACAATTTAAGTTTTAAATCTGAAGGAACGGATGAAAAATTACGGCGGAGAAATCCAAGCATACGATTTGCGTTGTTAATTACATATTCAACCTGCATATTCCAAGAGAGGTTGTGGGTTATATGCACGCCAAGATAACGGTAACTACTAACGGGGTTTAAAGTGGAGTTTTGAAGGGCATAGGAGAAATTGTCCTTAACTTTTTGTGATGCATTACTCTCATAACTTTACACTTACTAATGGTTAACTTCATGAGCCACTTGTCGTAGCAGTTAGAAACAGCGTCAATGTCGGACTGCAAAGTAGAAACGTCATGTGGGTTATGAATGATACCATACAGCGCGCAATCGTCAGCGAAAAGCCTAATGGTAGAATTATTTCCGACAGGTAAATCATTAATATAAATAAGAAAAAGTAATGGACCTAAAACCGAACCGTGTGGTACGCCTGACGTAACGGCAACGGTAGGAGAGTTATAATTATTAGCGTGAGCATACTGCAGACGGTTTGTTAGAAAGCAGTGAATCCAGTCAAGGATGTTAAGATCTATACTTAGCTTGCTCATTTTAAGAAGAAGGAGAGTGTGCGAAACAGTGTCGAATGCTTTTGCGTAATCTAAAAAATATGGAGTCTATAATGAAATTGTTGTCGAAAGCACGAAAAAGATCGTTAGTAAAAGAGAGTAGCTGCGTCTCACAAGAGAAGTGCTTCCTGAAACCGTGTTGCTAAGGCGAAAAAAATGAATTGGATTCAAGAAAAGATACTAAGTTCGAATAGATGATGTGTTCAAGAAGTTTGCAGGGTACACTGGTTAAAGATATTGGCCTGTAATTGAGGGGAGAGTGGGTGTTACCCGGTTTGTGAAGTGGAACCACCTTATCCACCTTCCAATCATCTGGCAAAGTGGAAGACTGCAGAGACTGTGAAAAAAGTTCAGCAAGTATAATGGAAGAATAAAGCTTTGTGTTTTTTAAGAACTTTAAATTGATGTCGCCATTACCTGCAGAGCTAGACAATTTCATTTTTTCTATTATACGGCACACTCCATGTGAATCAACAGAAATGAAATCCACAGGAAAAAAGGAAGGATCTTCGACAGAAGGAATGGAAAAGGGTGTTGCGCCAGAAAAACAGGAAACAAATACATCGTTCATCACATTGCAGCAATCACGACTAGAAACAGCATCACCATTGATATCGAATAAGTGAAAAGTTGTAGATCTGCTGCCACGAACTACATTCCAAAATTGCCGGGGATTATCTTCCAGTAGAGCGGGTAGGGTAGTTTTGTGGAATACCTTTTTAGCCTGCGCTATGGCATTTTCGTACTCGTGTTCAGCGACGCAGTACGCGTGCCAGCGCTCAGACGTCATTACCACTTTTGCTCGGCGGAAAATCCTTTTCTTCTTGTTTAGTAAGCGCTTCAAGTGGGCGTTAAACGAAGGGGATTTAGAAGAAGAAAGGAGTCGTTTTTTAGGAATGTAGAGGTCAATCAAAAAAGCGACCTTTTCTTTAAACATAAACCAATTTTCTTGAATGGTGCGAGTAAAAAACCCGGCATATAGTCAGTGATGAAATTAGCAAGTTCATTATTTATTGCGGTAAAGTTGGCGTTTTTATAATCTAATAAATTTAACTTGTTTCGTGCAAGGCAAATTGGCATGAATACTGCAGTGAATAAAACAATGATCACTTATAATAATAATATCTGGGGTTTAACGTCCCAAAACCACCATATGAATATGAGAGACGCCGTAGTGGAGGGCTCCGGAAATTTTGACCACCTGGGGTTCTTTAACTTGCACATAAATCTAAGTACACGGGCCTCAAACATTTTCGCCTCCACCGAAAATGCAGCCGCCGCGGCCGGGATTCGATCCCGCGACCTTCGGGTCAGCAGTCGAGTGCCATAACCACTAGACCACCGTGGCGGGGCACAATGATCACTTAGACCAGGCATAAAGACTAGAGGTGAGACGAGTTATGGAGTGGTCGTAAGCAGCAAATCTAGCACATTAGCGGAATGAGGTGAGCAACGAGTAGGCTGAAGTACCAGTTGCTTAAGGGGAAAATCTAAACAAACTATAATGAAAACACTGGGCTACAAGCGGTGCTCGTCGTAACAGTAGCAGCAGGAACTGGACGGGCGCGGGCAGCGTGGCAGCACGAACACGGGCTAGGCAGCTCCAGCTCGTGCCTCGCGCAGGGCTGGCGATGTGGCTGCAGCGCTGGACATTCCTCTTCACTACAATTCGTCCCCCGTCGGAAAGGAGCCATCCTGGCGACTCACGGTGAACTTATTACGAGCGGATCGTAATAGGGCTTCAGACGCTGTACGTGAACAGTTTCACGACCTCGAAAGCGTTGGTCCGTAGATGGTGTGACTGGTTCGACGATATAGTTCACAGGTGACGTCTGCGCAACAACACGGTAGGGTCCCTGATACTTGGAAACAAGCTTGGAGGAGAGACCAGTAGGGACAGCTGGAACCCAAAGCCACACAAGGGAGTCCGGAAGAAAGTGAGGATACGGGTGGTCATCGTCGCGCCGAGATTTTTGTCTCCATTGGTCGACGGTTGTGAATGACCGGGCGAGCTGACGGCATTCCTCGGCGCGGCGGGCAACTTCAGAGATGGGTGTAGATTCGGAGGCATCGGGTCGGTACGGCAGAATGGTATCGAGTGTGGTCGAGGGTTCTCGGCCATATACGAGGAAAAATGGCGAAAAGCCTGTAGTCGCCTGTGGAGCAGTGTTGTAGGCGTACGTCACAAAGGGCAAAATTAGGTCCCAGTCAGAGTGATCCGAGGCAACATACTTAGAGATCATGTCGCCAAGGGTGCGGTTGAATCTTTCCGTCAAGCCGTTAGTTTGAGGATGGTAGGCGGTAGTAGTACGATGAACGATACGACATTCGGCAAGGAGTGCGTTCACGACTTCGGAAAGGAACACACGTCCCCTGTCGCTCAGAAGTTCGCGCGGTGCGCCGTGACGGAGAATGAAGTTCCGCAGGAGGAAAGATGATATGTCGCGGGCCGTGGCAGCAGGCAGAGCGGCTGTTTCTGCGTATCGCGTCAGGTGGTCAACAGCGACAACTACCCAGCGGTTTCCAGAAGCCCTGCACGGAAGGGGCCCATACAGGTCAATGCCAATGCGGTCGAAGGGCCTGGCCGGGCAAGGGATTGGCTGGAGCGGACCAGAGGCGTGCTGATGAGCAGCTTTGCGTCGTTGGCACTGTGGGCAGGACTGAATGTACTTGCGCACAAAGGTGTACATGCCTCGCCAATGGAACCTGGAGGAAAGGCGGGCGTATGTTTTGAAGACGCCCGCATGTGCGCACTGTGGGTCAGCGTGGAAAGCTGAACATATTTTTGCACGAAGATGGCGAGGTATGACCAGTAACCACTTGCGGCCGTCAGACGTGTAGTTCCGGCGATAGAGGAGACCATCGCGGATTTCGAAGTGGGAAGCTTGACGGCGCAATGCTCGAGAAGCTGAAGAAAAAGTCGACGGGTCGGAAAGGAATCGCAGAAGGGCGCTGATCCAGGCATCCTTGCGTTGCTCAGACGCCATGTCGCAGCCTGCTGGGAACGGAAGTGTTTCGTCTACGGCAGATAGGCAGGAAGTCCTTTCGGTTGACACAGGCGAGCGTGATAGGGCGTCGGCATCGGTGTGGCGGCGGCCAGACCTGTAGACGACACGCATGTCGAAATCTTGCAACCGCAAAGCCCATCGAGCTAAACGGCCGGAGGGGTCCTTCAACGTAGATAGCCAGCAAAGAGCATGGTGATCTGTCACTACGTCGAAGGGGCGGCCATAAAGATAGGGTCTAAATTTGCCAAGAGCCCAAATTATGGCCAGACATTCCTTCTCCGTAACAGAATAATTCTTCTCGGCTTTAGTGAGGGTACGGCTTGCGTATGCGACGACGTATTCTTGGAACCCCGATTTGCGCTGCGCGAGCACGGCGCCGAGTCCAACACCGCTGGCGTCGGTGTGTACCTCAGTCGGAGCGGAAGGGTCGAAGTGACGCAGGATTGGCGGTGAGATTAGCAGACAGCGCAACTCTTGGAAGGCATCGTCACAGGCGGGCGACCAAACGTAAGTTTTTGAATCGCTTCGTAGGAGTTGATTCAAGGGAGCGGTGATGGTCGCAAAATTACGAATGAAGCGGCGAAAGTACGAACAGAGGCCAAGGAAGCTGCGAAGTTCTTTTAAAGACGCAGGTCGAGGAAAGTCAGCGACTGCCCGAAGCTTGGCGGTGTCGGGAAGAATGCCGTCTTTGGACACAACATGGCCGAGGATGGTGAGCTGACTTGCGCCAAAGCGGCATTTCTTCAGGTTGAGCTGAAGGCCGGCGTCAGTTAGGCACTGCAGTACTTCCTCTAGCCTGCTGAGATGTGTGGGAAAATCTGGTGAAAATATAACTACGTCATCTAAGTAGCAGAGGCACGTTTTCCACTTAAGACCACGCAAAAGATTGTCCATCATCCGCTCGAATGTTGCGGGCGCGTTGCAAAGACCAAAAGGCATGACACGGAATTCGTAAAGACCATCAGGTGTGACGAAAGCCGTTTTAGGTTGGTCGTCAGGTGCCATGGGGACTTGCCAATAGCCGCTCCGTAAGTCGATAGAAGAGAAGAACTCCGCGCCTTGGAGGCAGTCAAGGGCGTCGTCAATTCTCGGTAAGGGGTAAACGTCTTTTCGAGTTATCTTGTTAAGACGACGGTAATCAACGCAGAAGCGAATTGACCCATCCTTCTTCTTAACAAGAACAACTGGAGATGCCCAGGGGCTATTCGAAGGCTGGATGACGCCGCGCTTCAGCATGTCAGCTACTTGGTCGTCGATAACCTGGCGCTCTGTCGCGGACACACGATAGGGTCTTTGTCGCAGTGGCGCATTGGTACCCGTGTCGATGCGGTGACTTACAGCTGACGTGCGGCCGAGGGAAGCATGCTGGCAGTCGAAGGAAGAGCGGAACTTGTCGAGGAGGCGTAGAAGCTGGGCGCGTTGAGAAATGGTTAGCGTGTCGGCGATGGAGCTGCTCAGTACGTCAGGCGTAGTAGTCTGCTGCGAGGAATCACAGGACACTCCGGCGACTTCGTGTTCGGCGGTAGAACCGGTTGGCAGGTCAATGATGGTAGAAGGGTCGACACTGTGGACACGCCCGACGCACTCGCCACGAAGCAGTGTTAAAGGACATGACTGCAGGTTCGAGACGAGCAGTCTGCTGACGCCGTGACGAATTTCCAATACGGCAAAAGGCAGCGGGGAGCATTTGCGACAGGCGAAAATGGCAGATGGCGTAAAAAGGGCGCTCGACTCGGCGATGCTGTTGCAGGACACCGTGGCAAGGGCAAAAGAGTGCGGCGGTATTGAAACGTCTTCCGCAACAAATAGTTTGTCCTCGGTTTCAGGAGCGTCAAATAACGGGGCGTCGCAAAGCACTTCAAATGCCACTTCAGCGCGAGAGCAGTCGATGACAGCCTTATTAGCGGAGAGAAAGTCCCAGCCCAAAATGAGGTCGTGGGAGCACGAATGCAGCACTAATAATTCGACGACATAGAGCAGGCCATTAATCACAACGCGAGCAGTACATGCAGCGGCCGGCGTGATGCGATCGGCGCTGGCGGTACGAAGAGATATGTTCGATAGCGGCGTCGTAACTTTTTTTAGCAAGCGGCAGAGTTTGGCACTCATCACTGAAACTGCGGCACCAGTGTCGACAAGGGCGAGTGCAGCGACGCCGTCCACAGATACATCAATAACATTCGTCAATAACATCAATAACATTCAAAAATGACGAACATTCCATTGAATTTGCCGTAAGACTTGGTGGGTCAGTAGACCAGATTATACAAGGCAAATTAAGATCTCTAAAAAGAAATAAAGGACATTTGGGAAACCGCATAGTCAACTTATATAGGATATCATGTAATTCTTGACAAAATGTTGTTGAAAACTGTGGTGCTTTGTAGCACACACTGAAGAAAAATTTTCTATGCCCTGTAAATACACATGCGCTAACAAATTCCAACTTAGTGTCGACCACAATCGCACTAGAGACCAAGGTATCCCGGACAACTATCAACACACCACCGCCTCGACTATCAGTACGATCCGAACTGGCAATCTTTGCCACATTCAAGACGATATTTCCACGTTCGTTTATTGCCTTATATTGATGTATTCATATTTCAGCCACACCAATTGTTAATGCTTGGTGCAGACTGCCTCAATGTCTGGAAAGCTTCTTCGTGATTTTTTTTTCGATCAATCTGTTGTGATCACACGCAGAACGCACAGTCAAGTTTCGAGAGCTTATGCAAGCACCAGCGATAACGCTGGAAGGTTCTATAACTGTTTTATTAAAGACGCATTCTGCTGATGTTCAGATTACTTGACGGCTCACAGTTGCTCATGCTGCTTTCACTTTACAGTGCGTATGTCTTGCACATTGTATTTTCATTTTTGGGCACAAATTCATCCAAATAAAAAAGTTTAGTCTTGAACACACTGACTGCTGCCTTCGTCAGTATCACTGCCACGTGACACTATAACTACAGCTGTCATGCTGCCCTTGTGCAGGAGACTCCGGCTATCCTTTGGAACCGTGGCTCATGACGCCAGTGCTCGGACGTCCAGCTAGTGGCACCCCTGAGAGCGAGTATAACAGGGCCCACACCACCATGCGCAATGTTGTGGAGAGGTGCATCGGGGTCCTAAAGAGCAGGTTCCGCTGCTTGCAGCGTTACCGGACTCTGCTCTACAACCCCGACAAAGCAGCCACCATCATTGCTGCTTGCGCAGCTCTTCACAACATTGCGATGGCGGCACGCGAGCCTGTTCCTGAAGGGGACGATGACGACACCGACGACGATGACGACTCTGAGGTGCCACCAGCAGCTGATGAGCCACTGCCGCCACCAGAACGAGGTCCAGCACCACGGCTGTTGCATCTCAAGGGACAGCAGCAGCGCAGCCGCGTGGTTAACCTGTTCAGTGGACCGCGGACCCCACATGCTGCGCACCTGCGTAGCGTACGCAGCCGCCTGCAACGACCTCGGCAGCGTTGCGTGGTGCGTGTTTCTCTTTGTTCCTTGTGTTAGTCACTGGCATGTTGAAGAAAAGCTCGCTTTATTTTAATGAAACAACATTGACAACTTGCTGCAACATTTTTAATGAAACAGGGTTCTCTTTACAATGAATGACCCATTTGTGAAGCATTGCCATCTGAATGAAATACTTTGACCAGCTTCTCACAATATGGTGCTTCACACTAAGCACAAGTGAGAGCTCAACTGTAAATGGCACACGATGCCATTCACAGCCACAGTGGTAACCTGAAAAGGCAGCCTCAACCAGCGCAGCAACAGGGGCCAGTTTTACTGAAACAAGGATTGTGCTTTTACACATGGAGTAAACATTCATTACACATATCACAAGCAATGCACATATACGGCAAAATAAAGCTACTTTGCATCAACACGTGCACTTTGCAACACAAAAGTCATTGCAGTACATGAAAACAAAGTACAGTTGAACCCACATATATCGAATTGACTAAACGACTATAACTGGTTCGATATTCGCAATGCCCATAGACTGTCGCGCCGCCAAGCGGAATTCAGGAGCGTCCTCTCGAGGAGGGTTAGTAGACGACAAAATGGCAGCACTACGCAGTCGCTCCCTTGTTCAGCTGTGCTAGCCTCAGTGTTAACGCGCTGGCAAGAAAAGAACACTACGACTTTGCATGTTCCCTGCATCAGTGAACAAACCGGGCCCTCCGTGACACAGGAAATCTGATTCGTTCTTGCGAGACGCGAAGTTTTCGTGAAAATAACGTGGCAACTCGCACTTTCAATACTATAGCTCACAGCGTACACATACTATCAGCTTCGCGAGGCTTTCTGTAGCCACGTAGGTTAGTTAAATGTTATCGTCTGGCATAATCAGTTGAAGCGCACCCTGTTTTGCTTGCATATAGCATTGGTCAGTCTTTCTTGTAGTGCATGAATCCCATAACACTGCACGCGGGAGGTCCCGCGGGCACGCGATGTGCTTTTGTATAACTGAGCGATCTCAAGCTGGCGATACCTCTATCCTTTGTCAGTAATGCGCTGTTACGAATCGTGCGAGCGACGTTTCGATCATTCGAGAACGCGTCTTATCGACGCCTTTCGTGGAGCGAACGCTTGCCACGCCGTCCTTCGCCAGTGTGTTGGTTTCATATTTCATAGCCAGCGCTGCGCCGCTTGTTTTTGTACATTTGTTGGTAGGTGGCAGCACACTGCAAGCGATTTGCTTGTTGACCGGTCTGAGAGCAGTCCAGACGCCTCTCTAATTGTAAACGTGGTGACGCGGAGTGGTCGAAGTCACTCGACGGAGGAAATTCTTCAGATTGCTTTCAGCAGTGATGTTGAAAGAAACCATCTTGAGGACTAGGATTTTTCACTGGACGTTGAAGACTGTGCAAGCACCGAGAGTGACTGCGACGATGAACGATCAGCTGCTAACTCACGAGGAGCGAGTTGCACTTCACGTCCCCTCGTGCGTTAATGTTCTTTCACGCCCGTAAGTCACTTTGATTGTATTTAATGTATAATGTCCTAGAGCGAGATCAAAATAAAAGCATAGTTCCTCTTGTGCATTGCATGTATCAATTATTGTGGATATTATGGAGCGCCGCATGCCGCCAACGCGCTCGAGCTCGACCAGCGAAGCGAAATGGTTATAACGATAGAACGTGCAGTCACGGCCGCAATGCACGCCTCTCGGCTAACTTCTTCGCCGTTGCGAAAGCATACGTGTGCATTCTTTTCGATATTCATGTTTCGATCGTGCTGATCGAACCTGCAACATGCGAGTGAAGTGAATTGCATGCACACGGCTAGAGTCTTAGCATGGCGGTGACACAAGCGCTACTGAATGGGATGTGAAATGCTTGTGTTCCGTTGAAGACGTAACTCCGCGTTCCCGACTGCGCAAGTAATGACGACGGCGTATTATGTTTGCAAACCATCATCCCGTGCAGCAGCGATGGCGCTACTCGCTGGCGGCCTACTACTGCGGCAAATCCGTCAGGCAGGCTCAGCACCAGGGGCGTAGGCAAGGGGGGGGTTGGGGGGGTTCAAACCCCCCCCCGAAATTTTTCAGTTTTGCTTGCGTATATATACGCGCACACATACAAACGCACGCACGACCATACATAAAGTATGGTTGAACCCCCCCCCCGAAAAATATTTCTGGCTACGCCCCTGCTCAGCACGTACTACCTCGGAGTGCCGTTCAGCTCATACGTCAGTTCTAGTTCATGCAGTTTTATGTAGCACGCACAGGATTTCGCAAAGCATCGTTATGCACGCTAACGGAGCTGAAATATAACCTTTAACGCCGCAGCTTATAATTAGGTGGCGAGTACTTAGCACTTTCCATGGTTTGGGAAAGCAATTTAGTCTCATATCCATTTCAGCGCAGCTCATGACTTCATCCGGTGAAAGCAGCACGGGTCGTACGTCCGCACGTCCTATCTGTTCCTATGCTAACAAACGGGTTGACCCTCCTCCTGGCGCCATCTTGAAAAGCACGGCGCGCCACCTATAGTTCGTGGGCATTGCGAATATTGAGCTATTCGACACAAAACTGTTGGAGAATTTATTGCCTAAGTGGTACGTTGGCTTCATGGAACTGCTTTGCAATAATGTTAGAAAGACGGAGTCACGGCACTGCGTAGGGATCTTTCTTGTTTTGCATTTTGCATGGTTTAGAGTCAGCGATGCACTGTTATATGCAAGGGTGGGTTGTACACATGAGAATATGGTGTGGATGTAAATGACAGCTGTGTGTACTCGTCAGGCGCTGAAAGCATCCAGTCTGCCTTGGCCCTGTTGTCAGTCTTGTTCCTAAGAATCATACAGTGAATGCTTCTTGGGATGTTGATCGCAGCGGAGACGTAACGCTTTTTTCCCCATCTTCGGCAATATTAATATCACCAACATTGCGGATATCAGCATCGCTTTTCCATTTTATGGCATGTATAAAGCTCGCAAAAAGGTGCAAAAAATCGAGCTGCAATCCGGATGTATCAAAATGACTAGAAAACACTTACTGCAGACTGTAAATATAAAAATACACTACACTGTGAACATATATTACAACATTTCTTATTGCATTACATCGTATGTTGAGATTTAAAAAATCACATTGCAAAAGCATGATTCTAAATGAAATCTCATTGTGCTATGCTCATTTACTACAAAACTGCTGAATGTATAACCTCACATGATGAGATTGCAGAGACAATGACGTGGCATGACATGATTCACCACTGCAACTGCACTGTGCTATGTACAATAAAACAGCACATCCGTGCTTCTCATATGCAGGAAAAGAAAATTTACAGAGAACATTTGCAGGGTGGTATGAAGTGAACAGAAATAATATATAAAAAAACACAGGGCATTGCAGTAACAATCCTACATACCACAGGTTGTGGTATGTTAGGATAGAAAAAAAAGAATGCGTAAGACAAAATATCACAGCTCGTGGTATGAACTGAACAGAAATAATACATAAAAAACACAGGGCACTGCAGTAACAAACCTACATACCACAGCTTGTGGTATGTAGGGAAAGGAAAAAAAGAATACGTAAGACAAAATATCACAGCTCATGGTATGAAATTAAGAGAAATAATACATAAAAAAACACGGCACTGCAGTAACAAACCTACATATCACAGCTTGTGATATGCAGGGAAAGAAAAAGAATACATAGGATAATAAAAAACACTACTGCAAAAGACTAACAAAATGGAAACATATGTACAAAATTATGGCGCAGGTGGCTGCCGTTGGAGCGTCGCAGTGAGGGCCTGGACGAGGGCACCGACCTTCTGCAGCTCGCGAGCCACGCCATCAAGATGCCTTGCCTGGTGTTCGGCGGCCTCCCGATGACGCCTCGCCTCGTCGACGAGCTGCTGCAGTGCCTCGCCCTGCCGCCTGGTGTTGTCGGCTAGGAGCTCCAACGCCGTGGCCTGCCGTGCACCAACGGCACATAGCTGTGCCAGGAGCTGGAGACCAAGAAATGTGTTGCCATTATCGTCTATGAATTTCTTGCTATGGGCACTTCACTGGAAGCTGCTGTTCGAGAAGAGTCTCAGTGTGCACAACAATTTCCTCTTTGTTGAAAATCCACTGGCCCAACGGCATCCATGAATGGTGCCGGTTCACCGCACAACCAATGCACTTCGTTTGGACAGACCAAAACGGTGCCGGAATTCATTTTTGCTCAACTCATCAAACGCATCTCGCACCTCCAACCACCTCTGCACGAGGAGAAACCAAACAGCCCTTTTCAGGGCTGCACAACCGTTGCTCGGCCTTACGAGGTGACCGACATAATCACAACCTCCTTCCGAACCCTCACTTGCTGCAGTATGCAAAACATGCAGCAAGCAGATGTGACACAGGTGCAAAATGTGCATTAATGTATGATAAGTTACATAAGTTCGTTTTTTGTACAGAACCTTAGGCAATAGCACATTTTCCTATATAATGCTTTAGAAGCATATGACACTACAGGGAACCATCTCGAGACGTTACACATTCTTCATGTAAATTTACTGTTTCACCTTAACTACAAAGCAGGATGCCTGCTTATTCAGTCTGACAGTTATGTAAACAATTAGCTCACCTTCAACCCCTCTTTAGTACTAACATACACCTGCACGCATGAGCATCACCTATGAGCCTGTAATATCATCTGCCGTTAATGAAGTTGGTATTCACGAACCGTGTTGGTCTGCTGCTGCTGCTCCATTAAACTCGGTACCACGGCGCGGACGGCTGATGGCTGGCGCCTCCGCGGTTGGCGCTGGGGTACTGAAAACAAAAACACTACTTTACTTCACAGCAGACACCTATGGAACAAGTGTTTTAAAGCTCTGAAATGGATTATCTTATTAAACGACTTATACCGTTAATAGGAAAACATCAAACTTACACGCTGGGGACGCATCCTCCTCGGCCACACCAGCGGCAGGCGGAGCAGAGCTCACGAAGGCCTGTTATAGTAAGAAGGTTCTTTAGTGACCCCATTGAGTGCAATAAGAAACAAAGTGCAAGGTGTGAAAGTTCACCTGCAAGCCGCTGGCGCCCGGCCTGTCCCCGACCGAGACCCTTGGCGGTGCAGGCAACGGCTGAGGGCGGCGGACGTCCCCATAGAGCGCACGAGCATGCAGGCTCTGCTCTGGGGGAACCAACTGTAAGCATACGTTAAACAAAGGCTACATTGCAATCTTGTCTCCAGTAACGCCAACAGTGCAGCAACCGAGAGGCACAAACATTCGTGAGTATTGTGCTAACATGTACTTATGCTGCAATTAGCATAATAATGATGCTTCTTTAACGGCTGTTTCAACAGTGCCATACTATGCCACTGAAACTTTGGGGAGAAGAGAAGGCAAACCCACTGGCCATGCCCCTCAGTCGACTGCAGGGTCTGAGAAATGATTTGGAACACGTACAGTCCTTTAATGAGCTTCAAAAATACAGTTTGCGGCTGTTCTTTCGTGATCACCGTGAATGTGACTGCCTCGCACACTGTTCTCGATGGCGCAGCATGTTGGTATCTCAACCACAGCAGAGGCCGAATGATCCACTCGAAAATTTAAATGCGAAGCATTTCTTAGCGAACCTCAGGCACTTTGGCCGTTTCTATCTACGTATCTATCTATCTAACTAGCCGCCTACATCTGGGCCCTCTCCTGGTCGTCTCCATAACTTGTAATATACCAAAATTGGCATAGCAGGGGATTAGTGTATGACGACCACGATGCACTGGTCATGACATGAATAACGCAAAATACCTGTCCCGTACGTCATGAAACCCTTTCTCTCAGTCACGTGTGGCACATACCCGTATACCAGAGTTCATGCTATGCGGGTATGTGCCACAGGTGATCCAGAGTCTCAACCAACACAGCAACCGCGAACACACACACTGACACGCAAGGAAAGTGATAATAATTATTGTTGGGGTTTCATGTTCCAAAACCACGATATGATTATGAGACACGTCGTACCGAAGGTCTCCGGAAATTTTGACCATCGGGTATTCTTTAACGTGTACCGAGATCGCAAAGTACACGGGCATCTAGAATTTTGCCTGCATCGAAATGCGACCACCGTGGCCGGGATCGAACCCGCGACCTTCGGGTTAGCAGCCTAGCACCGTAACCGCTACACCACCGCGGCGGACGCAAGCAAAGCGAGGAAGCTGAAGACAGAACACCCCTGGAAGACGCTCAACTATCATCGACTCGTCCACGTGATCCGCAACGTGGACCACGTGGATTACGCAAAAACCAGGGTCAATGCTTCCTACAATATATCTGCTGAGAGAACCAGGCCTCTCTTCATTACCGGTGACTTCAACCGTTATTTATCAAGACCCAACAACGCTTGGTCCTTATACTGCGTGAAAGACGGCTTGGATGTGGGCAGGGCATCAAAAGACCTCTTGCCACGTCCACGACAGGAGGCATCATAGATCATTTCATCGTAAGAGGAATCCAGGATTTCCACCAGATGCACTGTACCTCACACTTCACTACACTTAGACTCCTCATAGCCGCGATCACGAACTGATCCGATTTACAAGTCAGGTCGAGCTGCTGGTGCTCACTGATCACGGTGCTCGCGACCACCGTGGCCGTGATCGAAGCCGCGACCTTCGGGTTAGCAGCCTAGCACCGTAACCGCTACACCACCGCGGCGAACTCAAGCAAAGCGAGGAAGCTGAAGACAGAAAAACTTGTTGAAAAACGGTCAAGGAACTCCTTATACACATACACACGGGTTCGTGAAACGTGCGTGCGTTCTCCATCATAACGGACAAGTATAGGCTTCCAAAGCAATGTCGAGCGGCGCCACAGCTCTTATCGCAACTGGGAGCATCCACGGCCACAACCAGGGGTGTTGCCAAGGGGGGGGGGGGTTCAAACTCCCCCCCCCCGAAATTTTTCAGTTTTGCTTGCGTATTATACACGCACACATAAAACGCACGCACGAACATAGATAAGGCATGGTGGAACCCCCCCCCCCCCCGAAAAAAATTTCTGGCTACGCCCCTGGCCACAACACTGCCACCCCCGCTTCCGCGCACGCGCAGAGCTCTCGGATGGCATCTGTGGCGCGTCGCGATTTAAATATCGCTGAGTAGCAGTGCAGCATCGTTACGCAACTGTAAAGAACTGGTTATACAATACATATGCGACTCTAACATATGTGTGCGTATACTACTTCCACATTTCTGTGGCGTCATTCCGTAACGTTTCGCTCAATGTGAAAATTACGCCACAGTCACCATCCCGCGCATGCTTCGCATAACATCGATTCCCACGGAACGTGGGATCTGGCGAATTTTTTTCAAAAAGTAAAAGTCACTGCGCGTAATTTCTAGAAGCTAATGAGCACACTAGTTCGCAGCAAAGAAGTAACAGTGATATTCCAAAGCACTGCTTGTTACCGCTTCCGACCGCTCGAAGACTGGGCCCCTCGCACCGTCGATCCGTGAGGTCCCGGTCAGCTGGAGGATTCGACCACGGTAGCCCGTCACCTGGCCGCCTCCGGTGCCCCTGTAAAGCACAAACATGAAGTGTAAAATGACCCACTTAGATATAACAGTGCTTGCACTCACCTCTGCTGTTCGCGCAGGCGGATGAGTTCTTGTTCCGCATTGAACTTCTCCGTCCGCCAGAAGGCCTGCCACTGATCCACAGACCTTACCGCCGGGCCGGCCTCGTTGAGCAGCGTTTTCAGCTGCTTCCAGAGGTCGTCCCGGACTTCGCGGGTGAAGGAGACGGGTACGAGGGCGTCGTGACCTGGGGGTGCTCTTCCATAGAAGCCAGCAGGAGCTCGCGTTGGCGGTCGGACACCCGCAGACCGGACGGACCACACACGTTTCGCCTGCGCGACGACATTTTGAAAACTGCGCTACCCGCTACTTTTCTCTTTGTTTTTTTGGTTCGCGACACCACCTAGCGACAACATCCGGAAAACTAACATTAATAAATGTCAGTACTCAAATTTATTGCAATTTCAGAGAGTGTTTGAGCTTGAGAAGGAAAAACAATACCTTTTAGTATAACAATCGCATTTATTAGAAGACGAGAAACACTTAGTTTTCAAGTATACGGTCCCCCAAACGATGCGCGTCTACTTCCGGAAAGCTCGCCGCTTGACGATTGGCTGTCCTCTTTCTCTCGGCGGTTTTCGGCGAGAGAGAGCTGGCCCCGCCCGCTCCTGTGACGTCAGCTACCCGCAGAACGAACGCAGAACGAACAGATCTCCGATCGCCCCCCTGGACGCGGCGCCGGCGGCAGAGTCATCACCTAACTTAAGGGCGAGACAGACGGTACGATTTTCCATGCGATGCGACGTCCGACACGGCGGTGGGGCACCCGGAATGGTGACCTTTCATAGCATCGGACAGCCACCATTCCCTCTCCCCCACCGCCGCGTCGGCCGGCACATCGCATGGAAAATCGTAACGTCTGTCTCGCGCTTTATTCTTACACCGTGACCGAGCCGTACGAGTCGCTGACGGGGGAACTGCCGCTATTATTGGTATGTGCTCGACCCGAGTTACTATTGAAGATGGAAGCACTGTCGTTCTTTGTGCCGTTATAGAACATCGCCCTCATGAACTCATTTTCGGTATGGGTTTTATAGCCACTCACTCTGCCCTTATACTGTTCAGCCGGCTCTCTTCACCTTGATTTGCCTCTGCTTTCCGATCCGACCGACCCACCTCAAAGTCGTCTCAGCTGCATCTATTTCATGCGCCTCCCGCCTAACTCCGTTATACACTTCGACTTATCCTCCACGCCACCTGTAGGTGACAGCGATTAGATGGTTGAACTGATTCCTGCCGTGATGCTTACGCGTGGTGTCGCTGTTCCGCACACGATTCTGACAATTACTGGAAACCGCACGTGCCTTCCTCTTTTCCATTTCGCACTGACTGCACAAGTTCTTTCACAGAGTATCTCCCTCGCCCAAATTACCGCTCTTCAGGACCACCATGTCGAGCCCTTCAGAGTGGATGATTGCTGCAGCTCAACCCATGGTTCATATTCATCACCTTCCTTGGGCGGCGACATTGAACGGATGGTTTCATCGGACCTCTTGTCTGATCAAGCTGAAGCTCTCTGCTACGTTCCGGAGCGCTATCGCGATATTTTAACACGAAAGTGTTTTATGCCGGGATCCACCAAGTACATCCGTCACGGATATGACGTTGATAAAATGAACGCCAACGGGCGAGAAAGAAAAAACCAAGAAAAAGATACCCCGCTGGGAATCGAACCCACGACGTTGTGGCCGCGACGGCAAGCGCCCGACGCTCTACCGACTAAGCCAACTCGGGAGATGCTAGGCACGGCGCGAACGCGCCTTATATCTTTCACACATTCTCTTTCGCGGCGGGAGGAGTGGTGCGGTGCCGCCGTCTGTGAGAGGTGAAAAGAAGTAATGCTTTACGATAGACACTTACTAGCGCTTACTCCGAGATTGCACGCGATATCGGAGGTCATGGTTAAAGCGTCTCGACACCAGAGAGGTAGACTGGCTGCGCTGGCGTCGCCGAGGCACCCTTGACGCAGTTACGTTCTTTGCCTTTGGCTTCGTGTTAGCGTGCGTCGGATCATCGGGGTAGTGCAGCTTCCACGTGCACCAACGGGATTTCTCCGCCGCCGACTGCTTCAATTGCGAGAGCACCGACTAACAAAACTGCTGCAATATGCGTTACAGAAAGGACACGATTTCGACAGGTGAATGACGTGCCTTGGTGCAGCGAGAGCAGCGCCTGCGAGACAGAGGCCAGCGGGACGCACGCGTTTGAGGCTCAGGCTACGAACCTCTACCTCCCGTGTTGCTGAAGCGCAGTGTGTGTTATATATGCATGAGCACAGGCGTCGGCTACCCATTACTAGAAAGCGCACACGGTGCCGTTTCTCTCCTTAATTGACGACGCTTTGAAGAAGTGCATACCGGGTACCAGTGTTGATTATGAGCTTGTTGATATCATCCTTACGCGGGATTCACGATTCGATGTGTCCAAATATATGTTCACACCGTCAGCGACCACAACGGTTTAATCATGATCAAGGACGTTAGTCGTCGCGACAGAGACATGCTGTCAACATGGGTGCATCCACGTCAAACGGTGCTATAGCTGCCAAACACGAATATACATTGTAGAAGCTCTCATATATAATTACACAATAAGCACTACTTCTGTGAAGACATGTTTCACTTTCGTGTTATACCGATTCCTATGACGGAGGGATCAGCCATGTTTTTAAGCAAGACGACCATCGTTACGCATCGCATCAATACTGGCGATTCGAATCCGATTCGTAGGCGTCCATATCGTGTTTCCGCGTCGGAGCGTACAGCAATACAACAGAAAGTCGAGCAATACAGCAGAAAGTCGAGAAGATGCTCGCGAAAGACATTATCGAGCCCTCGTGCAGCCCCTGGGCTTCTGCCGTCGTCCTTGTCAAAAATAAAGATGGAACATGGCGCTTTTGTGTAGATTATCGGCACTTCAATACAAAAAAAAGATGTTTACCCTTTGCCTCGCATCGACGACGCCCTACACTGCCTATATAGTGCTACTTATTTTTCACCTATCGACCTTCGGTCTGGCTACTGGCAGTTAAGCCGTCGATGACATGGACCGCGATAAGATCGCGTTCGTCACTCCTGATGGTCTTTATCAGTTTGAGGTGATGCCCTTCGGTCTCTGTAATGCGCCGGCCACCTTCAAAAGAATGATGGACTCATTGCTCCAAGGGTTCAAATGGTCCACCTGCTTGTGTTATCTCGACGACGTTATTGTTTTTTCGCCCACATTCGACTCACATCTCGTCGTTTAGAGGTAATTCTGGACGTTTTCCGTAGCGCCGGACTTCAACTGAACTCCTCCAAATGCCACTTTGCTCGTCGTTAAATCACCGTGCTTGGCCACCTCGTCGATGCAACAGGCGTGTGCTCAGATCCAGAGAAAATTCGCGCCGTTATAAACTTTCCTGTTCCGAAGTCCCCAAAGGATGTTCGCAGCTTTATAGGGCTGTGCTTCTATTTCCGGCGCTTTGTTAAGGCCTTTGCGACCATTGCACGCCCCCTCACAGGCCTCTTGAAGAAGGACGCCCTATTTCACTGGGGCCCTGATCAAGCCTCATCTTTTAGGGCCTGACTGGCTGCCCAGGCGGCGCTGCGAAAACGGTGCTGAAAAGCGCCCCCTACGATAAGTTCTTTGGTTTCGAGTAGTCAGACTGGCGGCCGCATGCAGCACTAAGCTCAGATGCGCAATGGAGCCGCCGCTGTCGGCTGTGCTGCGCTTTGGATCTCGGCTGAGTTCTTCAGGCCAAGCAATCTGCGTAAACGCAAGAAGCTCGTCAACGTCAAGTATGTTTACGACGTGCAGGAGATTGAAGGAACCATTTCGGCGCGCTGCAACTCGCAAGTGCAGCGAATCTCATACGACGTTGAACTCGAGTTAAGTTTTACGAGGCATGCTCGTGCGATTAACGACAGTGCATAAACGAAAAGATTGCTGTTAAGAAAGCCGAATGATTTGCATTACACGACGAAACGGAATCAAGAAAGGTAAAGTGACGAAGGCTAGCCGTCGGCGGCCCGAATGAGCGCATTCGCGCCGTGTGCCGTTTTCTGCTGCATTCAGTCGCAAACACACTTTTTCCCCATGCACGGTCGTAATTTTCAACATTTGCTTCTAGGAAATTCGTCAAATTCTGTCAGCGTGCGGTGGCGGTCAAGAAGCGACGGCGCGCAATGTTTACAGCCGGCCGCTGGAAGCAGCCGGCTGTAAGCTACCGGAAAAATTGTAGGCACATACGCAGGGTGACTCATGGCATCGTTTTTCTCGTTTCCCACGAAATGCCGGCTGCATATCCTCGTGATCGCCGTCGGCAGCCACGGCGTGCCGTGTGGACTGCACACAGGGAATATATACACATATCCCGTACGAAAAGTAATCAGCACGTTGCGTTGCAAACCACGTTTTGCTCGCGTACTCACTTCACGCGTCGGACGGCACGTATCCAGCGGTTCCGTCGCTCCACTTCGTACGGCTTTCAGGGGAACCAGTAAAACCGCACATCAGGATCCTTACCCCCACTTTCGAGGCAATTAACCACGCAATAACAGCGGCGACCGCGCTTCGGGACCGCGCGCTGCTCAGAGCAGTCGCCCGGACCACCTGCTTTCGGCACGGTTTGTTGAAGCAGGGATCGCTCGTCAAACATGTCAGACTCTGCAGGCATAGCGGACATGTTCCTGCGTACGTTTTAAGCTCTTTTTGAGCCTGAAAACTAGGCGCAAAATTAAGTAAAACGCTCAAAGCAACTGAGAACTGCGTAACTCGCCGGTCAGCGTCCATTTTTGACTACCCAAGCAACTTCGGCGCACGCCACCAGGCTCCGCCACAGTACTCAAAGCTCCAGCGCGTCAGCCCTATAGCGGCACCCGTTCGTCCCCGTCGTAGTAGTATGTAACCAGTCTTAAAAACGGAGGGGGCGTGCACACATGAAGGCTCCCTAAAGACAATGCGCTGCGACAGTACGTGATATGTATCGCCCTCTCCTCTCCTACGCTTCTCCCTCTTTCTCCTCTCCTACGGCCCCCCCACCTATCTTGCCTCGCGGCGCCGACGCAGGCAGCGTCGCGGCAGCGTCTTGATTGAAAAAACCGACCGCTCGCGCTGCACAACCGTTCACTGACCACCCCGTATATATAGGCACTGGATTTTGACCTCCAAGGTAGTGCGTGTGTGCGATTTCTCCTGTGCGTGATTAAACAATGAAAATTCACAGCGTACATGTAAAATTAAAGTGAGCTGCAAGTCGTCATCACGCTCATCGAACCTTTAGTATAAACGCGCCCGATCTCACGTCGGTGATGATGTACTGGGCAGAATTTACGGAAGATTCACGGTTTACCGATGAACCTCCGCAGCTTCGCCCACTCATCATCATTCACTCCGTGGATATGCTGTGATTTTTTTCTCAACTTACGACCTTGCTTACCGCGCCGACTGTCTTGGCCCACTTCGACCCATCAGCTTCAACCGAGGTCCGCACTGACGCCAGTGGGCATGGCATAGGAGCAATGTTATTGCAACAACAACGTGGACACGACCGTGTCCACGTTGTTGTTGCGGAGCGCGAGTGCCTCGCTCTTTTGTGGGCAGTCGCCAAGTTTTGTCCATATTTATACGGACGCCCATTCCGTGCCGTCACCGACCAGTCGTCACCGACGACTCGCTCGCTGGGCTCCACGCCTGCAAGAATACACGTTCTCTGTAACGGAGAAAACAGGGTGATTGCATCAGGATGCGGACTGTTTATCCCGCTACCATGTGGAGGAAGCAACCGATACTGACACCATCGCAGACGTTTTTTCTGTGTCGCAGCTACTCAAACTTCGCGAAGAGCAACGCCAGGATTCTTTACGAGCCATTATTGACCAACTTGAGTCAACGCCTCGCGACGCGCCTCTACGAATGTGTCTCGTCAAAGATGGGATCCTATACCGCCGCAACCTCGATCCACTCGGCTCCGACTTAGTCCTCACCATACCAGCACACCTGCGTTCGACTGTGCTTCACCAACTTCATGACCCTCCCTTGGTGGGCCACTTGGGCGTTTCCCGCACATACGACCGTGTACGTCGTCGTTTTTTTCGGCCTGGACTTGCCCGTTCTGTTCGACGCTATGTCACCGTTTGTAAGCCCTGCCAGCGTCGCAGAAAGCGGTCTGCCCTTCCAGCTGGATGCCTTCAGCCGATTCATGTTCCCACTGAACCTTTTTTAGGGGCGAAGCTCCTTAAGGCGGCACCCGTTCGTCCCACGTAGTCGTCGTGGTCGTAGTAGTGAGTAACAAGTCTTACGCTTTGACCTCCAAGGTGGTGCCGGTGGGAGATTTCTCCTGTGCGTTTTTGAACAATAAAAAATTCGCAGCGTGCGCGTTAACTAAAAGCCGAATTCTTCTGTCTCTCATTCCCCATTAGCAGCCATTGGCATGTTCCAGTAGGAAACGTTAGTAGAAGTAGAAGTGTAAGTGTTAGCTAAAAGCCGACTTCTTCTGTCTCTCATTGCCATTAGCAGCCATTGTTTACCTCCAAGGTAGTGCCTGGTGAGATTTCTCCTGTGCGTGATTAAACAATAAAAGTTTTGTTCAAAACGCCGTTGATTGATGAAATAAACCAACGAAAGACGCCAGATGTTTTGTAAAAGCAGAACGAAAGAACGCCAGATGTTTTTCTTAAAGTGTAGTAGTAGTAGTTGCATGTAGCCACCTCGCCCGATCGTCAACGGGCGAGGTGGACCGGCAACGGCGCGAGGACCCTGCCGTACGAGAGTTAAATCACACTAAAAGACATACTTTGCGGGCGATACACTCTAGTGAGCTTTCAACTTTTCGTCTTAATGTACATGATAAAGAAATTATTTCTACGAAAAACGCAAGGCACACCTTGAGCAATATGTTTGGTTTTGTGACGCTAAATGGAACCATGAGGCGATGCGAAGCCGGAGCACTTGCACGATCGCGTTCCGTTGGCTTTCGTTGGGCATGCTACCGACCTCGCGTCGTGGAACGCGCGTCCTGTCTTCCCTCTAGCCTTGCCTTTAATTCGCACAGGGCGAGCGGGGAATGCGGTCGCTCTTGGCGCTCTTTCGCTCGGGAGCCGACTTCTTCCTTGCATTTCACCGATCACAAGTGATAATGAAGGGACCACGTAAACCAACAGTACAATAAAAGTTTGATGTTTAATATATACACGATGTTTCACACTCTTTATATTATGTACTGGGCGCATTTCACGGAAGAGTTTCACGGTTTACAGATGATTCCCTCCGTAGCTTCGCCCCACTCATCATCATTCACCCCGTGGATATGCTGTGATTTTTTCGAGTTGGTCTGGACCTGCTTGGCCCTTTCCCACTCTCCAGCTCCGGAAAGAAATGGATTGCTGCCGCCACAGACAACGCGACGCGGTACGCTATCACACCAACGCTTCCGACGAGTTGCGCTACCGACGTTGCGGACTTTCTGTTCTACGACATAATAGAGAGTTTTAGTATAGCGGGAAACGCTTACGTTAGCGTTAGCGTGCGTCTCAACGCAAACGCTAAAACGGAACGCGCTGCGTGACAACTGTTGGTCTTTTAGTACAGCGGAAGGCATTCCCGCTAACGCTAACGCAAGCACAAACGTATAGTGTACTAGAATATTCTAGTACACTATACACATACGGCGTCATCTAGACGTAAAGCATCTAGACGCGTCACTAAGTCGAGCTGATCCAAAGTCACCGTTGTTGCGCCTCCATGTCGCGTTCGCAGAAGTGTTTTCCAGAAGTGAAACGGACACGCATCACATTCATGCACTGCCGCAAGAGAACATTTGTGAAGGGAAACGACGCCTGACATGTATCTGCTTGACTTGTGGCCGTATCCTGGAAACAGGCGACTAAAGACAGCGTCGCCATCTCTGCACTACTAAAGAAAACATGAGCGAACCTTGCAAGCAAATCTTGCTAAGCCTTCTGCAGCGCAAATCCACTTTGTATCTCAAAAACGGAGCTATTTTATCGGCGGTACACGGTTGGCGAAGCCTCATTACTCAAATCTAAATCATATACGAACATTATTAGGGAATGAATAAGTTTAGTAATGCAGGACGACGGCTACAAAGATTCGAAGTGGACGGCTCTCGCTTCAACAGGCACCGCCATCTTGTCCTACGTACGGGATCTCTTGCGTGCGTTAGCGTTGAACGCTATATTCCAGAAATAGCGTTCGTACGTAAGAGCTCGGGCTACGTTTACGTTCTGCTCATGCGCAGTTAGGAGCACGCAACGCTAACGCTAACGCTAAATCCTTGCGTTTGCTGTTATCCGCTATACTAAAACTCGCTAATTTTAGTGCACGGAGCCCCACGTCAACTTCTCACTGACCATGGGCGCACCTTTCTCTCAGCTGTCGTTGAAGAAATCCTATGGTATTGCAATACCAGACACGAGTTTACAACTTCGTACCATCCACAGACGAACGGCCTCACGGAGCGCCTCAACAGGACCACAACTGACGTGCTCGCGAAATACGTTGCGGCTGATCACCAGGACTGGGACATTCATTTGCCATATGTGACGTTCGCCTACAATTCCTCGCGTCACGACACTGCCGGTTATTCGCCATTCTATCTCCTATATGGACGAGAACCCGCGTTACCGTTGGACACTTTGCTGCCCTCCGCCACCGAACATGCCGCCGAAGCCATCGCCCGCGCCGACCACGCCCGCCAACTCACCCGTCACCGCCTAGAGACCTCGCAGGAACACCAGAGACAGCTCTATGATTGTCGTCATAGAGACGTGCACTTTTCGCCGGGTTCTCTTGTGCTTCTCTGGTCACCCACTCGGCGTGTAGGGCTTTCTGAGAACTCCTGTCACGGTACACTGGACCATACCTTGTCGTTCGCCAGGTGACTGACGTTGCGTATGAGATTGTCCCAGCCGATCCAACAACGTCACCGTCAGCTACAAGTGACGTCGTTCACGTGTCTCGACTCAAGCTTTATTACCCTCCCTCGACCACATGTCTGTAGATCAAGCACAGAGACGGTGCGGTGCTTCTACCGCCGGGGCGTTATGGTAACGAACAGCCGCCGCGGCGTCGCTGCATGAACGAGGAGGAAGACGACGTCGCTTTTCTGGTTGTTGCTGGACTGCCGCCATCAAGATGAAGGAATGTTTACACTATCACTTATGTACATAGTGAACAGAAGGGGTCCTAATATTGATCCCTGAGCTACTCCATATTTTATTGTTCCGTAGTTAGTGCGAGTATGGTTATGTAGCTTTGTGTATTGTTGTCGTGCAGTCAGGTAGCTTTTCATAAGGCTTTTAGCAATGCCACGAATTCCGCAAATTCCCAATTTTGGTAAGAGAATGTCATGTTTAACCGAATCAAACGCTTTCCTGAAGTCGAGAAATAGACCAATACTAAAGTGTTTCATTTCAATGTTTTGAATTAAGACATTTTTTATATAAAGCAATGCGGTTTCAGTCGATTTCCTAGGTTCAAAACTGTATTGATGATCACTTATAACATTATTTGCGGAAAGGTAGCCAAAGAAACGTGTATAAGTTTTTTCGGCAACCTTAGAAAAAAAATCACAGCATATCCACGGAGTGAATGATGATGAGTGGGCGAAGCTGCGGAGGTTCATCGGTAAACCGTGAATCTTCCGTGAATTCTGCCCAGTACATCATCACCGACGTGAGATCGGGCGCGTTTATACTAAAGGTTCGATGAGTTATGACGACTTGCAGCTCACTTTAATTTTACATGTACGCTGTGAGTTTTCATTGTTTAGAAAACCATTGCTTTAGAAAACATCTGGCGTCTTTCGTTAAGCAGCTGGCGTCTTTTCGTTTTGCTTTAGAAACAGCTGGCGTTCTTTCGTTTTGCTTTTAGAAAACATCTGGCGTCTTTGGTTGGTTTATTTCATCAATCAACGGCGTTTTGAACAAAATTTTTATTGTTTAATCACGCACAGGAGAAATCCCACCAGGCACTACCTCGGAGGTAAACAATGGCTGCTAATGGGACTGAGAGAAGAAGTCGGCTTTTAGCTAAGACTTACACCTCTACTTCTACTAACGTTTCCTACTGGAACATGCCAATGGCTGCTAATGGGGAATGAGAGACAGAAGAATTCGGCTTTTAGTTAACGCGCAACCTGCGAATTTTTTATTGTTCAACAACGCACAGGAAAAATCTCCCACCGGCACCACCTTGGAGGTCAAGATCTCGTACTAGCGTTACGACTTGTTACGCACTACTACGACTACGAGGGACGAACGGGTGCCGCCTTAGGGAGCTTCGCCCCTAAAAATTGGCAGAACTGAAATTGGCCGGTAATTACCGAATTCTCTTTTCTTTCCGCCTTTAAAGACAACAGTAACACGGGCTGTCTTTAATCTATCTGAGAACACGCCAGTAGCCAACATCTGATTGAATATATAGGTCAGTGGTTCTATAAGGTAACCAATGGAATTGTTAATTGGCAGTGGTGAGACGTCATCATCACCATTTCATTATCACCTTTGAAATCGTATCGCGATACCCAGGTAAGAAGTATTTGAAATACAGATACACGATAGTATGTAGCGAGAGACGAGACGTGAGACGACGTGAGGGCGTGAAGCAGGTCCGTAGCCAGGAATGCTTTCAAGGGGGGCCCACTCGCTGAAAACCTTGACTATTTGAGAAAAACACCTATCCTCATTGCAGTTAAACCTGGATATAACGAAATTGGAAAAAGTTCGCGAATTCTAGTTACATCCAGGTTTTCGTTACATGCAGTTTTCGAGTAAAAACTAGAGAAACTATCGCGAAAACCAAACGAAGACGCGGCGGATGCCAGTTCAGTGCCACTCGCCTCAAATATTTATTTAGCACAAAAAACTGCGTTATTTTGGCTTGTGTCTTTTGCGTCAAAGATGGCGTCACGTGGCGATTCAGAGAAACCAACTCATACAATGCTGCCTCGTCATCCTGTGAGCCAACGTGACGGCGCAGAACGTCCAGCGCGTCCAAGACCTCCTTCGCGGTAGGCAACGGCGATGCATCTGCCTCTGACGAACCTTCACCATCACCGCGACCTTGGACAGTTTCTACAAGTGCCACATCCGACATTTCTTCGGTAGATAAAGCATCACTGTCAGCGTACAAAAAGTCAAGTGCAACGTCGTCGGGCACTCCACCATTCACACGAAGTGCATCCCACGCTTCACTGACGTCGGATTTGAAGGTTACTGGGGTTCTTCTTCGTCGACTCCAGCCTCTGTAACCACTGACACCCGGGCTTTCATGAAGCAATTTGCGACTGTGTCAGCTTTTGCTTCCTGCCATAAAGCAGCAAGCATCTCGATGGCTTGGTAAATGTCTATCTTTGTCAGCCGTTCAAAGCGTATACCCAAGAGGATCTTCTGAATGACGCGACGACGATAGCAGCACTTAAAGCTGTTGATGATCCCTTTGTCTAACGGCTGTATTAGGGACGTGCAGTTGGCAGGGAAGTACTGCATCTCGGTGTTCGATAGCTGAAGGCCTTCGATGTGGTGCGCGGAGCAGTTGTCAAGCAATACACATATTTGGCGACCCTGACGCTTGACATCTTCGTTGAATGCCTTCAGCCATTCAGTAAAGATTTCTCAGCTCATCCAGGCCTTCGAATTGGCCACGTACTTGACCGACATACACTTCATGCCTTTAAAACACCTTGACCTGGCATTCTTTCCTATAACTAATGGGATTCTTTTGTCGCTGTCGTCACTGTTTGCACAAAGCAATCCCGTGATGCGTAGTTTGCTCTACTTTCCGCCTCGACAATCGTGCCCTTTAAGCTCCAGCGTGCGATTCGGCAACATCTGGTAGAACAACGCCGTTTCATCGGCGTTGTACAAGTCCGCCGCCTCATAGCGGTCCAAGATGCCAGGCAGCTTCTCGGCCACCCATGAGGCAGAGGCATCGCTGTCAGCAGATGAGGACTCGCCGCTACTCACTCTACCGACGACACCGTGTCGGCTCTTCAACCCTTGCAGCCAACCGTTACGTGCCTTGAAATTGTCATGGCCAAGAACAGACGCAAAATCCTTCGCTTTCTGCTGCAGGATTGCGCCACTTATGGGCACGTTGCGTGCCCTTGTGTCCAGAAACCAGGTGAAGACGGCCTTGTCCACATAAGTGTACGTTGACTTCTTGAGTCTTTTCTTCTTCGAGCCCGTGCCCGACTCCGCTGCCTCGCGGATGCTGTCCTTCGCACTCAATATCGTCGACAGGGAGCTGGCTGGGATGTTAAATCGTGCAGCAACCTCCTTCTTTTTCTCATCCGCGGAAACCGCATTTACAATCGCAAACTTTTCTTCAAAAGACAAAACCTTGCGCTTTCTCGGCACAGAACTCATTGTCAACAGCGAGAGCAGCTGAAAGGCCTAACAAGAGAGGACACGACCTACCCGCCTCACCACTTCGTTCACCCGTTCTAGAGTTTTGCTGTTTACAAACACAGACCCTGAACGGCTTCCGGTTTCGCGCACTGACGTAGCAAGGCGGGGAACAAAAGCCTTGGCGGGTAGCCCGCAGATTTTCAACACTTCTCACCCTGTGCCTAGCCAAATATTTCAAATAAAGATGCTTCTAATCTATACCCAACATTATAAGAGTTAGTTCTGAACTAAGTGTGCGCCTTCTTTTTATCTGAAGGAGGAAAAGGGGTCTTTCCTGACTCTGACAAAACTTAAAAAACGCGCTTTCCGCTTCGGTGTTAGAGAGTGGTAAATGAAGAACCGGAAGTTTCTTGGGGTACAACACGTGCTGCTGCTATCGCAGTCTTGAAACTCTAACCCGTTCGGCAGAGTAGCGCCATGAGACGTCCCAACTCGCAAGATAAAAGCTGCATAGCGTGGCCTTCGAGATGGCGCACCGCATTACCATCTCGAAGGCTTTGCAACGAGGAAACTCCGTTTCTCGCTAAGCGGCGCAAGCTATTCTAGCGATGCTTGTATCATCATCGCGGCACGCACTTGCCGGCTGCAATGGTATGCGTTCTACCCGCAGCCGCCTCCGTGTATTATTAATTTTCGTATTATAAAACCTACGCGTTGTACATGCAGGATTTTAGTAATGTTACGACTCAAAATATTAAATGGTCAGTGTCGCAAATTCGTTACATTCAGGTGAATTACCGCAACACCTTCGTTACATGCAGGTCACAAATACATGGGCTTCTATGGGGATGGTATTGAGGATTGAAAAAAGTTCGTTAAATCCAGGAATTCGTTACGTGCAGGTTCGTTACATCCACCTTTAACTGTATTTATTGTTTGTGAAAACACCTACTTCACCAAAATTTCGGGAGGGGGGGGGGCTAGACCCCCCCCCCCCCTTGGCTACAGGTCTGGCGTGAAGGCGGCCGATGTGGCCGTGCCGTTATCTCGCCACTTTATTAGAAAATTAAGCGAAGCGGCGGCGCCCGCAGGCGTAGAGACCACCAGGAGCGTGAGGGCGTTCTTCTTAAAGACGATAGTCTTTCTTGGGGAACTTAAACGCAGAAATATTGGTCTGTCTTTCTGTCTGTCCTTCTGTCTGTCTTTCTGTTTGTCGGCACGTCCCTCGATTCAGCCACTCGGCCAAAGTTGAACCACTTGCCCAAGGGCCAGCCATCGTGAACGGCTGAATAGGTTCATACTTGTGTACATTGTTGATCGAAAACAAACATTACGCATATCTGAGGCGCAACATCACTAGGTAAGTATTAGGCGGTGTGTTCCTTTAACAGAAAATACATAGATACGCAATTTCAAAGACCTTGATGGTATGCGTTTAACGTTGAGACAGTAACGTGTTTATTAAAAGATTGCCACAGCTGAAGTGATCAGCGGTCCAAGCCGAGCAAGCGCGAGCGCCAACAACAACCGTCTCCGTCTTCTTCTTTCGCAGGCGTTCTTGTCTGCGCCCTACCATGTTACAAATCACTCCCCCGCGGTAAAGGAGCCATCCTGGCGACCTAAGGAACAGGTACAACTGGTGGGTCATAATGCGGCTTCAGTCGATCGACGTGAACAGTCTCGCGGCCGCGACGACGGCGGTCCGTAGATGATTGAACAGGCTCAATCATATAGTTAACTGGGGATGCTTGACGTAGGACGCGGTAGGGGCCTTCGTACTTAGGCAGTAGCTTTGTTGAAAGGCCAGGAGCGGAGGAGGGAACGCGAAGCCACACCAACGTTCCAGGCGAATACGACTGAGGAGGCAGGTTTTCGTCGTGACGGTCCTTCTGGCCCTACTCGCCCTACAATGTTACAACCCTAGTTTCCTAAGGTGCGCTGAAAATGCGACTGCGCTGAAACTTGTCTTCCTCCGTGCCCTCTGCACAAGCTCATATTGTGTTTCGGTTTCGGTTCAGTATTGCATTGTACGAATGACAGGGGGCGCCGCTCTGGCATTCCTGTTTTACCCAGGCGACGTGGAAGTAAGAGAGTTTGTGGAGAGTACTCGTTGAGTGCGGACGTTTCTTCTCCTTCGGCGCATCGCGCCAAACAGCGTGTTCGGGCTGGCCGGTGTCCCCACCGGTCGCGTTGGTCACCGCCGGTCTTCGCCTGCCGCTGCGCCGGGACTACCAGCCCGCAACACAGCACTCGTGTTTCCCGACGTATTGCCAGATGGCGTCCATATCTCACGCAGCGCCTCTTCTATCGTCTTTAGACGATATTTGCAGCGAAGCACGCAGATACGCGGCCAATTTTTTACCTCGCGCCTCGAGCGTTAGGCATGAGCTGCGCGAGAGGCGCAGCTTGGTTACGGGAAACTGATGATGATGATGAAAGGCGATGTTGGCGCTACAGATTACTCGCCCGCGCAGAAATGAACCCGTATTGAAAACTGTGGAGTCATATATACAAGAAGGATCGTGACGCGAGACAAAGTGTCCGTGGGCAGTCCAGATCGTCAACGTGAGATCACCATCGGAGACCAGTCGTTCTCTGGCGGGCGGCTCTGGGAGCTGCGTAGCGGGCGGGGGTCGCGACGAATGGATGTTGTAGCCAGGAGCGAATGCACTCGAGGTCGCACACGTCCGAGCGGAACAAAAAAAAATCGGCTGGGCACGTTGTCTTTGGCGCGAGACAAATGCCGGCGTGCACGGTGGCTCTACACGTGATGCGGAGGCCCCCGATGATTCCTGCGGTTGGCTTGTCCAATGTTGTAAGTGGTGCGTTGGCAGACGTGCTACAGTCGTTGTCGGCGCAACGGGTCATGTGACGGGGAGTGCGTCGAGACGAGTGCGTATCGGTCACGTGACGATGCACGAAGGGATGCCTCCGCAACGCATGGACATCCTTGAGGGAGATGGCTGCACCGCGTGGCAGCGTTGAAGGACGGGTGTGAAGCTTCTGCTGTGTTTGGCATCGAGTGCGGTGGATTCGTCGACGTAAAGTCGCCTGCGGTAGACATGTGTGGCGGTAGGACGTCGTTGCCGTTGCGACAAGTGCGCCTTCGTAGCGGTCATATCTCGGGTGGATGGCATCCTGCGTTACGAGCTCCGGAGGAAGCCTGTGGTGAAACTGAGCAGGCGTGGCCTCTGCAGATGGTTCGGACGGTGAACCTGTGCTTGTAGAAGCACCTGCGGTAGTCGGCTTACGAGGGCTGGCGCGCAGGTCGGCATGCTGGATGTCTGCCTCTTATGCTGGCGTAGCATGTGCGGCCTGCTCTGTCATAGGCAGACCAGGCACGTCGTCCTCAGGCGCTTCAGTCATAATAGCAACGTCTCGGAAGTGCGGCCTTAGTGGGTGAGGGGCTCGAACATCAGTTGCGCGAGATTCTGAGGGAGATGCTGGTCGCAGCTGGCAAGACGCGCAGAGCGTCGAGGTTGTTAGAACGTGGTGTTGGTCGATAGGCATGGACGGCGAAGCCTCCGTAAAGGAAGGACGAACACCTCGCGGGACGATGTCCTAGGCAGACTCCAGGGCGTGCGGCACGGCGGCCGTCGTGAAGGCTGACGTCCACGAGGTGTCGCGAGCCGCGAGGTCAATGAAGACGTGCGGATGGCGGGCAGGCGTGATGGACCTTCGGCCGAGAGCTTCGAAGGAACGCCCCTCGTGTTGGACAGGTCAGTCGAAGTACGGGCGTCTTCTGCCTTGTCGCGGTGGTCCGGTACAGGGATGGATGCCTCTGTGGCCGGAACCGAGGTAGAAGGAGCCGTAATCAATGAAGTGTCGTCGTGGTCGAGTGAAGGCTGCGGCCTGGTGGGTACCGCACGCTGCAACAGTGGGGAAGCATGGAACTCGCGGCTCCACCGAAGCGGGCGGTACGCGTGGCCGTAGCAGATGAGCACAGCAGCGCATAGATCTTCATATGGCTGCAGGCTGGATGTCGATGCAGCAGCAAGGTGGCGTAGTTCTACCGGCAGCGCGTTGAGCAGGACGGCGTGCATGAGCGGCTGTGCCGTGACGCCAGACTGTGCGAGAGCGGCATCGAGCTTCAGGAACCATGCTCGGGGGTAGGCCGCGTTCAAAGGCTTCACTGGCGGGCAGAGTGACGGAAGCATTGCAGCGTGCCGCTCGGCGAAGCGTGCGATCTCCGGGTCACCACTGTGGCGAGAGACGAGACGCGAGACGGCGTGAAGGCGGCCGATATGGCCGTGCCATTATATCGCCACTTTATTAAAAGGTTAACAGCAGCGGCGGTGGCTGCAGGCGTCAGACCACCGGGAGCGTGAGCGCGTTCTTTTATAGCCTTAGCTACACTTGCCTAGCCGGAGCCGGAGCCGTGCTGCGCATGCGCGAGGATCAGTGATGTCACTCAGCTGGCTCACCGAAGCCGGCATCTCACGCGCTTTCCGCCACCGCCACGCGCGGCTCGCCGCTGCTTGTCTGCGCGTTCCGGAGGAGTGGCGTCGTAGCCGCAGCAGACAAACTGGCGCCGGCGCGCGCGCAGCTATTCGCCTTCGCTGTGCAGTCGCCGTCCGACACTGTGCTGGAGCCGCTTGATAGCGCCTCTGACTGGCGTTTGCAGGTAGGTAACTCCATGGAGAAGGAGGGCGCAAATGCTGCTCAACGGCGCAGAAGAGCGGAGAAGTTTATCTCATCGGATCCCGAAGTAGTTGCCTGGCAGTTAGCTGTTCAGCGTACGATGATGAACAGAAGAAGGTTAATATTCCTAGACAATCTGGAAAGCTAAGAATAATCAGCTGAACCTTTGCTAACGCTACGTATATCCTGGCATAGCCGAGCTAAGCCACTGCAAATTTTTTAGCTTGCGCCTCCAGCGCTAGATGCGCTAGGCATGAGCTGCGCGAGAGGCGCGGCTTGGTGGCGGGAAACTGATGATGGTGAAAGGCGATGATGATGGCGCTACAAGTACACCGATTATTGCATCCGGTACGATACTTTTCAATTGTGTCTTAGGCTACATCGATACACATGCAAATTTCGTACTATATAGATATCTACATAATGCGGCTGCAAATGCTTACGCACAAAACTGTTTTCTTGAAAACCTCTTATATGCGACAAACTTTGTTTAATTGGGCTGCAATGACTGTTAGTGTCTCAACAGTTCTTGCTGAAAAGTATATTAGCTTCATTCCGAAATGACCTATTGGGGTTGCTATAGCTGCTTAACATGACAGCCCGTGATGTACACTGCACGGTCAGGAGTTTTTGCTTCTCGCTTTCGTAATTGATGGGAGTCGCCGCTCTTCTTGCCGGCCAGCCAGCGGGTAGCCGTCTAATTGCAAGAACGTCAATAAGGCCCGTATTCACAAACCAACCTTATCGTTACCTTTTGCCCTCCTTCCTTTTCGGCTCCTTAACACGTTTCATAAACAAACCTTATGCCTCAATTCAACCTTTGCTTAACCTTATCGCCGTGAAAAGGTGGCGTTCTATACGGTAGCCCGGCAGGTACCTTAAGGCGCCACTTATGCGGCGTGCTATGGCTGATTACGCAAGAAGCTTTACAAAGTCATTAAAAAAAAGGTGACGTACGCGATCGGCGTCCATATGTACAATTAGCGCAGCGAGTGTCGGTAACCATCAAAATTCCACGAAAGAGTTTAGCGACGGTCTGTTGCTGAGCAGATTCTCGAAGCGAGCACTTCATGTTCCCGAGCTTGCCGCTGGAAACCTGCCCCCACTAGGTCGGTTTTCCCGTACCACCACTTCTTCAGCTGCTGGTGGCGCTCTGTTTCTACTGCGCAGGCATTTTTCAAATTGTCGTGGTGACTTCCACACTGCCCCGCAATATTAAACGTGTGAAAAAATCAGTCAGGGTACGGCGCGGACGCCGACGTGTTTCACTGCAGGATGGGATACTTTTTAACCATTTTTGCACTCACGTAGCCGCTGCTCGGTGCGCAGCCGCTCGTCGCTCTTGCTGCTTTGTGCGGCTCCTACTTTCTCATGTTGTCCTTCACTAACACTGCGTGCTGTCACGATTTTTCGCTATGACAATGCCACGCTTTCAAGTCGATAAGCAGCGCTGGATCTTCAGTGAAATTAAATTTTCGCCTTTTGTCGCACTCAGTAACAAGCGTATGTATGATCCACGCACATACGCAGGCAGACGGAGAAAAAAACGACCTCTTTAACGTTACCACGTTAAACATGAGGCGATGCGAAGCCGAAGCACTTGCACGATCGCGTTCCGCTAGCGTTCGTTGGGCATGCTACCGACCTCGCGTCGTGGAACGAGAAGAGGAACGCTACGCGCGTCGTGTCTTCCCTCTAGCCTAGCCGTTAATTCTCACAGGGCGAGCGGCGAACGCAGTCGACAGGCGCGCGAGAGGGGAGCAGCGTAGGAGAGGAGAGAGAGGGGGAGGGGACGCGCATGCGCTGGAGCTCATCGCGGCGTTGCGCAGGAGAGAATTTCGGCATGTCGAGCCCGCATTTCAGAGGAGTCAACCGAAGCAAGCGCTGCAATGAACGCGCGCAGCGCTTTGCCCGCTTTATATTCACACTTGAAGGAGAGGAGACTAGAGGAGGAGAGTAGCGCATGCGCCGCGAGAGCAGAAGCGAGAACGCCGGAGAAGCGCAAGCAGAGGTGCTATTTTGTAAGCGTTCTGTCACAGAACGGTGCGGAGCGTTCCATGAGCTGCACGGGGTTGGTCGAGGCTCGATTCAAATTCAAATTAAATATGCATTGTTTAACAGTCCAAGACGTGAGAATAGCCTGCAAGAGCCGTAGAACGGTCACGTGGTAGCCACAGAACGGCCGGAGACCTCGTTCCGTCGACCGCCTCTCCTCGTTCTATTGACAAAAATGATTACAATATGGTCCCCGGACGACTCGTATTGTATCGAAACGTATGCGCTTGGGCTGAGGAGAGGAAGAGCGGCTTCACGCGCTGACTGGTGTTCAGCCATCTCCCTTTTTGCGACAGTTTTGCGACACTGACTGACTGACTGACTGAACTGACTAACTGAACAGACTGACTGACTGAACTGACTGACTGACTGAACTGACTGACTGAATGACTGACATAAAAACAAAACAAAAAACAGACTGATTGAGCCGACACCTTTTTTTTGCGCTTGTCAGTGTCGGTGTAGTCGGAAAATGCAAAGCATTGACCAAGTACTCAGGATGTTAGGTTCAAAGCTGTTTATTGATCAAGCTGGCGCGTGCCGACGTATGTTTCTTCGAGTACAAAAGCATCAAACAGGAGGACCAGGGCCATCGGGTGGATCTTCTTGTCGTATTTCTTTAGTGGAGGACACGCTCGCCACTTGTAGCGCCACATGCGGTGGTTGAAGGCCTCGTCATCTGGAAACACCTCGTTGTTTGAGAGCACAATGACGGGCGTCTTGGAAATGGTGTGATCAGCCGAGTACTTGACCGCCACCGAATCTACGTCACCACCAAAAAATTTTTTTAACAGTATCAATAGCAGACGACTCACAGTTTGGCTCGTTCCACACCAGGATGCGACGGCCCACGGTGTCCTGAAGTGGAAAGCTAGTGTAGCGGTTAAAGTTACGGATCGTACCGTGGTTAATGTAAAAGGAAAGAACGAGGTCAAAAAAAAAAGTTTTTCCTGCACTCGGAGGGGACACAATCTCCATACAGTTTTTCTTGGGGACCGCCTTCTCGACCAGGCTATATAGGTTGTTTACAAAGGCCGACACTTCCTCGGGGATGCCATTAAACTGAAAGTTTAATAGTTCCATCATGGCATCAAACGACGCGGGCACATCCATGTAAAAGGTAGCGAGGTCACCGTGTGGGGCATCAAAGAGAGGCTGGGTGTGCTGGTACATTTCAATAAAGTCCAAGGTGGTGTACGAGCACATTTCGTCATTAAACACCTGGATAGCTCGTTGGAGGCGCTTGTCGTCCAGGCGAATGAACCGAAACACCGGGTCTGCTAGCCACTTGGGGGTGCGCACAATGTTTGTCAACGGCGATACGGGGTTTTCGCGTAGCCAGTCGTAGATGGATTCTTCCGACGCTCTATTTGAACGTTTTCGGCACTTTGCACCCGTTCTTGCGCGTACATCGTCAGTGTCTCCACCGCTCGTCTGACCTCCATGGGCGTCGTCACATGCAACTGAATGCGGAAGTTTCGGGTACAGTATTTCCAAAACTCGCCCGGGCTCGTGTCCAGAACCTTCGAGTTGTCCCAAAACTTCATTTCTAACGTCGCGACTCCAATCATTTCCTCCCATTTTAATGTATTCCAATACTCGGGGCTCACTATTGAAATACTTGACGAGATGGTAGAGGTCCCATGCACTGGCGCTTGTAGACCAAATTGACGAGCGATTTGGCCGTCTGACGACGCCAGCGAAGATAACACATCGGCATGTGCCATTGCTCCAGCTGCAGTTGTTAAAGACGTGGACGTGTGGGAGGGTAGTTCCTCGTGTGTGGAGTGCGACGGCAGCGATTCCGCACTGGGTGGGCCCTTGCTCGAATCCTCTGATAATGTCATGACAAATTGTCTCAGCCTCTCCGTCGTCTCGAGCGGGAAACACATCATCCACAAGCTTTCATCGTTTTGGAACTGACTGTAGCTGCAGTGCCCAGCGTGGAGGGGGTTGTAAACCTTTTCCATCTCCTACAACCCCTGTTCCTGGTTCGGACACGTTTGGATTTGATACTTCTCCCACGTCTCGATCAGGTTCCGCAAATGCCACCAGGTTTTCATTAATGTCATAGGTACTGTTCTCGTAGCTCGAACCAATAAACTTTGTAGTTTGTCCCTGGGAATATAGATGGCATCACCAAAAAATAATTCCAAACGGTAACATAGGGGTACCTCATCTTCTGTGTCTTGATCGTCAAGCTGACGTTTGCGTGATTCTGCCATGGTCTCTATTAAAAAGCAGATAAATGCAAGAATTCAGAATATAGCATAGCTAACCGAAAAAAAAGTCTTACCGAAGGCGTCTTGTGTCCGCTTGAGGTCCTCCTGAGTGGACAGCCTGTTGAAGACTGTGAGTTCTGAGCTGCTGCAGACCTCTTTATATACCCTTCGCGGCGGCCTTGGAAGCCCTTTATAATTAGTGTAAAAACCCGTCTAGAACTAGTTACGATTGCGCGACAACTAGTTAGTTATTCTCCGTCTTCTGCATGGCGCTCAGTGGAATATAAATGAGTTTTTTTCTTCTATTCTATAACAAAGGCGCTTTTTAAACACGTATTTTCCTCGTATGTCGTTGTCGTTGTAGTTCCACTCAGAAAAAGTATATATATATATATATATATATATATATTGTAGAATGGATAGGGCGCAAACAGGGGCGCCAGTGAAAGACGAAGACGAGGACGGTTGTTGGTGCTCGTGCTTGCTCCGCTTCGGACTGCTGGTCGCTGAACCTGTGCTGTTTATTCATTAAACGCTCCACGGACTCAACGCTAAACGCGTACCATCAAGTGGTGGAGAGTGCTGGTTCTCTTTTGCACCCTGGAACTCCGCAACCGGACTCTACCTTCCCTGTCAACCATGCCCGACGACGTCGCACAGCAGCATGCTGCCACACCCCCAGCTCCTCGCTGTCCCGGTATTCTAAGGGAGCGCGACCCAGTCATCTTCAGCGGTACTGATGAGCAGGACGTCGAAGACTGGCTCTCTTCGTACGAAAGAGTGAGTGTCAACAACAAGTGGGACGATAACGACAAACTCGGCCGCGTCCAGTTCTACCTGAGAGGAGTCGCGGAACTCTGGTTTAACAACCACGAGGCTGAGATTACCACCTGGGCCTCTTTCAAAACGACTTTCGCGGACGTATTCGGCCGACCGACAGTGCGCAAGCTCCGTGCAGAGCAGCGCTTGCGTGATCGCGCCCAACTGTCTGGAGAGTGTTTCACTTCCTATATTGAGGACGTCGTAGGCCTCTGCCGCCGCTTCAATCCTGCCATGTCCGAGGCCGACAAAGTCAAGCATATCATGAAAGGCATCGAGGACGATGCGTTTCACATGCTTGTGGCCAAAAACCCTCAAACAGTCACGGACGTCATTCAGCACTGCCAGAGCTACGACGAGTTGCGAAAGCAGCGCATTTCCACACGCCGTCCTAGCTTCGACACGACCAGTACGTCAGCACTCACCGTTGGCGCCATCTCTCCGGACCCGACGGTGTTGACTCAACAAATCCAGCAGTTCATCCGAGAAGAAGTTGCGCGACAACTGTCTCTTGCACCCTTTCTCCCAGGCAATGCTCATGGGCTCCCCTCGTCGCTGCGACAAACCATTGAGGAGCAAGTATCCGAAGCCCTTCCGCCTACGCACCAGCCGCCGCCTGTATCCGCGCCCTTGACCTACGCTGACGTCGCGAGAAGGCAGTCGCATGCGCTGCCACACGGCACAGACTCTGCTCACTCCTCAAGTGCATTCTACTCAGCGCAGACGCCGGCAGGCCCGCCCGTTCCACTTTATCGCCGTCCTGTCACCCCTCCTCATAATCCTTGGCGCACAACGGACAACCGACCAATCTGTTACTACTGTTGTCTACCCGGCCATGTCGAGCGTTTCTGCCGCCGCCGCGTTGCCCGTCCAGGTACCGTTGACGCAAGTTACAGCTACGTCCGTCCAGAGCCACCACAGCCGATGCCCTCCCACGCTACTTCAGACACCTCTTCATCCAACCGCCGAGCCTTCAACTCCCGTCGATCGCCGTCCCCGCGCCGACGTTCCCTTTCGCCAATGATTCGTCGTCCCTCGCCCGTCCAAACGGAAAACTGACCATCGCAGTTCCGGAGGCAAGAACTGCGCCGCTGTCGAAATTTACAAGACCTCGTTCTCAACCTGCTAACGAAATAACTGTCTTCATTGAAGGTGTTGCCGTGCAGGCCTTAGTCGATACGGGAGCTGCTGTGTCTGTGTTGAGCGAAGCAATGTGCCGCAAGTTAAAAAAAATTACGATTCCGCTTTCTGGTCTTTCTCTCCGTACGGCAACCGCACATCCCATACAACCTTCCGTGACGTGCACGGCTCGGCTACTCATTCAGGACGTTTTGTATGTCGTCGAATTCGTCGTCTTTCCACACTGCTCGCACGACGTTATATTGGGCTGGGACTTCCTTTCCACACATCATGCCATTGTTGACTGTGCCCGTGCTGAACTAGAATTATCAGCGATCTCCGACATCGATTCTGGCAAGTCATCTTTTCCTCGTGTCGTCGTCGCCGCGGACACGGACATCCCACCTATGTCTTCTGTTCGGGTACCGATCTCCTGCGACTATGCTTTCTCTAGCGCCATGTTCACACCGTCAGAAGCATTCACTTCTCGTAAGAACTTCATTCTCCCCTTTGCTCTTGTCACGATCGAAGACTCCTGCTCAAGCATTTATGTCACGAACCTGCTTTCGGTCGCAGCCACAGTATTCCGCGGAGAATGTATAGGGCGTCTTGAGGAGATTGATTCTGTTTGCGCTAGCCAACTGCTCGATCGCACAACAAGCCTCCAGGTCGCCAGCGTTGATCTCGTTACCACGTCCAACACATCTTCCCTAGACGCTTTCCTTCCATCAATTGATTCGGACCTTCCTATTGCTCAACGCACCCAACTCTTGAAGCTTCTCGACCGCTTTCGGACGTCTTTCGACTACAAGCAAACCAGTTTAGGTCGAACGTCTGCCATCGTCCATCATATAGACACCGGCAGCCATGCACCCCTGCGACAGCGTCCATACCGGGTCTCTCACGCTGAACGCCGAGTTATTGATGACCAGGTGACTGATATGCTTAGTCGTGGCGTTATACAGCCGTCCCACAGTCCTTGGGCCTCCCCGGTGGTACTTGTGAAAAAGAAGGACGGTAGCATCCGATTCTGTGTTGATTATAGGCGCCTTAACAAGATCACACGCAAAGATGTCTATCCGCTCCCCAGAATCGATGACGCGATCGACTGTCTGCAAGGCGCGGAGTTCTTTTCTTCACTGGACCTTCGATCGGGGTACTGGCAGGTACCTATGAATAAAGCTGACCGCCCAAAAACTGCGTTCGTAACTCCTGACGGCTTGTACGAGTTCAACGTGATGCCGTTTGGCCTTTGCAACGCCCCCGCCACCTTCGAGCGTCTTATGGACAACATCCTTCGAGGTCTCAAGTGGAACACGTGCCTTTGTTATCTGGACGACGTCGTAGTTTTTTCAAAGGACTTCGACACCCATCTTCTGCGCCTCGCAAGTGTACTGGAATGCCTCACACAGGCTGGTCTACAACTCAATATGAAGAAGTGTCACTTCGCCGCCAGGAAGCTCACCATCTTGGGACATGTTGTCAGCAAGGATGGCATTTTACCCGACCCTGCAAAGCTCCGCGCTGTCGCCGAGTTTCCCAAGCCGTCGACCCTGAAAGAACTCCGGAGCTTCATAGGCCTATGCTCATATTTTCGGCGATTCGTTCGTGATTTCGCATCCATAATGGCCCCTTTAACACGCCTACTTGCTGATAGCCAAGGTGTCATGGCATGGTCTTCCGCTTGCGACGCCGCATTCGCGAAATTACGTCGTCTACTGACATCGCCACCGATCCTCCGTCACTTTGACCCAGACGCCCCTACCGAAATCCACACGGACGCCATTGGAGTCGGCCTTGGCGCTATTCTTGCTCAACGCAAGTCTGGCTTCGACGAGTACGTTGTTTCTTACGCAAGTCGCACTCTCACCAGAGCTGAAGAAAATTATTCGGTCACGGAGAAAGAATGTTTAGCCATCGTTTGGGCAATTACCAAATTTAGACCTTACGTATATGGCCGCCCATTTGATGTCGTGACTGATCACCACGCCCTCTGCTGGTTATCTTCACTGAAAGATCCATCTAGTCGTCTAGCTCGATGGGCATTACGTCTCCAAGAATACGACATCCGCGTCGTCTACAGGTCAGGCCGTAGACATTCAGATGCCGACGCTCTTTCTCGCTCTCCCCTTCCCCATGACTGTGGCAACGGGTCTGTTTCCAGCTACGATTCTGCGGCCCTTACACACGCTGACATGCCTTCTGAGCAGCGTCAGGATCCTTGGATAGTCTCTTTAATGGAGTTCCTATCTAAGCCCTCACCACGTACCGCCACTCGCTCGATGCGGCGTACAGCTCGACATTTCACCATCCGCGATGGGCTCCTATACCGCCGCAACTATCTATCTGATGGTCGCAAGTGGTTGTTGGTGATTCCTCGCCACCTCCGGGCCGATATCTGTGCCTCCTTTCACGCGGATCCCCAATGCGGCCACGCTGGTGTAATCAAAACCTATGCACGCCTCCGGCTGCGGTACTACTGGCGTGGCATGTACCGCTTCGTTCGCCAATACGTGCGTTCATGCTCCAAGTGTCAGCGCCGGAAGAGCCCCCCACGTATAGTCACTGGACCGCTCCAGCCGTTGCCTTGTCCCTCCCGGCCTTTTGATCGCATCGGAATTGATTTGTACGGCCCCCTTCCGCACACACCAGACGGGAACCGCTGGGTGATCGTCGCTATCGATCATCTGACACGCTATGCTGAGACTGCCGCGCTGCCAGAGGCCACATCACGTGAAGTCGGCTTATTCATACTTCACCAACTTGTTCTTCGCCACGGCGCGCCTCGCGAGCTACTCAGCGACCGCGGACGCACGTTCCTCTCTGATGCCGTACAAGCCCTCCTCCGTGAATGCAACGTTGTGCACCGGACAACCAGCGCCTACCATCCACAAACCAACGGAATGACTGAGCGCTTTAACCGCACACTAGGCGACATGCTGTCCATGTACGTCTCCGCTGACCACACCAACTGGGACCGCATACTACCCTTTGTTACGTACGCTTACAATAGCGCTACTCAGTCTACGACAGGATTTTCTCCCTTCTTTCTTCTTTACGGCCGCGAACCTTCCTCATTTATGGACACCATTCTTCTGTACCGCCCGGACGCTTCAGAGTCCACAACTCTATCTGAAGTCGCCACCTACGCCGAGGAATGCAGGCAGCTCGCACGTTCCTTAACCGCACAAGACCAAGCACGCCAAAAGGACCTCCATGACGCAAACCTGCCTCCCCAGTCATATTCGCCTGGAACATTGGTGTGGCTTCGCGTTCCCTCCTCTGCTCCTGGCCTTTCCACAAAGCTACTGCAGAAGTATGAAGGCCCCTACCGCGTCCTAAGTCAAGCCTCTCCCGTCAACTATGTTGTCGAGCCCGTTCAACCATCCGCAGACCGGCGCCGCCGTGGCCGTGAGATTGTTCACGTCGACCGACTGAAGCCGCATTACGACCCACCAGTCGTCCCTGTTCCTTAAGTCGCCAGGATGGCTCCTTTTCTGCGGGGGAGTGATTTGTAGAATGGATAGGGCGCAAACAGGGGCGCCAGTGAAAGACGAAGACGAGGACGGTTGTTGGTGCTCGTGCTTGCTCCGCTTCGGACTGCTGGTCGCTGAACCTGTGCTGTTTATTCATTAAACGCTCCACGGACTCAACGCTAAACGCGTACCATCAATATATATATTGTAGCGAAGCCTTTGAGATGATTAATGGGTTGCGCTCTCTATAGCCTTCTAGTGGGTCGTCCTCTTTGGCTCTTCCCGCTCGCGCTCTGAGCTCGTGCTCTTGCTTGACTGTCGCCATTGAGCATCGTCGCCGACTGCCGTCTAATAAACACCTCAACAAATTGGTGGAGAGTGCTGCGCTCCCATTCGATGCCCCTGGAGCTAAGATCCCGTACCCTACCAACTACCATGCCTCAAGACGCTGCTCAGCAAACGCCTCCTCCAACAACGACCTCCTGCCCCGGTGTCCCCCGCGTCCGCGACCCCCCTATCTTCACCGGCGCGGATGGGACCGACGTTGAGGACTGGCTTGCGATGTACGAGCGTGTGAGCGTACCCAATAAATGGGACGAGGCAGGCAAACTCAGCAACTTGGTTTTCTACCTCGCGGGTGTGGCGGGCCTGTGGTACAACAACCACGCCACCGATTTCCCCACGTGGTCTGCTTCCAAGACCGCCATCATCGACGTGTTTGGCCGCCCTGCCCTTCGTAAACTGCAAGCCGAACAACGTTTACGTGAACGAGCTCAGCAGACCGGTGAGTCCTTTACGAGCTACATAGAAGACGTCCTGGACTTGTGCAAGAAAGCCGACGCAGCTATGCCTGAGCCTGACAAGATCCGCAACGTTATGAAAGGCATCGACGACGATGCCTTCACTATGCTGCTCACCAAGAACCCTCGTACTGTGGCCGAGGTGATCACGCTCTGCCAAAGCTACGAGGAGCTGCGCCGGCAGCGGTTGCTGACCGGTCGACCTGCATCACGCGACGCCGATCTCGCTGGCTTGTCGGCCATTTCTGATCAGTCCGCCTTGCTCGCCGAGATCAAGTCATTTGTGCGCGAGGAAATCGCCCGCCAGTTCTCCCTACTGGCCTTCCCTCACCCGCAGCATGTTGAACAGCCATCGACCACGCTGCTGCCTCCCTTACGCCGCGCTATTCAGCAGGAAATCGCGGAGGTCATGCCGGAATACCACCAGCCCCCTCCGGCGCCTCCACCGCTCAGTTACGCGCAAATTGTAGCCAGGTCACCCCAAGCGATCCCTGTGGGTGCCCCACTTACGCCGAAGCCGTCGCCAGACCTCAGGCCTTTGAAAGGAGTGTGCCGGCTGCGTTTGCCGACGTCATACCTAGGCCACTGATGCAGCCCATCATGCAGTCGTATCAGCAGACGCCTCGTCCACCGCGTCCTGCGTCATGGATGGGACCTACCCCAACGAATCGATGGCGCACTTCTGACAACCGCCCGATCTGCTTCGCGTGTGGTTGCGCCGGTCATGTTGCCCGCTACTGCAATCGCGTGCAGCCGCCTCGTGTCGGCTCAACCATCACCAGCCAGTCAAGCCGCCCGTATTACGATTCACCGCCGCCTATGTCACCGTCGTCTCGCCCAGCTCCATCTACACGCCGTTCGCCGTCACCACGACGCCGATCACTGTCACCGATGCGGCCACGTCCGGTCCCACGTGACCAGGAAAACTAGTCGTCGCAGTCCACGAGGCAAGGGCTGCGACGCTATCGAACTGCGAAAGCCCTCAGCGAAGCCCATCGAACGTGGTAGACGCGTTTGTGGACGGTGTTCGCGCATCTGCCCTTATCGACACTGGAGCCGCCGTATCCGTTATTGACGCCAAACTTAGCCGATTACTGCGAAAAGTGACGACGCCACTTCCCGGGCTCTCCCTCCGTTCATTCATTCATTCATTCATTCATTGTCTTTATTTTCCAGAATAAAACGAAAACATTACATTCTGGATGGTCTCCTGGGCTAAAAGCTGTAATGAAACAGCTTGACTAGGGCCCAGAAGACCAATGACATGGCAACAAGTGACCGGTGAAAATATTTGCACCAAATTTACAAGATATATCACACATTGTACAAAAAATATTTACAAAAACAAAGCATATAACAATACCTGTGTAAGCGTATCAGGGAATGACTTTTTTTGAATAAACACATCTCTAACAACAAACAACACTAACAGAATACTCAAATTTATTTACAAAAAAGAAATTATAATACTACAAGTACAAGGAAAAAAAAAACAGCAATAGTACACCTGTAATTCTGGCAGTAAACTACACGAAACAATAATATCAACACAATATAATAATAGAAAACCATGATAGCTAATCATATAGAACAATATACAGTGAAATGTGGTACAACATTAAGAAATAATTGAAATGTACGAATACATTAGTAATTCAGAAATATTTCACGTAATGTATTTAGCGCAGGTTTATGTAAATGTTTATGCTTATTAAGAATACATGGGAGGTTATATTTCAATGACTGCAGTTTATAGTCAGTGCGAAAGCGCGGTATGAGCCATCCTCCTACATTACGAGTATTGATAGCATGACTGTTGCGTTGCAGTGCAGCAGTTAACTCGATAAATTGTTTAAATGAAGAAGAACATATGTAAAATGATCGTAGGATGCGGAACACAGTACAGCCAGCGCCCAAAGTATTCACCCTACAGCGGTGTGCACAGCCCGCGTCATGATTAACGATGCTCTGTACGCCGTCGAATTGATCATAATCCCAGCATGCTCTCACGACGTCATCCTAGGATGGGATTTTCTCTCCCACCACGACGCCGTGATCCATTGCGCACCAGCAGAAATAGAGCTCTCACCATTCTCTGATCTGACGCCGGCTGACAGTCCATCATCTGTGACCCAGTAAACCACGAATGTCCATGGTACGTAGCGGTATAATCCAAACATCTAGGACGAAAGAAGATGTCTTATTTGCGTCTGAAAGATGTCCCATTTTCGCTTTGCGCAATGTGGACGTCTAAAAGATATACAAAGGCTTATTGTAACGGACGTACAATGCACATATACGCTGTGTGAACGATGGACGCATTTTGGACGTCAGTAACAGACGGTGCACATTTGTGCTTATTTTTCACAAAACGCCGACCTTCAAGGGATTAGAAATAATCAACGAATGTTTCAACGACACTAGATCGGCGCATCAACTGAAGTCTGGCATTGATTCCTCGTGTTAGCTCGCAGAAACGGATGCAACAAAAGAGAAAGAAAAGAACGGAATAAATTGGGCGTTTGCTGATGAAAACACCGCTGTCGTCTGCTCCTCAACGCTGCCAAAGGCGCGCGCTGCGTGTTCCCCCACCTCTAAGCGGCTCGCGGTTTGTTTTTTCCCCGTCCCTTTTTGGTTTTCCTTTCTGGGTGGCCTCCGACATTAACCGGCGGTGCACGCGCCTGCCAATCTCGGAGGCCATGCTTCCTGCACCGTGGTTGCGGCTCTGCGCCGCAAGGCGCCGTGTCTGTCGGTACGGTATGAGTTGTGCACACTGTACCATCGGTGCATTTTATTTGTGTTATTTTGTGATGTTATCTGGCCTTCCACGGACGCCCGTTCTAACGGGAAAGTGATATTTGTTGATCCCGGCCCACATCTTGAAGCCTACATTTCAAGTCTCAAAGGCTATGCTTACTTCCGTTTGCAACGCAAAGTACGTCATGGCCGCCATGATTTGTACAAAAAATCATTACTTTTGTACAAACTTAGTACAGTTACTTTTAAATTAAAATTAGCGGCAATATAAAGCATGAATTTGTACATAATCTTTCCCTAAATTGTGACCATGGTTGTGACACGCGTCGACGTCGTCCCCATCACCGCCATCGCCATCATGTTTTCTTTCGCACATGTACGCATGTGTACGCACATGGCGCGCATGTTTGGACCAGTTGTGGTTTGGTCTTGAGGTTTGGTCCTGCCGGGGCCAACGCTGCCAACAGCGACGTTTGTCCGCCGCTTTTTATCTGACGTATGTGTACTTACGTTGACCGCTGTTGGGTGTTGTGTGGTGGATGTTCTCTTGCTGTGTCGCGTGCAACAAGAACGCTAGAAGAGTTTCTGAACTCCGGTCGCCTCGGCAGTGGGCCATTGGCCAGCAAGGGTACGTGCATACGTTCTCTTATGCTTTCCTTTAGTGAATAAGGCCGTTGTGTAATGCGTGAATGAAGGTTTTTGTTTCTTTTCGCAGTCGCGTTTTCCTAAACCCATAGTTCATACCGTGTCGTCTGGCGTGGACGTAGACCACTGTTGCGTGCTGTGTCGCGTACAAGAACCGTGGAAGAATTTCTGAACCCTGTCCGCCCCAGCAGTGGGCCATTGGCCAGCAAAGGTACGTTCTCTTATGGTTTCCTGGCGCAGTGATTTATCCACGTCAAGAATAATGGAAGTAGTCATGACGAAATTTCGTTGCCACGTTAGCTCCCTCAACTTTTACTTACATAGAGCAGGTCTAGCGATTTCCCCACTGTGCCTCTTCTGCAATCAGGAGGAAACAATCGATCATTTCTTTTTATCCTGTCGACGGTTCACGACATTGAGGAAAAAATCATAGAACCACCTCTTCGAAAGCTGGGCCTGGAAGTATCGGAGTCGGTTATACTTTCTTTTGGGGCCACCACTCTGGGATACAGCCACAGGGATGTTTTCTTCGCCATTGAGGAATTCATTCGACAGTCTAAAAGAATATCTATCTAAATTCTGCCTGAGTAAATATTTCATTACCAATAATTGAAACATCAATTCAGTATATTAGTTAATAATAGCTTCTACGAACGACACCCTGAAGATAATTTTAGCAAAATTCACCCTCTACTCGGCCAATCCCCTGCATTGGGTATTAGCCATGTACAGCAACAACAACAACAACAACAACAAGGCCGTTGTGTAATGCGTGAATAAAAGTTTTTGTTTATTTTCGCAGTCGTGTTTTCCTAAACGCACAGTTCTGTATCGCCGTGCATGCCTCGGTGATATCGACATCATTACTTCTGCTTCGTTTCCTTGATGTAATGGTTCATAGCTGCCAGAGTAGCCATGATAAGCTTAGTTTAGCGTGCCCTTTTCTAGTACTGTGCATTTGTTAGCGTTGTTTTTCGTGGTATGTCGCAGCTGTCGTTCCATTTTTATTTGTTTAGCTGTGTGCGCTTGCTTGTTGTCTCTTTCTCTAGCATGCCAAAGCTTAGTTGGAATAAGCGCCATGCTCAAATCAGCCAATGGCGGAACTGTGCACAAGCACGCTATGATTTGTGGACTAACACATCATTTGTCGAGAGAAGAGGGAGCAATGTTTAGGTGACTTTGAGAATTTATTGTACAATCCAGGGCTCGTGCTGCGCTATATTTGGCTTGTGTTTTTTCGGGAGCCTCGATTACCTATTGGCAGCGCTTTCTGACCATGCTCAAAAAGTGTTGCGGGGCCCCTGTAAGGTAGTGATACCGGCTAGGTGAACTGATTAGCTCCTACATTGAGAATTAGAAAAGGGGAAAAGTACAGTTTGCCTTCATAGAATGGGGAAATTCTCTTGCAGTTCATTGCAGTCAGTGATCCAGTTCCTTAATTCGCTCCTGAATACTGCTTGATCGCATGCTTATTCAAAGGCTGTTACCTAAACAGTCTACACGGACCTCATCGAGGTTGTGTGCAAGCTAGTATTTGGAAATCTGATATATATATATATATATATATATATATATATATATATATATATATATATATATATATATATATATTGTCTCGCAGAGAAAACGAGCCCTAAAAGTAATCGTCTGTCCTATATATATATAATACAGCGTTTGTAGCCGTATTTAGTTGCATAACATACCTTTCCTTTCATGTTAGCAATTTTAATAAAAGCAGCGCTTCATTGTTTGCACCTGACTGGGAACTAGTGCATCACACACAAGGCTTAGTCGTGTCCAGTATGAATGTTCTCAAGCTTGCAAGAAATGTTCTCCGTAACCATTTAATGATGATGACACCATACTTGACACCCTTGATGGAAGGCTGTTTGTAGCAGGTTTCAGCTTTGTACTTGACTCTTCACTGCAGTTAATGCCCCGACTCATTTTATCCTGGAGAAAAGACATATTACATTGGATAATAATTAACTTTCACCTCCACCAGTTAGTTACTTAGCTGTCATGTTTTTTTAAATAATTTAATCTACTTTTCTTGAAGCAGTGCGCCTTCATGTCACATTTTTTGGGGGAAAGACCGACAGTCTCTGCGTATCTTAATACTTTTTCAATTTAGGATAGTTTTGGGTGCCCTCTCAAAGTCATAGAATTGGGGCTCCATTGATGTGTTTTGCAAGAGAGCCACTTTGAGGCATAAAATAGAAAGAGCAATGCGACAAGTTTCTCTGGTTCAAGCAGTTTCATGAACTCTCGAGTCCTTTACTGTACCGGCTCTATTTTTTTTTAACCTTCCTTTCTACTTGAATCCAGGTACACAGCGATCGGACTGAGCATATCAAGTAGCCCCTCCTGTGACCCACAAGACCACACTAATTCGGCCGAGGAGCCTGTCTGGACTTATGTTGGGACTGCTGGCAGACAGTTTGTTTTTTCTGGACTTATGTTGGGACTGCTGGTGGACAGTTTCTGTTTTTTATGGACTTATGCTGGGACTGCTGGCAGACAGTTTCGGTTTTAGTCTTCAGCTGGTTCACAGTTCACTTTTATCATACCGCCTCATTTCTTTTTAGTGTATCTGCGTTCTCTAGACATTTAGCCTGTGTTCTTACACGTTGAGAGTACTCTTATGGTTTACAGCATTGCTTTGCTCATATAAACTTTTGTGATACTGCCTTGTTACTTTCGACTCGCTTCATTCTCTTGTCATTTCGCCAGTATTGAAACACTCTTATGATTGCATGTGCAGTAATCTTTCGGGGCAATGCATTGTACTCATTGTGTGTAACAAAACATTGCAATAGCCTGAGAAGAGTATTGCACATTTGATGTGTTATCAGATGTGTTATGTGCTAATACCTAAAAGGAACAATGGGAGGTACGCAGCGTGCTCTCCATAGAAGGCAGTACAATACAACTGCTCTTTTATGCCGAGACACCTACACCTACTTCCAAAATCATAAATACTAAATTTACAAAATAGTGATTCGCAACAGTTACTTTCAGGTGACAACATTACATATAGCGAGCACTCAAGCGAGCGAAAAGTATTGTGGCCTACAGTCTGTCGAGCGTTCGTTTTTGAGAGCCATAATTAGTGCACCTCACAAGCCGCTAGACGTGGATGCGAGTTTAAGGAATGACATCTTTTAATATGTACAGATGGGCCAGTTGGTGAGCCATGATTTTCGAATAGCTAGGCAGCGCAAAAAGGGGCAACAAATACGCACACATAAGCCTCAAACACAAGCGCTGTCAGCGCTTGTGTTTGCGTCTTTTATGTGTGCGTATTTGTTGCCCTTTTGTGTGCTGCCTATTCGAAAAACATCTTTTAAATGTACAGAACATCCAGCCTTAATATCCATACAACGTACTGAGAGCGTTATCCGGGTGCATTTTAGATGATCTATAGTACATCCGTGAAATGTCATATGGAGAAATGTAGATATCCAGAAGATGTACTGAATATCCCGAGACTAGCATTCTATGGATATCTAATGGACATTCATGGTTTACTGGGGAGCAAGGTACTCGTCAAAGACGACACCACAGTGCCTGCAAACTCGTCAACGGCGGTGTCCGTCTACTGCGCCAGTCTCTCCGACACCGTTGCACTCCTCTCGCCATCTGACCGTGTTTGCACGAGGAAAGGCTTGCTGGTGCCTTTCGCGACCGTGCAAGTCACTCAGGGCAGCGCGTCAATTTTTGTTATCAACCCATCCCCGTACAGTGTTACGTTGGTCCGAGGAGAATGTCTCGGCAGCGTGGAACCCCTCGAAGACGCACAAGTTATGGACGAACCAGATGACACGTACTGCCCCAACTCCAGTACGCTCAGTGCTGTTACCACGTCTGGTTCATCGCCCGATGACGTATTCGCTTCTTCCATTGCTGACAACCTTACACCGGTCCAGCGTTCCCAGCTTCTGGGTCTCTTGGAAGAATTTTGCGCTTCTTTCGATATCGCTCAAACTTCTCTCGGCCGCACGTCCACCGTTACGCATCGCAGCGACACTGGCGCCCAACCGCCACTGCGGCAACGTCCATATCGCGTATCTCCCACAGAACGCCGCGTAATCAACGAGCAAGTCGACGACATGCTTCGACGCAATGTTATTCGGCCATCCAACAGCCCCTGGGCGTCTCCTGTCGTTCTTGTTGCGAAGAAGGACGGTTCTGTGCGGTTCTGTGTGGACTACCGACGACTCAACAAGATCACTCGTAAGGACGTGTATCCACTACCGCGAATAGACGACGCGATTGACAGCCTACAAGGAGCAGAATTCTTTTCATCCATCGATTTGCGCTCAGGGTACTGGCAGGTACCTATGTCTGATGACGCTCGACCGAAGACCGCCTTTGTCACGCCCGACGGCTTGTACGAATTCAACGTCATGCCGTTTGGGCTGTGTAATGCGCCCGCCACCTTCGAGCGCATGATGGATACTATTCTGCGCAACCTGAAATGGCACACGTGCTTGTGCTACCTCGACGACGTCGTCGTTTTTCCTCCAGACTTCTCCACGCATCTTCAACGCCTCCGGCATGTGTTGACGCGTTTGAGCAACGCTGGTCTGCAACTGAATCTAAAGAAGTGCCGATTTGCAGCACGGCAGCTGGCAATACTCGGCTACGTCGTGTCCAAGGACGGATTTCTCCCCGATCCAGCCAAGCTTCGCGCCGTGACCGAGTTCCCAAAACCTACGTCCGTCAAAGAACTGCGCAGTTTCGTAGGACTGTGTTCCTACTTTCGGCGCTTCATTCGAAACTTCGCGACTATCATATCGCCGCTGACAAAGCTCCTCGGAAGTAACGGGCCCCTCCATTCGTGGTCGTCAGAGTGCGACGACGCTTTCACAACGCTCCGTCGTTTGTTGACGTCGCCTCCCATACTACGCCACTACGACCCTACGGCCCCTACAGAGGTACACACAGACGCCAGCGGTGTTGGCCTTGGCGCTGTCCTTGCGCAGCGGAAACCAGGGTTCCCTGAATATGTCGTGGCATATGCAAGTCGTAGGCTTACTAAAGCCGAGACCAATTACACCGTCACCGAAAAGGAATGCCTGGCGATCATCTGGGCCCTTACGAAGTTCCGACCCTATTTGTATGGTCGCCCATTTGATGTCATCACCGACCATCATGCACTATGCTGGTTGTCGTCATTGAAGGATCCCTCAGGCCGCCTCGCCCGCTGGGCACTTCGCCTACAGGACTACGATATCCGCGTGCTGTACCGCAACGGACGCCAGCATGCTGACGCCGACGCCCTCTCGCGCTCGCCCTTGCCTGACGACAATACCCCCTGCTCGTCACGTCACATTGTTGTTTCTTCTATCGACGTTCACACCATCGCTACCGAACAGCGCAAGGATAAATGGATAGCCTCGCTGATAGACTTGCTCACTGATCCGTCGGCAACACCAACCACTCGCGCGTTGCGTCGTCAAGCCCACCATTTCGCCATTCGTGACGACCTACTGCACGGACGCAATTACAACGCCGATTGCCGCCAGTGGTACTTTTTATACCCCGTAGTCTGCGTTCTGAAATATGCGCGTCCTTCCACTCTGATCCCCAATGCGCGCACTCTGGGGTATCCAAAACTTACCACCGCATTCGACAACGATACTTCTGGCGAGGGATGTACCGCTATGTGCAGAAGTTCGTTCGCTCCTGCCTCGATTGCCAACGCCGAAAACCTTCAACACACGTGTCACCCGCTGGTCTACAACCATTACCTTGCCCTAACCGTCCGTTCGGGCGCGTGGGCATCGACTTGTACGGACCACTTCTTCCTCTGACATCGGCTGGTAACCGCTGGGCCATCGTCGCTGTTGACCATCTAACGCGATACGCCGAAACCGCCGCCCTCCCAGCGGCTACAGCACGCGACGTTGCCTCCTTCCTGCTACACCGCACTGTAAAAAATAGTAGTAAATTTACAGATAAAATACATGAAGTTTCTGTACCGCGAAAGAAACTTTCTGTAAATGGGCCATGAAGGAAATCTGTTAAAAAGAGAAACCGAAATTTCCTGTTATTCGTGACCTTCAGGAAAACAAACGACTCAAAATTGAACCTCCACAGTTTTAAATACTTCAAAGATTACAAATGTTAATGAAATAACATTTCATGTTTTTCTGGTTTCTCCCACAATGCTATTTTGATTGATAAATATTCAGAGACTTTTCTGCGGTTCTACGTTCATGCCTCGCGGGCCCCTACATTTACAAGATGGCTACCGCTCACGTCGAAGCGCGGCTACGCATGGCTGCAGTGTAAAGCGCGGCTACGGCACCCTCCTGCTCCTGCTTTTTGTGCGTCTGTCATTGAAAGGTAGGTGGTTTGCTTCTCACTAGACTTCCTTACAACAAGAACTCGTTGATAAGCCTGCCCGCTTTCGAAATTCGCTCTCGCGTAGTTTCTAATTCAGCTTTGCGTCGGCAGCGCGTGCGACCGCAACGTTGTGCGAGAGCCGGAATTCCTTCCATGCCCTGGTAGAAACACTGAAGAGGCCTTGTAAGTGGGTGCTTGAGGGAACGCCTGCTGTTGTACCATATTTATTTATTTGCTGATAGCGGCAGCGTACGTCAAGGTATCCTAATTTGAACTTGGGTGGTTGCAGAGCGCATAATACAGCGTTCGCAGCGCACTTCATGAGCGTTCTCTGCGGGTAGCCATTAACGAGGTTTCGCTGTACAGATTAATGAGATGTATTTGTTCACCTTACCCGCTTTGTTTCTTTATTACATCAAACCTGTGTTCTGTGTTTCTGCACTTATTTTGTTCTTGATGTTTGGCCCGACTTTCTCTAAAAACTAATGAAGTGCGTATAACTCAACTCAGCTGACCGATCGACGTTACAGAGCATATAATTCTTTCTTTTTTTAATGAAAGTGCAAACGTTTCCTTTTTTATGTTTATCTACGTGTAATAGGTAGCTTTCTCCTGCATAGTGAACATGGCCCTGAGTAATGTTATTGTGGCTTGGTGTACGGCGTTTAGTGTTTTGCAGTGGTCATTGCATGATAAGTTCTGCTTGGTTGTATAATGCTGTGTATCTTGAACATTGCTGGCGGGAATGTGCGAACGCATAGCTTCTTGGCGTAGTGTCATTGGATGACCTTCCTTACGACGCTTTAAGTTCCTGGCGAAAGATAGAAAACCTAGGTAAACCTAGTTTACCGAATGGACGTGTGGGGCATATCCGCTCGGTAAACTGATACCTCGATTGACTAGCCAATGGGGCACGGGCTTGACGTGTACACGCGCTACCTCGCGTCATCGCATTCCGCTTGCGTTGCGCTGGAGCACGTCTTCTCCTCGGTAGGGGAAACTTGGCGCGTTTCGAATTGGCGTGTTCCCTGCTGAAGCTCATGTTAGATACGCGGTTGTTATCCGTGGTTTACACACAACGGCGTGAAGCCGTGAACACCCCTGGAAAGTGGGCTCAAGTGCGCTCGTAGTACAGGCGGTGAATCGTGGCACATGTCACATGTGATCTCTCAGTGAGCACCAACGCCGACGCCGCTGTTCGAGCCGTGCGTGAAGGCTTATTGTGGACATCGATCGTGACTACCTTTAAAGAATCCCGGTTTCCGGAGAGGCGGACTTTGTTTTTAGTGGCGTATTGAAGGGCGAATGAATCTTTCGTTGTCTCTCGCCCGTTTTGTTCACCAGTGCTTGGCGGCAGTAGGTATTACACTTCCATCGTCGAACAAAAGTACCGACACAAATTTTGAATGACGCAACCAAGTGTGTTCGAGATGTGTGTACGAGATGTGTTCGTCGCTGAACGCAAATTTTTTTAGCTCTTTGAGGCGCACGTTCTGTCGCGCGTGAGGTTTAGGGCGTCTGAAAAAAAAAGACATGCGCGCGTTTTGGTCGACAGCTTTAGAAGTACATCCGTTCTATACCTATATAATCTATATAATAATGTATAATCTACGTACATTCAGTGCAGGATAATATTACAATGTACCTTCCGCTCCTGTACGTAATAGCCCTACAACAGGGTTGACATTATTAATCAATGAAAATGAATGATATGATCCATGCGGCAGCCGCGACCGGGATTCGATCCCGTGACCTTCGGGTCAACAGTCGAGAACCATAACCACTGGACCGTGGATGATATATATATATATCGTCTCATAATATGTGCACACACACACAAACACACACACACACACACACACACACACACACACACACACACACACACACACACACACACACACACACACACACAAATTACGTGTAAAGTTTTCATGCACCGTGATCAGACCCCCGAGTATTTTTTTTCTCGCACCACTGTCTGAATAAAAGTTGTATTTGGTATCTATTTAGTTTAACATAAGGACTATGAATCATTACATTAAAATCTCGCGCGTATACGTGTGCACCAATTGAATAACTTTAATTCACAAGATTATACGTTTTGTAGCAATTATTAGCGTTCTTGCTCACTTGTTCAAAATAACGTTCCCTGTAGCTGCACCAGACATTTCAAATTTCGCGCGCTTACATTCCAATTTTTCTTTTTTTTTGCAATAGTCAAGACATTGTACGCATCAAATATATTTTGTATTTACATAAATGTTTTTTTAAGTATTTACAAGCAGGAATGAATATTTTTAGATCGGATTAAAAAATAATGGTGCACGAAGGCGGATCCGTTCACGTCTGCGGGACTGAAGGCTCCTTTGCTTGTTTGTTGCTCGTCGCGTCCATGCCGCTTCCCAAAGGGCTGAGTTTGAAGTTGAATTTTCTCTTGTGTGAATGGTGCTTGCGCTCTGTGCTCGTGTTGTGGGTTCTGCCAGTGCTGCTTACTACGAAGACTCAAGCGAACACCTGCTGTTTCATATCGTTGAGCCGTCGCCGAATGAAAACAGGTACGTGAACGTTGCTGCTGTCAGCGCTTTAAAGGAGTCCTGACACAAAAATTTTCGCCCCGCGTTTTTTTGCTGCAATGTGTTGCTGGGGGCTTGTTAGTCATAACACGGCACATCGTTTGCTGCAGCACGCGACAGATAATTAATTACAAGCTCCTCATTACCGACACAGCCTCAGTTTCGGTTTGACAGAGCTCCAAAAACGACAAGCCGCCGGGTGCAACTATCACCACCTAGCGAATGAAACGGTCGGTCACGTGAGCACACAGAACAGTGACGCATTTCCGCGCGGTCTGTCTTTGCCGGGCTCATCGTCGTCTGATGGCGACGATTTTCTTGCGGCAGGGATGGAAGGAATTTTCGACGTGGCGAATCACTTCAGGTTTGACCCGCTGGCGAGGGGCGATTCGTCGGGAAGCGCGTCAAAACAGAAATGGCGGCTACGACGTCATCATAACTTGTACCGGCTGCAACGGTTACGTAGAGGAAGTAGGGGGGTCACCTCGGGTCACCTCCGAGGGTGTCAATGCACTAGGTGCGGCCTGTAATGCTGGATGGCGCTCGCGAACTTCAAAATTCATATAAAATACCTTCCAAGCTTTATTCGCTGCCGATATTTTGCAGATGGTAAACGCACGTACACGGGAATCGATCCAGCAGGCTATCTCGGCCGCGAAATTTTGTGTCAGTACCCCTTTAACACCGTGAGCGGGATAATAACGCTGTTAACTATGTTTTTCTTGACTAGTAGACGATAAGTGAGCTTTTGTTAACGTAGCGAGCCTGTTGGTGTGTATCATTTCATCAGGATCAAGGCAAAGTTGTGTGATGTTAAGTGCAGGCCAACATTTTTTTTGTTTGTTTGGAGTGGAAAGCAAGTGTGCGCATGCGCGGCTGTGTTTCGGCGGGGGATTTGAACAGAGTTGTGGTGGCGCTCTCCTCTGTTGGCAGTGGTGTTGGAAGGGGGGGCCCTGCTCGCGATGCGTCACTATTTTGGTTTAATAATTGTAGGGCGGGGACGGCGCCTGCGTGCAAGCGTCGACCGTGTCTAAAGCGCGTACGCTTGAGTATGTTGCTAATTCATGGTGAATTTTCTAGCGCACAAAACGAACAAGGTCGGAAAAGAATGACGCGGTGTCCGCGTTGTTTTTTTCCCCGTCCTTGTTCGTTTTGAGCGCTAAAAAAGTGAACGTGTCTAAGAAAGTTCCATATGCTGCGCGTCCTCTTTTCAACAGCTACAAGATCGTATGTGACTAGTATCAGAGACGTGTTTTCCTTGCGTGTGACCAAACGTGTGCATGTGTATGCATCCGCAAAGGCACGTATTTACCGTGATATTCGTGTTAATGCGTGTGCTTGCACTTACGCTTAGGTGTTAATACAGCCAGTTTAGTTAAATTCGGACCGACGTTTTAATTCACCCGCAACATAGGTACCGATAGGTTGCCTGATGCGGCCGGCACCCGTGCCTGTTGAGCCGTTAGTTAAACTTGAACTGTAGTCGAACGGATCCTTGTCTATGTGTGGCCGAATAGCCGTATCTTAACTGTGCAAGCGCTAGGTTGAGCATTAGGGCATGCGTTCGAGCACAATTTATTTGATTCTGCTTGTTTCCACCATATTTAGCTTTAATGATTTTGTTCTGGTTATTAAGAATTGTATGCCCGTCGCCCTGCTTTGTCGTAAAAACTTCGCTAACTACCTCTACGTGTACGAACATTATAAAACATAGTTTGTAGCACCACCTCCAATGACATTTTCTGATGATGACAAGGCTAATGGTCTATCGGATATAGTAAATTCTAAAGGCATACTCTACAGATGTTAAAGGGGTCTGTGGTATGTGCAGCATATGAATATCTTATTTGTTGGTGAAAACTCAATAAAGTTAGCATACTTCACGGTACGCATGCGTAAGTCATGCATATGTTGCTGCTCAAATGTAAAACTAGACAATGTATTTATGTGAGCGCACAACAGATCTAGACTGCCTTTTTTTCAAGCTGTTGGCATTGGAACAATTATAGAACTTCAAACATCAGTTTCACCGAATGCTTATTGTGTATTCCTGAATTGCGGTCAGTAGCTTCCAGGATTCTGGGTGCCGGGGGTTGCTAAAGCTTGCGTGCTTTATTGTGATGGTATGTGGTTCAAGATTGCTGCCTTGTAAGTCTTAGCATTTCCACCTTTTTCCCCATACGGCCTGTGCTTCTTTGGTGAGGAGTATTGCCTTTTTTAGCCAACCAGAATCATGGAAACTAATGACCATAATTTGGCAGTACACAATAGTCGTTTAGCGTACTGAATTTCTGGCATTATATAATCGCCCCATTATGAGCAGCCTGAAGAAAGCTACATTAGTTGTATTCACAAGTTAACATGTAATTTAATTTTAGATGTTACCTGCAATGGATGCATGATGAATGTGCATACCATCATGTATGTGCAGTGGTATTGTGCTTTTGGGCAATAAATAAACTTTCATATGATGCATATTGCATGGCATTCCCTTTAAGAAACACATCATATGAGTATCATAGTATATCTACAGAAATACAAATGTACCTGTGTGGATGCACTCATGCACACGTTTCGCCGCAAGAACAGAATTTACCGATAGCAGCCAATGGCCATTACTCACACACAGAATTTAACTTTCAATTACACGTGGTTAACACATACAGCTCACATGGGGCATCTTTGCCTAAGAGCTGTAGCTTTGCGTTGGTGCATGAGTGAGCTAAAAAGGTTAAAGTTCAGATCTTTGATATCAAACGTATAAAAAGTTCTGCCACAATACGCTTTTTGTTGCAGTTATTCTTCAGCATGCCCTTGCATTTATCATTGTGTGGAGTCAGATTTTACTGAATATGTTGGCCGTGCACTGCATTTGTATCCACACAAAACTAAGAAAATTCCAGCATGACGGGAGCATACTGTATCTTACACCCTTTCTTGGGAAACTTTTGGTCATTACTCCTGTTTTTGTTTTAGGCTTCCGGGTATGAATCTACTGTAGAGAAGGAACACCGTGGCCCCACTTCTGTCGAAGGAACCAGAGTCGCCTGGGCAGCTGAAGATGGATTGTGCAAGCAGCAGTGAAGAGCTGTGATCTTGTAATGTGCAAGTGTATGAACAGTCACGTTAAGTAAATCTAACACCAATTACATTGCCTTGTCAAATTTTGTGGTTTTGTAATGCGCAAGTTTATACACAGTTACATAGAGCGAGCTGTAAATAAGCCTTGGGCAAGTTTGTGATCATGCAGTTTGGCGGTTTTTACAGCACATATGTTTTACAAATATTATCACACTCTCGTACTTTTCTTTCCTTTTTTTCAGTTGTGTATCTGCACTGTCAACAGCGTCAATATGCTTTTTTAACTTTTGATGCCTCTAACATAAATTTTTATGGTTCCAGGTAGTTTACTTGTTAACTATTGTGTATGAGGGGAAGTCAAGAAGTAAAGGCACATTTGAGAAACGGTACACTTATTCTAATGATAGAAAAATGAAGTGTACATTATTTTTGCTACATGACCTGCCTGCACTTCAACGCACTTTGTGCAACGTTTCACAGGTTTCTTGATTCCGTCAGAAAAAAAGCTTTTTGGTTGCGCCTGTAACCAATTTTGCACAGCATCATGACTTCTGCGTCAATAGCGAATCTTGTTCCCCCGAGTGCTTCTTTCAATGGTCCAAACGTATAAAAATCGCTTGGAGCCAGGTTTGGACTGTGTAGTGGGTGTTCCAGTAATTCAAAACCCAACATTATTGTTTTGGCAGTCTGCTTGGCAGAATGTGGCCGAGCATTATCTTGCTGCAGGATGACACGTTTGCGCAGTTTTCCATGACATCTGAATCTGATTGGAGGTTTCGGTTTGGTTCGCAACACATCACATTAGTTCACACTTCACAGTTTTGCCTCTTGGGGTGAAATGAACGGCTACAACCCCGTCGTTGTTCCAGAATAGTGTTGGCATAATCTTATGAGCTTATGGTTGACGTTCAGATTCCTTAAATTCTGGTGATGAGTGTTTCTAAATTATGCTCGCAGCTTTACCTTCCGGTTTGCGGTGATGTACCCAAGTTTCATATACAGCAACAATTTGCTCTAAAAAAATTCCATCTCCCTCACGACGATAATGGGTCAAATGTTTATGAGAGATATGTCAAAACTTTGTACCTTATGATGTGCTGATAATTCATTTGGGACCCACCTTGCACACACTTTAGAGAACTTTAGCCTGTTTTGTAAGATGGAATACGGTGAACGAAAACTGATATCTAAACTATTTGCGATTTCGTCCTCTGTGATTCGTCTTTTTCCATCACGATACCCAAGTGTTGATGGCCTGCTCGATCTTTCCACGTCACATAAAGTTATTCCATATTCGACACGCAGTATGGATTCATAGATCTTGCTTCGTGATAAACAAATGTCACCATAATGTACTTGCTTTCGACGAATAATTTCTGCAGGTTTAACACCTTCCGCAGAGAAAAGCGAATCACTGCCCTCATTTCGTCCCTCGTGAAGATCGACATGGGACTGCCATGTTTGACGGGCTGCTACACTCTGACTAAAGATGGAATAAGAGTGACACATTCCAGAGAAGTGTTGCAGAAGACGCTACTCCAGTGCTGAATACTATACTCGGCGAAAACTGATCTTGACAGTGGAGTCAAGGCTACGGAGCCGGGGCTTCCGGACATTCGTGTGGCTCCGCAAGTAGTACAGCAGCTTGTGGCTGATTTCGGTTTTGCGCGCTCGCATCGCTCACGCGTTTAAAAAAACATATACACGAGAAATGTGAATGGTAGAGACATCTTGATTGTTCAGTGTATGTTTTAGTGTCATATTACGAGTATATTTTTCTTGGAGAACTAAACAATGCATTTGCGGCTGCACACTGACTCACTACGTCATGGACACCTTGTTTACTTCGGAAAACGGGCATGCTGAAAAGGTGGTGCTGTTTATGAAATAGAAAGAACTGGACGGCATTCTTGCAAAGTGAGCAATAACTGTATTTTACCTGTGACTTTCCGCCACTGTTTCAGTCTCATAATAAATAAAGCAGCATTTATTTCAACAAGGCAAATTAGAAAATTATCAGCAAACTTAAGTACTATTTTTTAGCGTGGTAGCAGGCATGCGTTTCGGTTCTGTAGCTTCCAGAGTGCTGTCAAGAAAAGTTGTCGCCGAGTGTAGCAGTGTTAATAAACCCTAGTGGGAGAGATAGCAAAGGTTGCTTTACTTTTTCACTTCCCCTCGTATATATACATCTGATTATCTTACAAATATTTTCATTTATGCAAGTGATCTTTTCCTTAGTATTGTCGCTTTGCCACGCAGTTTACACATTAAGGACCTTTTTCGAAGTTAGTGGCTCTATCAAGCCACTAATTTTTATAGATGTAAACACATGCTGTGCTAAAAAATAAACATCTTTGTTTCAAGGTTGTGTTCACTTATTTTGGTCAGTTGGACAGGAACTTTGCTAACATGCATCAGAACTTCAGTCACTAACTTCAGGCATTACTATATTAAATGTTTACTCAGATGTGCTGGCACACTGTCAAAATATTTCCTGTCTGAACATTTTCGGACTTTACATATAATTTAATGTTTACAGTAAACTTGATGTACCTAACACAATTTTAAGCATGTGTTGGTCGTTGAAGAATTTCAATATGAAAAGCTTTATTGCACATTACAGCAACATTTATTACAGCTATATTTCCTGCTTGAGATCATCCCACTTTGGGACGATGGCCAAATGTAATTGTAGGCCCTTCCGTAATGCAAGCCAGGGTGACTAGGGCATGCAGCACAGAAGGGCCTGCATTTACATTCGGCCGTTCTCCTAAAGTAAGAGTAATCTCCATTTGGCAAGATGCATCAACCAAGCTTCAATGACCAATAGTCAAAGAAACATTGGTAACAGGTATTTAGGCCGCTTAAAAACAGTGTAATTTTCAATTTACCGTTCCGTTAGCATCAACTGAAGTAAATTTGTAAAGGAAATTTCAATTGGTTATCGGAGGCCAATAGTCGACTAAATGTTGGTTGCTGGTATATAAGACGTTTAAAAACGGTCTAACAACTTTCAATTGAACGTTCCTTTAGCGTCTATTGAAAGTTATTAAGGAAATTTCTATTTGTTATCGGTGGCCAATAGTCGACGGAATGTTGGTTGCTGGTATATAAGACGGTCTAACGACTTTCAATATACCGTCGGTAGGTTTTATCGACTTTTCCCAATAAACTGTCTATTGACGGTTGGTACAAATTTTTGTAAGGGAATGGCTTAGCCCAACTCGAAGGAGTTTTTCAGTAACAATAAAAACCAATTGACCCTCTCCTTTTCATAAAACGAAGGACATTTTGCTCCATCTCAGGTGGCAAGTTTTCCCAGATTGATAAAGATCATTGGACAAATTGCCCACCACGTGCCCTTTATAAATGGATTCCTGGTAACGAAAAGGTGTGACGGAAATCGCAACTTGGTGGCTCGCTAGCCCAAATAATGAAATAGTCGACGCGAAGCAACCGTCATTGCGAACGTCATCGCGCATGCATTGTTGATTCCTTGCGTAAACACTTTCTGCAATGGAGGTTCACTCTGCGCGCCCACGTGCTCTGGTGTTATTCGTCTGCATGCTTAGCCTGACGTCCGTGCAAATGCGCATGCCTTTGAAGGCTTTTTGAAAGCATTAGGAATATGTTTCAATTAGGTATAGCATTTAGTATTAAAGATTCATTCTCTCTGAATTGGCAAAAATGTTTGTTACAGTCAGACATTAGCCTCCTTTCCTCTCTCTTTAGAGCTTTAACCCTTTGCGGTCCAAAACGTTTAGCCACTTTCCGGCTCTACCGGTCCGAAACTATTTTGGCAGTTTCTGGCACCACGAAGAAAAACACAAACTGTGGAAGAAAAACTCGCGGGATACTTATTTTTGCTCCTGCATTCTGCAGGCAACGCCTTTAGCGATATTCTGGCCGCGTATGGTACCGCTCAAAGCATTCTCCTGGGAGCAGGCCAGGGTTGTTTCTGTTCCCCTGTGCGTCAACAGAGGTGTTGTCTCCACCGCTGTCGTCGTAGTCTTCGTCACATTTCTGTCGAATCACTGTCATCGCTCTGTGGCGGAGGCACATTATTCTCTTCCTCACTAAAGTCATCCTCGCTTTCGCTAAAAGCACCACCATAAAACGCGCGCGGTGAAAACCTGGCCATGCTTCTCAGCGAACCGCGCGCGAGTGTGTACTGTACGCTCAAGGATCCGTGCCGAATATAGTGCTGCACCCTAGTGTAAAAGAAGTAAACAACAAACAAAGCTCACTTATTCCTCAAGAGAGGGCACTTCATGTGTACAAAAACAATGGGCGCGGCTCGCAGTGAGAAAACCGCGATATTTAAACCACGAACACCCTTGTCGGGCGGTGTCCGACAGCGGACCGCTATGGCCGTGTTGCGTTGTCGGGCGCTGCCCGACAACGGACCGCAAAGGGTTAAAGAAGTGCTTACCGTTATAACAGATTTTTCTATTTCTTTCGGTAATTGCAGTTTTTTATTTATTTCAGCGATGTATGTCTGCAGTCTCTGTGGTACCACCAAGACGTCTCTACCACGTTTCATCAAGTATGCCACACTGCACAAAAACATAAATGCATTCTGCATGAAGTGCCCATTGGAACAGCACAGAAAAGTGTTCCGAGAGTTCCTTCTCTGAGCTAGTGCTACGAGATACCGAGGACGAAAATACGACTGTAAAGAAAACGAAGAGTTCAAAAGGATTTATATGGTTTTGTGTCATGGAAGCCCAAATTACCTGCACTAAGACACAGCATAATGGATTACACTAAGTTGGTACTGATGCTATAGTGCCCTAAGGTGGTGCTGCATCTCGAGCTACCAGAAGGTAAGAGAATTATTTGACAGTGGCCTGCTCCTCAAATTGTTCGCTGCTTTTATTTTATATGACATCTACAATGTCTGTAGTTGAATAAAAAATATTGTCTAACTTTTTAATTGTCTTCGTATGCTTGTTTGAACTCCAGGGTACAGGAGCTTTGTGGCTACTTATCGCATAATTAACTTCATAACTCTTATTATTGCAGGCAAGTACAAGTGAAGATCACGTCGAAGACGTTCCGTGCTCCCCTTTCATCACTGCAAAAGGTATTGTTATGGATACTTGCAATATATTGCCGAATATTTCTAAACAGGAAATATTTTGTTCCAGGAGAGAACTTTCTGACTGCCGGGGCATTTACCATCTGTATTGATACCCATGATGTGATCGAATCCACCACACGGTGCCAGGCATTCAAGTTGATGTTCTTTACACACTTCGCCTTTACTATTGAATACCGCAAGGAGGTCAGCCTAACCCTGGTGTTCACACAAAGGTAAAACTTAATGTGATTTTTCTTACTTTTTCAACAAGATTCATGCAACTAACTTAGATAAAGCCACATTAGATAGTACAAAAGTAGACAAGTACTGGGGAATTTCCAATATCTGATAATACACTCCCACTTGGCTCAGTCAACGAGGGTTCTGATGGAGGGTATTACTAAATGGAAATGTCCAGCTTAAGTGTAAAACTGTCTACGGGAATCCTGAGCGGTCATGAAAGATTTTAAGTAATAACGTTAGTATATGGAACGGTTGACGTGTGAAGTATTTTTAATCACTGTTTAATGAGGATTTAGAAGGGGCACCAAGTAACATGAAAAGTTTCATTCATTTAAATAAGAGATAGCACTTTTTCATGCAGTTCTGCTGCCGGAGCAAGGTGTGTGTCCGGGCTAGTTGGTATACCATAATTGTGAGCACAACGCAGAAAGAGAAAGAGACACAATAAACAAAGGACCGACGTGGATTGGTGCAATCAAGCGAGAATTCCCTGAGAGCAAAATGGGCACAGATTGCATCGGCGACCCGTCTATAAGTTTATTTGGCATCTATAGCTACACACGACTTTGTCATGTGCTTTAGGATGAGTATGTTCTTTCCCTCATTGTCTGGAGCAATGCCATAAAATCCGTGGTGAAAATTGTGCCCGCGGTGTCCCATCATCTACTTTGTCCTGGTCTATCGTGCTACAATGGTTTCAGTGTAATTTTTAGCAGATCTAAATGGTGAAACCCATAGTGCCTACCATGCAATCATGCGTGTGCACTTAAAAAATCGGATAGTTCGGCGCTGTTCTCGGATCCCAGCAACATGCATTGTTTAATAACACCTTTGTTTTGTTTAATAGCATGGTAGCTTTGTTTTGCCTTTGGGCTATGCGCGCACAATGTCACAAAGCTCATACATGGTGGAAGCTGTTGAAGGTGAGGACCTTCAGCGGCCCTCCGCAAGTTCACATAAAACTCGCTTGTTACATTACGATGGACAAACGATCAGTTGCCGGCCAATTTTTCAGCGACAAAATGATCATCACGTGGGTGTGGTGGTGTTGCTCGCGGAGGTACGTAATAAGGGATGGGTTGAGAAAACGTTTCGGCTTAATGCACGGGGTCTTGGGCCGCGGTCTCATTGTGAACGATGAACCTAATGACAGGAACTGTGGCTTTTACTCCTATGCAAAATGGGTACTGGATTTGCGCATTCATCAAGAAAAAGAAAATGCATTGATATAATTGTCATTTGTTTGTTTTTTTTCTTGATACTGCTTGTAGCCCCACCCCGCTCAGTGCCGCCGGACATGTTCAATAAAGTTTTTACTCACTCACTCACTCTCGATATTTGGGTATTCGGTTAATTCAGACGTTTTTTCCGGACCCGTGAAATCCGAATTAATGAGTTTTTATTGTATTTGGGTGATTGTTTAAAAGCACATGAACCTTGCTCTGCGATGAGCATTATTTCCTTTAAAGTCCTTACACTGCAATAAATGGCATTGTATGAACCATAATGCAATTTTATAGAAATGAATCTCCATCTGGATCGTGAGGTTATTTTTTTAACTGATTCCACACACACCTTAAAGAGGCAATGCGAGGGTTTCCTGAGCGCTCTACCAACGTAATCAATGTTGTTCTCAGTGTGGTCCATTATGTTCAGCATAGTCATGCAACATCCTGGTGCACCTAAAAATACCATTATTCGTTTTTAGGGCAGCCGCAGCAGTCAACCCTGACAAAGGGACCAAGGTCGAGAAGTCAAGGCGCCGCCTCACACCACAAAGACCAACTTAATCAAACCTCTGCGTGACTATGAATGCTAAGTGTTACAACGAAAAATTTGCAGTGTCATTACGAATATACCGTATTTACTCGAATCTAAGCCGATGTTCTTTTTTTCGAAAAAACGATGTGCGAAAGTGGGGGGGGGTCGGCTTAGATTCGGGTACAATGATTAAGTTTTTTTTTTTCTGGCCTTGCGAATTTTGCGGGTCGGCTTTTGCAGAGCCGGCCGAATTCGAGTAAATACGGTATATCTACACATTTTCCAAACCGGTTTGAATCTACGGTGACAACATGTAAGCAGTTTTCATTGTTTTGAAGCTGTTTACATGCAGCATTTACTGTGCTTAAATAAAGATTGGTTTCTTTTATCATAAACGGAGAATCTATTGAAACGTGCCTGTTTTTATTGCGTTATTTACTAGAGTGCTGGAAGCAACACCTCGCGGGTGTAGCTCCAAGAAGGTCACAATGCCCGCTGCGCTAGTACAGTGGCTCCGGTGCTCGGCTGCGTACCCGAAAGCCGCTTTTCCGACCCCGGCCGCGGCGGTCGCATTTCGACAGAGGTAAAATGGTAGAGGCCCATGTACTGTGCGATGTCAGTGAACGTTAGAAACACCAGATTGTCGAAATTTCCGAAGCTCTCCACTACGATGCGCCTCATAATCATATCGTGGTTTTCGCTTGTAAAACCCCAGATATTTAAAAAAAAATTAATATATTTGGAATATGCACATGCAATATATTGGTATTTTTGCCATTGCATTTGGCTAAACGAAATATTTTTGCGTATGGCTTGTACGAGTGACATAACTACTTTTTAGTACTGAGGAATGCTTTTCTAAGAAAATATATAAGTTGATCTTTATGCATAAAAATATGTTCCCGAATTAAAATGCAGTAATGAAATAGCAGGAGGGCAGTAACAGAAAACACAGCCTTTGTGAATCGATATCCGAAATTGTACTTATAGATAACATTTCTGTAAAGGATAACATACACTATTAGCGAAATAACAGATAAATGAGAAAACAGTTTTTTCAGTGTCTGAAAACAGAAACATGTTTTTAAACATAAAATTTCTGTACAGTAAAAGAGAAAATAACAGAAAGAAGAAAAACAGGAAACCAAGTTTTTTCTGTAACACAAAATTGAACATTGTGTTTATGCAGAAAACTTCTGTAAAGTAAAACGGAAAAAATCTGTTAAAACACAGAAAACTTCAATATAGAAAACATAGCTTTACAGAAATTTTGTGGCAAGAGAGCTGCCAGACAATTTCAGTTTTTTTTCACAAATATTTTTTACAGTGCGATTCATGCTGCGTCACGGTCCACCCCAGGAGCTGCTCAGTGATCGAGGCCGTGTCTTCTTGTCGGAAGTCGTCGAAGCCATTCTCAAAGAGTGCAACGTTGTTCACCGCAAAACTACTGCTTACCACCCGCAGACGAATGGCCTCACCGAACGCTTCAACCGCACGCTAGGCGACATGCTCTCGATGTACGTCGCCGCCGACCACACGCATTGGGATGTCATTCTGCCCTTCGTCACGTACGCCTACAATACCGCTCCTCAGAGCACGACTGGTTTCTCACCATTTTTCTTATTGTATGGCAGGCACCCGTCGCACACCATCGACACAATCCTTCCCTACAAGCCGGATCGATCTGAATGTGCGCCTATTTCTGCCACAGCCAGACTTGCTGAGGAGTGTCGCGAGCTCTCCAAGACCTTTACCACGCATAGCCAAGAGCAGCAGAAAAGTATTCGCGGTGACACCACCAGTTCTGTGCCCACGTTCCTTCCTGGAGCGCTCGTATGGCTCTCGGTCCCTACCACTGCACCTGGCCTCTCTTCCAAACTACTGCCCAAATACGAAGGCCCCTACCGTGTCGTCGAACGCACATCCCCGGTGCACTACCTGATCGAACCCATCGACCCATCTTCGGACATGCGCCGTCGAGGGCGCGACATTGTCAAAGTGGCGCGCCTGAAGCCCTACCATGACCCGCTCATAGTGACAAGTTGCTAGGTCGCCAGGCGGCTCCCTCTTCGTAGCTGGGGTAATTGTAGTGACGCGTTCCCTACTCAGTAACGGGTCGTCCTCTCGAGCGCCTTCCAGTGGGTCGTTCTCTTCTCTGAGAGGACGCCCCTCGTGCAGAGAGTCGCCCCGCTTTGACTGTCGCTACCGTGCGCCGTCGCTGAGTGCCCGTTAATAAACGTCTTGACAATATATATATATATATATATATATATATATATATATATATATATATATATATATATATATATATATATATATATATTTATATATATATTAACAGCACTAACAGCATAGTTGTTCCCATGGGAGGAATAAAGATTGCGGTCTTTTATTCTAGGTTGACACATACGGTACATTTCATTTATATTCCTTGGTATTACGTGCCAAAACCACGGTATGATTACGAGGCACGCCGTAGTGGCACCGGATTAATTTCGACCACCTTGAGTTCTCTAACGTGCACCTAAAGATAAGTATATAGACGGGTGTTCTTGCATTTAGACGGGTGTTCTTGCCCATCAAATTGCGGCCGCCGTGGCCGCGGGAATCGCACCCGCGTCCTTGGACTTAACAGCGAAACAGATTAACCGCTGAGCTACCACCGCAGGCAAAGCAACATTTCGATGCATGTACACACCGGATTTTCCGTCCGATCGCCCGCTAGAAAGCGCACGGGTCGGGTCTGGTCATGAACAAGCGCACCCTGGATTAGTTTAGTAATGAACGCCCGGGCCCGGGCCGGGCCCGGGCTTGGAACGACGGGCCCGGGCCGGGCTCGGACTGGGTATGGTCAAGTAAGCCCGGGCCTGGGCCGGGCCCGGGCTTGGAACCACGGGCCGGGGCCGGGCTCGGGCTGGGTTCGGTCATGTACGCTCGGGCCCGGGCCGGGCCCGCGCTTGGAACCACGGGTCCGGGCTGGGCTTGGGCTTCACAAAGCGGGCCCGGGCCGTAAAATCCGGCCCGTGCAGTGCTCTAGTGTGTGTATTACTGCTTGAGCATACGTGTGTGTTTGCATTACTGCTTGAGCGACTTTTATATATTAGCCAGCTGATTATGCAGGAAATATATGACAAATCACCTTGTTTTAGCTACTGCAATTTTTAACGTAGCACAATTTATTCCTCCCCGACAAATACTCGCCGTGTCCAGATTTAAAACTGTCTGCAACAAGCCGTGGTAGCCCTGTGTGTTCAAGGGGTTTCCTTGCTGGTTCAGAAATAGTGTGTGTGAATACCGGCTGCAGCCACGAAAATCCAAATTGTAATGTGGAGGGAAGAGGGATGGTGTAATCACCAGGCTGAGTATGGCTCAGAATGTTGGCGTTGGACAAAGTTAGCTAATGAAATGTGCTTTACGATGTCAGGAACCAATTGTTGCTGGCGAAATGGTAGGTGACCATTTATTTTTGAACTATAGAACCACCGCTAGTTGTGTAGATGTTCAGAAAGCATGACATTTTACAGGCGTGCAGGGGTTTACACGCCTTCCTGTTCTAAGTAAGTAACCTAACAAGTGCAACATACAATTGCTATCCTGAGGTGTACATAACCGGCGCCATGCAGTATCGTGAGAAATGACCGCATGCCCGTACGGTTTTAATGAAGGAGACGGAAACGGGCACCGGTTGGGATTGAGCACATGATTCGTGGGTTCTGCAGCGGCGCGAGGTCGCCGCTACTGGCGGCGAGGAGTTACGGAGTTGCCCTCTATCGGACGCGCCTCGGTTGCGTGCTAGGTAGGATACCGCCGGCGCGCTCCCCATAGGTTTTGCTGTCGGCGCTCTACGAAAACACCTCGCGGAAGCCCACCAGCGCATTGCTGTAAGTACTTTCGAAAGGAACAGTGTTCTTTACTGTCAAAATAATCATCTTCGACGAACTGAAAGCAAGATACTCTACAGTCGCCGTGTCTTTGCAGAAAACCGAGCACCCGCTTCACGCGGTCACCGCGTTGGAGACCCCTGAACCGGCATTTTGCGTGAAAGGTAGTCACTCGCTGAGTGCAAACTATGCGAAATATCTCGTTAGAGTAGACTGCCTGTATAACCAAACGGAGCATAACAGAAAGAAGCCTCAAGCCAGCCATCGCACGGTTTCGCGACGACTGACGGTGCCTCTGCATGTATGAGCGTCTGCATGTATGTTTGTACTGATGGTTTCGCTTTTGCTACGAGCGCGTTTTGGAACCGCGCTGTGAAGAGTGGGCCGCCAAATATGAGAATTTGTGGGTACACAAACAACTAATGTTGCGCGGACGCTATCAAAGCAGCCCAAAAACAATTTCGTTGAAACTACGGCTTCGGTGCGCATATGGCAACTTTGTGATGTGCCGTCCCGACGATTCAGTGTTTTTTTTTTTGGTCTAAGTTCGTGTATCTTTCAATGTCATTTGACAAGTTGTCTCGCACTGCGTATTGATCGGTCTTCTTAGCGGGTAAATGCTGCTGCTTCTGTTTCTTTATTCAGAGCATTCATTTCGTTTGGTGCTCACACAAAACGTGAGCAAATGCGACGCCTTTTTTTAATGCTCCCTAATTATCGTTCTCTTTGCATCCCAGTGAACTCGCCGCTCACTGTCATCAAAAAATTCATAGACCAAAGCTTCACCACTTCGAGATTGCTGGTGGAAGGAGAAGCAGTCTACGAGACCGAGCATGTAGTAGCATGCAACGCCAAGGAAAAGAAAGAAAATACAGTAACGTTTGCCGGACTTGTTCTGCAAACGTTGGCTGTGAATTAGGACCCACATGAACTTGAAGTAGCGGTGAATAAAATAGAACTTATTGTAGCAATGAGCAGCCGCAAAACAGGATAGTAATTATTTGGCGAGTACCCCAGCAATTTTCGCAGCAGTGTCGTGTCTAACGCCAACAGGGTGGCACCTTTCCCACGTAAATAATGAGGCTCCAACAAAACACATGCGGCTGGAGAGGCCGAACGTGAATTTTAAAGTGACACAAACAAATTTGGCTTTTTAGCACATAGTGTTTGCGTCAGGGGAACGCAAGCTTGACTGAAAAGATGTCATTGCCAACATAAATGCAGCACACAGCCGCAGCATTTGACTCTCCCGCTATGTACGTCCACCAGCAAACGTCGCGTAGCTTATGAAGGCGAAAGCCTTCAATGCCTCTTCAACATTTGAGCGAGCGATCAGAGCCTGCGGACTGCTGCATTCCCAGCCTCTAATCCGTCTGCCCTTCCTACACAGGCCTCGCCGTATCTTCGAGTCGTTCGCATATCGCCATCTTGGTGAATCTACAACTTGAAAACTTCGACACCTGTTCTGCGAGCTACCGGACCCTATCAACTGCTGCTGCCTGCGTTCTCCGCCACTGGTGTCGCTGCTGGGCCTGCATGAAGGATACTTAAACAGCCCCGTGGCCATCCAGCCGCATCATTTGAGCGAGCGATCAGAGCCTGCGGACTGCTGCATTCCCAGCCTCTAATCCGTCTGCCCTCCCTACAGAGGTGATTCGATTGCTTTTGCTTACATTTTTTTACCTGTCTGCAGTGCTCTGATCGCTCTTCTTGCTATGGCTCCTACTGTTGCATCCCTTTCCAAAGAGTTTGAAGAGTTTTAAGATGTCAATTGAAAAGAAATTAACTGCCGTTAATAACACGTTGGAATCAGTAAAATCTGCAGTGGGTGGATGCCATCCTGAGAGTGTAAATAAACTGAAATCTGAGGTTGATGACATAAAGAAAGCCATGGATTTTATGAGTAGCAAATTTGAAGCAGCGAAATTGGAAAACAGCCACCTTATATCGGACAACAAGCACCTGAAAGAAACGAATCAGTTGCTGCTGCAAAAGATTGGACACTTGGAAGAGTACTCCCGCCTCAACAATTTGGAAATAAGAGGTGTTCCATCAACGCAAGGAGAAAACTGCAGAAATATTGTCGAGCTTCTCGGCGACAAAGTTGTTTGCGCTCTTAAACCCGAGCACATCGACACTGCACACAGAGTACCAACGCGTGATGCAAGCAACAAGAACATAATTGTTCGCTTCTGCTCGCGCGACAAGCGCACCGAGTTTCTGCGGAAGGCTCGTAAGTCACGCCCAAAAACGGATTTGCTCGGTTTTTCAGGAGCGCAAGAAAAGCCAATCTACGTGAATGAGCACCTGACGTCTGACAATAAGCGGCTGTTTTCCAAAGCTCTTGCTCTAAAAGCCGGCAGGTCCCACGCATTGTGGGAATCGATGTAATGCGAAGCAGCCAGCAAAGAGCTGTATACATAGTCTTGTATGTCACTAAGGAAAATGCGTGTCATGGTTTTCATGTTACCTCCTATTATTTATGTTCGTCACACAGTCACGTCGCGCAATACCAATTCCGGGGTAGATCAAGCTAGCGAAACGGCCGCCAGCGCACCATGAGCGGGGCACGTAAGTCATGCTGTACATGACATGCGTGTCATGATTTTCATGATAACTCGTGTTATTTATGTTCGTCACACAGTCACGTCGCGCAAGACCAATTCCGGGGTAGATCTAGCTAGCGAAGCGGCCACCAGCGCGCCATGAGCGTGGCACGTAAGTCATGCTGTACATGACATGCGTGTCATGATTTTCATGATAACTCGTGTTATTTATGTTCGTCACACGATCACGTCAGAAGAGACCAATATTGGTGTATATCAATCTAGCGAAACGGCCGCCAGCGCCCCATGAGCGTGGCACGTAAGTCATGCTGTACATGACATGCGTGTCATGATTTTCATGATAACTCGTGTTATTTATGTTCGTCACACGATCACGTCAGAAGAGACCAATATTGGTGTATATCAATCTAGCGAAACGGCCGCCAGCGCCCCATGAGCGTGGCACGTAAGTCATGCTGTACATGACATGCGTGTCATGATTTTCATGATAACTCGTGTTATTTATGTTCGTCACACGGTCACGTCGCAAGGTACCAATTTCGGTGCATATCAATCTAGCGAAACGGCCGCCAGCGCCCCATGAGCATGGCACGTAAGTCATGCTGTACATGACATGCGTGTCATGATTTTCATGATAACTCGTGTTATTTATGTTCGTCACACGGTCACGTCGCAAGATACCAATTTTGGTGTATATAAAGCTAGCGAAACGGCCGCCAGCGCACCATGAGCGTGGCACTAAGTCATGCTGTACATGACACGTGTGTCATGACTTTCATGTTAACTCATGTTATTTATGTTCGTCACACAGTCACGTCGCGCAAGACCAATTCCGGGGTAGATCTAGCTAGCGCAACGGCCACCAGCGCCCCATGAGCGTGGCACGTAAGTCATGCTGTACATGACATGCGTGTCATGATTTTCATGATAACTCGTGTTATTTATGTTCGTCACACGGTCACGTCGCGCAAGACCAATTCCGGGGTAGATCTAGCTAGCGAAACGGCCACCAGCGCGCCATGAGCGTGGCACGTAAGTCATGCTGTACATGACATGCGTGTCATGATTTTCATGATAACTCGTGTTATTTATGTTCGTCACACGATCACGTCAGAAGAGACCAATATTGGTGTATATCAATCTAGCGAAACGGCCGCCAGCGCCCCATGAGCGTGGCACGTAAGTCATGCTGTACATGACATGCGTGTCATGATTTTCATGATAACTCGTGTTATTTATGTTCGTCACACGGTCACGTCGCAAGATACCAATTTCGGTGCATATCAATCTAGCGAAACGGCCGCCAGCGCCCCATGAGCATGGCACGTAAGTCATGCTGTACATGACATGCGTGTCATGATTTTCATGATAACTCGTGTTATTTATGTTCGTCACACGGTCGCGTCGCAAGATACCAATTTTGGTGTATATAAAGCTAGCGAAACGGCCGCCAGCGCACCATGAGCGTGGCACGTAAGTCATGCTGTACATGACATGCGTGTCATGATTTTCACGTTATGAGTTGTCATTTATGTTCGTCATATAGTCATGTTACGCCATACCAATTTTGGTGCACATTCGATTAACCAAGCGACCAGGAGAGCACAAAGTCGTAGGCGGCTAGATAGATAGATAGATAGATAGATAGATAGATAGATAGATAGATAGATAGATAGATAGATAGATAGATAGATAGATAGATAGATAGATAGATAGATAGATAGATAGATAGATAGATACGGTCAAAGTCGCAGAAGTTCGCTAAGAAATGCTTCGCATTTAAAAAACAAATCAAGTGGGCTTTTCTGTGGACTGACAGTGGTGCTATCAAGGCAAGGCAAACTCTGGATAGTGTGGTGCACAGAATTTCCTGTGACGCTGATCTGCATGTATTCAACGCTTAGGCGCGAAATAACGTTAACCTTTGAAAAAAAACGAAAATGTCTTATTGTCTTATTTGCTTCCGAGTGATTTTAATAATATTCCTCCGCAGAGCTGGGGTTTTTCTTTGATAAATTTCAATGCTCGTAGCGTTTCTAAGAACCATGACTGTATTAGTGCTCTACTAGCTTCTCTGAAGCATCAGTTCTCTGCTGTTCTGAAACTTGGCTGTCACCAAGTCACTGTGACTTGTATGGCTTTCCTGGTTATAACTGCGAATATTGTCACCGAAGTGATGATCCTCATGGTGGTTCAGCCATTTTTTTATCAAATAATATTCAGTATAAGAGGCGCTATGATTTAAATATAAATGTGGTGAAATGTGAATCTGTTTGGCTGGAGCTTGATTTGCCGCGACTTTGTCACAATCAACGAAAAACTATTGTTGCCGCTGTCTATCGGTCACCTTCCTCTGACTCATCTGGTTTTTCTAATGCTCTTCACGATTTGCTTGGTAAACTTGCCCCTGAGCGCAAAAATGTAATAATTACGGGTGATGTGAACCTTAATTTACTCGATTGCTCTAGCCATTCAAGCCTTGAATATAGGACTTCTATTTATAGTTTTGGGCTTCAATCTCTGATATCTGTACCGACACGCTGTACTGGTGATGGCTCACAGTCATTAATAGATCACATCCTTACAAACATCGATGACGTAAGTCATGCTGGTGTAATTGAGAGTGAGATAACTGACCACTTTCCTGTATTCTTATATTTTAATGAGGTCATCCCTCACAGCAATGTAATTCGTCAAAGGTATTGGTTTGATTCGGACAAGTACTGCAAGCTCATTGGTGATGTAGATTGGTCCACTGTATATGCCGCAAACGATCCTGACGTGGCCTTGACCCGGTTCTACGACGTTATTTATTCTGCAGTTGAGCATTCAACCATATTGCAATCTTCTAACAGACGTCAGTTTGCCCCACGTTGCCCTTGGTTGTCCGATTCACTGATACGATCTCTTCGCAAAAAAGAGAACTTATATGAAAAGACGAAACGTCAGCCATTTAATGAGCGCTTAAAGATTGCGCTATAAAACTTACTCCAGCACGTTCGCTACGCTTTTAAAAAAGGCTAAACAAATTTATTATGAACGGCAACTACAGCATTGTCAAAATGATACAAGTGGCAGCTTTTAAAAGAATTTCTAAATTCTACCTGGTCGCGCAGCAAAGTGACCTCTATTCGTGTCGACGACGTCACCCTCACTGCGGCCAGCGATGTAGCTGACGCCTTTTCTACTAGCTATACCAATGCCCCTTCCTCTGACTATGTACCTCCTTTTTCTCACAGTCCTCAATCGATGTTTCTTTTTCCTACTTGCGCTTCCGAACTTTGTTCAGTTATTGCAGGATTAAAAGCTACCGGAGCTGGCTTAGACAATGTCCACTCAAAACACATTAAACTTGTAAGTTCTATCGTTTTCCCTATCTTAAGCCATATTTTTAACCGCTGCTTCAAAAACGGCGTTTTCCCAGATAAATTAAAAGTTGCAAAGGTAGTGCCAGTATTTAAAAAAGGTGATCCACTCAGCATCGGCAACTACAGGCCTATTTCAGTCCTTCCCTTCCTAGATAAAATTTTGGAAAAACTAATTGAAATAAGGCTTTCCAAATATTTAAGTAAATTTAACATACTTTCTCCTTGTCAGTTTGGTTTTAGGGCTGGTCTTTCTACTGATACTGCAATTGCGTGTTTCACTGAAAAAATCAGGTCATTCATTGATAATGGTAACGTCGCAGGTTCTATCTTTGGCGACTTCTCCAAAGCGTTCGACAGTATTGACCATTTCATCCTTTTTCGTATACTAGAGTACTACGGTATAACTGGTCCCATACTAACGCTATTACAGAACTTTCTCCTTAATGGGTTTCAGGTGGTCTCGGTTAATAACTTTACATCCAGTCCTACCCCCATTAACAGAGGTGTTCCTCAAGGTTCGATTTTGGGCCCCTTATTATTTTTGCTATATATAAATGATTTACCACGTTGTCTTAACTATTCTTCATGTTTACGCTGATGACACGACTCTTTTTTCGCATCACTCAGATTCTGCGACTCTCGTTTCCAGACTTCAAGCTGACCTTAATTCACTGGTTGAGTGTTGTAACAATAACAGATTATTGATTAATCCTTCCAAAACTTGTTTTATGCTTTTTCACTCACCGAACAAAAAATTACCATTCATTCCCCACCTCTTTGTAGACTCGGTAGTCATTCCTTTGAGTGGACATACGTCATTTTTAGGAGTCATAGTCGATACCCATCTGAAATTTCACGAACACATTAATTATGTTTGTAAAAAGATTTCATATGGTATAAGGGCATTGGTCAAGTCACGAATGTGTTTTAGCATCGAAACTCTGAAGGCACTGTATTATGGATTCATATACAGCCATCTCAGTTATTGCATCACATCACGGGGTAATTCATATTCAGTGCACATTTCGCCATTAAAGGTACTGCAAAAACAAGCAATACGACTCATAACTTTCGCTTCACGTCAAACGCCATCACATCCTATTTTTTCTCAGCCTCATATACTACCCGTCTCCGAACTCTATGTTTATAACGTATGTGTATTGTTTTTTAAGGTTTTTCACCGCACCTTCATTATCGACATATTTCCTGCTGTCTTGTTGTGCAACTGCAATAGAACAAGATTCGCGGTCTCTAACAACCTTTTGTTGCCTAAAGTTCGCACTAACTATGGAAAAATGAGCATCGTTTTTTCATCAATTTCATTATGGAATTCATTATCGCGTGATTTGAAAGATAGTATGCACATTTATGTATTTAAAGGTAAATTGAAAAGGTGTTTATTCAGTGTATAATGGCTGTACACATCTAATTTTGTGAAGTTGATTTGTGTGTAGTTTGACTATTCAGTAATGTACTTCTTACTAGTAACACTTATAACAAGCAGTTCTTCGCTTTTCTTAGTTTAGTTTTCCATTGTATTAACAAAGGAGGTCCCGCCTGCGGTGTGTAACCTTGGGACCTCCTCCTGCATATTTACCTGCAATGTACTATATTTTTGACAAGACTAATAAAATTTGATTTGATTTGAAACGAGAAGATTGACCATCGGTGGTGTCATGACGAGTGACGCAAAAAATAATCGTCACGTGAAGACGTCACCATATGACGTAATCATGACGTCGCAGATCTCCTAAATTTGTAACATCATTACGACATCATCATGACGTGACATAACGTGATGTTCATGATGACGTATTCACACGACATGGTCCCTTTGCATTGCCTTCGTGATCGGTGGGCCGATGACGGAGGCAATGCAAAACTTTGTGTTGCTTATGAAGGCGAAAGCCCTAGATGCCTCATAAGCGGGAAGATTGCCCGTCGGCGTCCCGCGTCGGCGGAGTCAAGACGAGTGACGCAAAAAATAATCGTCACGTGACGGCGTCACCATATGACGTCATCATGGCGTCACAGATTGCCAAAATATGTAGCGTCATTACGACGTCTCATAACGCGACGTCACATGATGACGTATTCACACGTCATGGTTGCTTTGCATTGCCTCCGTGATCGGTCACGGAGGCCGTGCAAAACCGCGTTAGGTGCAGAACGCTTTTGGAGGGGGGCGCGGGAGAATCAGTACATCGACTGACAAGAAGATGGCTTTCGCCTTCTAGTCATCTTTGGCGAATGCATAAGGGACCCTGTGAGTGTTTTATTTCAACGTATCTAAACAATTACTCGCGCATCTGCAGCCGATTTTGTGGAAGCTGAGCACGGGAACGACGATCAAGAGGTCGCGCGGGAGGGTTCTGAGATGGTACCGCACGTGGTAAAAGGTAGCGCCTTTTCCATCCTGTGGCAGATAAGCATCATTTGCCGGCGGGAAGCGCGCGTGAGCCATCGTCTCAGTGCGCGCTCTCTGCTACTCACCGAACATCGCAGGCCAGATGCAGTAACGAGTCTTCGTCGCGGAAGTTCTTGTTGCACACAAGACTCGTAGCGGATGGCTACTTGCCGGTTCTTAGCTTCGCAACCCACGCTTCACGCAGATTCTTGTCCCACGGTTACCGGTGCAGGCTGACACTGGGCTTCGTTACGTAAGCCCGGCACTGCGGCACCGAGTGGTACAGCCCCATGTTCGTCGCCTTCGGAGGCAGCCACTCTATTACAATGGTTTCAGCTGAGTAAAAAATGCGAGAAAACCTCCGTATTTGAACAGACCGCAGTGCATGTGGTACTTGAATCTCGTTTTCAAAGCACGCGGCAGCGCTCGACAAGCAGCCGACGCGGCCGCTGAGACAACGTAATCCTGCCAAGCACGTCACGCCGACGGTGGCGCCGGCGTTTCCAGTGGTGGGCCTCGCGGCCAATACGTTTGCTTAGCCGCGGAGCTTGTAGGCAGTGGGCCACCGACGCCTTTTGATGCCGGCGTAACCCAACGCGATCCAAACTGAAAATTTCACTTCGCGCCGCAGGATGTGCGAGCTGCTCCTCGATATACCGCGCCCGCGCTATAAGCACGCTGCACGCGTCAGTTTTCAGCCCTAGATGAGTTTACATGCCAGTGCATGCCGTAAAAACTGCAGCGCTGAAAATATTCACGTGATTTCTGGACGACACAGAATGGCACAGACAAATTAAGCGTAGGGAGCGAAACGCCAATATGCCTGCACGCTCGTTAATCGCGGTTACACGCAATCAACCAAGGAGCACATGCGAAGAAATGAACTGCAGGAAATACTCATCTGTCACGCCGAAACCGAAACCGAAACAAGTTGATCGAGGACTACTTTGGCGCAGTAACACAGAGCAGTTAGCTCCGCCCTCGTAGATTTCCCTTCATTGCCATAGAAAGTTGTCCCCGAGCTTAAGTAACGTGCAATCTTTTAACATTTTCTTTCTACGAGAGAGCGTGCGCAGCCCACAAACGCCTGAGACGTATTTTATAGTAGTAGCACTTAGCGTCGCACGACAACGCTGCTATTCGCAATATTGCCACTTATAGCTCAGATTACCTGGTGATTAGTATCAGTAAATAATTTAGACAGCTCTAAAAAAGGAAAACTAGGTAAAATAGAAAAGCTGTTCCATACCAAACACTGTGAATAAGTCTAGAAACGCGATTCAGGGGGCATCTTTAATACCTATCACAATTAAGCATGGAGTATCGTCAACTTACCTGTTAAAGTAAGACAATAAAAATTCAGTACCTATGAAGAGCGTGCATTACTTGAGTTGACGTACTGGGAGAAGACATAATGACGTTACAAGTGTAGTCTTTTGTCATGTGCATAAGTTGCGTGCACATGTTTTGTTCTTTCCTCTTGCTTCTTTTACAGCGAAAGCTGTTATGAGATCATTTTACCGGCCGTTTTTGGCGCCGTAGTTGTCCGCCGCCGCCGCCGCCGGTGTCCGTAAGCAGTATCACTCGAAATAAGAAAAAAAAAACGAAATGAGAAAAAAATTCCAGGATGGAACGAGGTTCGAACCTGGGCCCCCTGCGTGGGAGCCCGGTATTCAACCTGTGAGCCATGTCGGTGCTTGAAACTGCTTTGCAAAAAGGTCCTATGCAGGCTTCATGTCGGGAAGGAACCACATTAGCATATGCAATATAGCGTGGTAGAAGAGTAAAATAAGCATCAAGCGTCGCACAACGCGAATAAGCCACCCTAACGCGAATTCTGTAACCAGGCGTCACACAATGCGAATTGCGCAACGAGTAGGTTGCTGAATGCTTCCAACCCATTACAAAGGGCTCTGCCATAATTCTTCGTCATCATGAGGCACATCATCAACAAAGTGCGCATAATACCTTACATAAGTTCAGCAGGTACCACGGCTCTTCGTAGAATGACGAAAAATGGCACAGTGCCTGCTGCCCTACTTCTCAAAAATTACAATGATTTATATCGTAGTGGGTTCCTCGCACCTGTATTGGTTGCCAAGGAGGCCCTCGGGGTCTCATTTCCTCGGGGTCTCAGTAAAATTACAATGATTTAGAGCGTAGTGGGTTCCTCGCAAGTGCACTTGTATTGGTTGCCAAGGAAGCCCATAAGCGCATGATCCATTTACTCGGGGTCTCAGTAAAATTACAATGACTTATAGCGTAGTGGGTTCCTCGCAAGTGCACTTGTATTGGTTGCCAAGGGAGCCCATAAGCGCATGATCCATTTCCTCGGGGTCTCAGTAAAGTTCGTCGCCCCCCGCCCCCGTCTCTCTCCCATGTCAACGTATGTTATACAGCATGATGGGAGAGGGAAATCAACAAAGTGCACATAATGCCTTACAGACGTGTAGCTGGTGCCACGCTTCTCCGCAGAATGACGAATAATGGCTTAGTAGGCGCTTCCCAACTTCACAAAAATTGTGTTTTATGGCGTACTGGGTACCTTTCTAGTGTACTTGTATTGTAGCCCCAAGAGAGCTTACAACGGGCTCTAGAAACGCCGTTATTCCAGCTTTCGCTCTTACTGTGCTGCGGTTTCAGCGCAGGCCTGGCGTTTTTTTTTTCAGTTTCGCTTGAATAAAGCATTCATTTGCCAGTCAGCGCTCGTGCTGTCAAGTCTTTCTTGTGCTACGTCTTTTCCTCTGTTTCAATATGAACGCAAGCCAACTAGCTCAACTCCTCCTTTTGCTGTTATGAAGAATAGCCTATAACGGCTCCTTAGTATTAGAGAAAAAGCTCCACTAAATCCCATGCGTTGAGCCAATCGATGTCATGCGAGGTGGATCAACGTCTTTGTGCACATTAAGTAGTTGTGGGCGTATCGAGTGCTAGCCAGGCACGTCGACTACACTGGCACCTAAAGGGTAGCTCATGGTCGGACCTAGCATCGGCATTCGCATTACAGCACATGCGTCAAGTCTATCAAAGGGAACAGCACGGTACGGCGACATCTTCAGCAGCGGTCGCTGGCCTATTCCTGCGGGGCCGAGCAACGCTTCACTATAGCTTGCTGAGTCATGTGAGTATATATGCAACGTTTACTGCAATATTGTAAAGTCAGATGGCCAGCGCTGGGACAACAATTGGCGTTGGCCCTACATGCGCTCTCCCGCGGCTTTTTCAAACACTGGCGTGGCTCTGTGGTAGTATGCGTTATCTATCTAGTCGCCAACGTCTGCGCGCTCTCGTGGTCGGTAAGGACCAAAAATGGCCTAGAGGACATGAGTGTATGACGAGCACAATTGACAGGTCATGATCTGAATAATGTGACTTGCCTGCCGCGTACGTCATGAAACCCATTCCACCAGTTGCGTATGGCACATGTCCGCATAACGCCGCCCGTGGTATACGGGTATGCGCCACGGGTGATACACAGTCTACAACAGCAAGAATAGACTCTTGAAATTTTAAGGAGACCTTGCTGCAGAAAATCCTGTGCTGCTGGCATCGACGACGTTGTCGATGAACGAGAAATCCCGATGGAAGCAAGCATAAAATCACAGCTCGAGCCGGAATCAAAACCATAATAATAATATCTGAGGTTTAACGTCCCAAAACCACGATATGATTATGAGGGACACCGCAGTGGAAGGCTCCGGTAATTTCGACCACCTGGGGTTCTTTAACGTGCATCTAAATCTAAGTACACGGGCCTGAGAAATTTTCGCATCCATCGAAAATGCAGCCGGGATTCGATCCCGCGATCTTCGAGTCAGCAGTCGAGTGCCATAACCAACGTGGTGGGGCAGGAATCAAACCCAGGCATTCTGCATGGTATTCAAGTATCCAACCACAAAGCCACACCACTGCTTCAAAATTCTCGGGAATTAAGACCCTAGACAATCGCCTTGTCGGGGCAACACCAGTTGTGGTTGCAGTCTTAGCTAAGCGCTTTTATAACAATGTAATACATATTACCACACGCGCTCTTTTCTTTTTAGATGCGAAGTATCTTAAGGCGGAGCTCAATCCGGTGGTGGTGGTGGTGGTGGTGTGCGAGGTGACCACCCTTACTGCGCATGCGCATACCCTCTCCACACACCTCCTCTCCACTCACCCTCTCCCCCTCCCCTCTCCACTTTCCCTCTCCCATACTCCTCTCCACTCTCCCTCTCCCATACTCCTCTCCACTCTCCCTCTCCCCTCCCCCTCTCCCCTCCCCCTTTCCACTCTTCCTCTGAAACGCGGGCTAGACATGCCGAAATTCTCTCCTGCGCAACGCCGCGATGAGCTCGAGCGCATGCGCGTCCCCTCCCCTTCTCCCTCCTCTCCTACGCTGCCCCCTCTCGCCCGCCTGTCGACCGCGTTCCCCGCTCGCCCTGTGAGAATTAACGGCCAGGCTAGATGGAAGATACGACGCGCGTAGCGTCCCTCTTCGCGTTCCACGACGCGAGGTCGGTAGCATGCCCAACGAACGCCAACGGAACGCGATCGTGCAAGTGCTCCGGCTTCGCATCGCCTCATGGTCCCCTTTAGCGGGAGATGGTGTAATTTTATATATATATACAGATATATATCTATCTATCTCTCTCTCTCTCTCTCTCACTCTATATATATATATATATATATATATATATATATATATATATATATATATATATATATAGGGCCGGTAAGTGGAAGGTATATGACAGAGGAAGGTATATAACAGCTGCGTCTTACCGGTACTTACCTACGGAGCAGAAACCGGGAGGCTTGCAAAGAGGGTTCAGCTTAAACTGAGGACGACGCAGCGAGTCATGGAAAGGAAAATGATAGGTGTAACCTTAAGGGACAAGAAGACAGCAGAGTGAGTCAGGGAACAGATGGGTATTAAGGACATCTTAGTTGAAATTAAGAAATAGACATGGGCAGGATATGTGTACACTGTAAACACAAATTAGCCCATATGGGCGTTTTTAGCTGTCGACATCTCCTTTTAACTCCCAAGCCCAAAGTAAGAACTCCCATGGTTGGGCGCAAAATGGGCTGAAACCACTATTTTACCCTTATCGTCGAGATGCTCAAAATAAGGGAGTACTAACGTGGCATCACCTGATTTCATTCCGTAGTGAAATGGGCGTATCAAAAGACGAGACGGCACGCAAGCCACAAAGGGGGTTAAAAATACGCCCTTGCTCGCCTGTCTCACCAAAGAACCCGTATGTTGTCGTTGTCTGTACACATGTGTTGTGCGTATTAGGGGAACCTACTAGGCGAAAAACCGACATAAGGGCTCAGTATCGGACGCTCGTTGCCTGACGTTGTCGGTTTCGTTTCGAATTTGCGGACGATGCAATAGCGCACCTGAGCAGTTATAGCAACAACGCCGAGTGAGAGTGCTCAAGGCCTGAAGTCCACGTTCACGTCGTGTAGTGTTTCCTGTGCTGGCGCCGAATGCGGCCGGTGAACTCGAGCTACAGCCAGCGCATCCCCGACCTTGGTCGATCGTCTTTGGTTACGCGCCAAGCACGTGCGTTGGAAACACAGCGGCCGTGCCCAAGTTACGACAGTCGCCTCGTCGCTGCTGCCTCGATCGTTCGCCTCGCAACGTTTTGTTAAAAATATACAAGTTCGTATTGTAGACGTGCCTGTGTTTCTGTTTCCTCGTGAATACGCAAAGTTATCACGCAAACAACGCCCGCGACGTCTACACGGTCAACGCCCGTGAACGCGCGGCCGGCGATCGGTGAGAACTCCGCCTTCAACAAATCAACATGACGGTTCGCCTGCGGAAGTTGAAGAACTTTTTTTTAGCATCGTTGAAGTGTTCAAGCTGATTAGGCCGCCCACTACGAAAATTTTGATGAAGTAGCAAATAGTCCATGCAAGTGGATCGACAGAAAAGTGCTGGTTATGATGACGAAATGACCTGACGGCGGATCGCGCAGTGCAGCAGCCTGCTGAGTGAAGTGCATTTACCGTGGCCCAGCAGTGGCCGTGTCAAGCCGCGTCCAAGGATACTTTGTGTCAGTTAAGTGCTCTTCCGTGACAAGTGAACTATTACTGCGAGAGTCGTGGGACTAACAAAACAGCCTGAGTGCGCTATTGTGTCGATACTGCATTAGCTAATGTGGGCGCGTTTAACCGAGATGTTGTCTGTGACGATGGTTAAAAAAATGACTGGGTGGCATACAATTGAGACCCAGAGACACGTGCGTAACTTTGTTGAACAAATAAACCAACGGCGCGTTGCGAAAATCCGACACAGGCATCTAGGTTATTGCTCTAGTTTGCTTCAGCCAGGGGCGTAGCCGGGGGGGGGGCACACGGGCCCGTGCCCCTCCCCCTGAAATTTTTTTTCCCATGGTATACAGAGCACAAAATGACACCCGACCCCACTTATCTGCCCAGACCCCATGTCGGATCAAGGAGGCGCCCCCCCCCCCCCCCCCTCCGAAAAATTTTCTGCCTACGCCACTGGCTTCAGCAGTTGCAATCGAAGTACTACATGTATGTAGAGCAAATGCCTGAGAAATGATGGTTTTACTCGGTTATCCTTCGAGACGATATATCTTGCAGCGGCACTTGAGTTTTCGTGCTTGGCCATTGGTTAAAGCGATGATCCGCCACGTGATCAGCTGGCCATCAGCGGTGGATGATAATACTCATCGAGCATAGCCCCGAAGCATTGCCACAAAATACTGGCTCAAGTAGGTGCAGACGAGACGCACACACACCCCCACCCTCACCGCTAAATGACAAGCAATGTATCGTATACATATCCTCAATTACATGGAGATCAACTTTTAAAAGCAACTGATATGTTATCATAACATGCATATAAACTATTTGTTTGCTTCGCTGAATGTGGTAAAGGCCCCACATGCTGAAACTAAGCAACAAATATTAGATGATACTTCGAGTGCAAGAAACAAGTACTGAGCATCACTATTCAAGAAATACATTTCCTGCTGTAATTACACATGACCAGAGGTCACAGCTACAAGGGAGGCAAGGGTGTGCTCAAGTAAGCTAATTTAATATAATAATTGATGCGGTTTAACGCCTAAAAACCACGATATGATTATGAGAGTAACGGAGGGCTCTGGTAATTTTGTCCATTCCTTAACGTGTACCAATAAGCTAAGGAAGGTGTAAGGGACAGTAATTGTATGTTTAATTGTAGTGTTGTAATTATTACATAAATGGAAAGGAATTAGTGGATAAAAAAGATCAACTTGCTGCAAGCAGGGAGGGTCTCATTTCGGAAGACTTTGTGCCTTAGGTAGTACGCTAGTGTTTGTTGGTCAGCTTCTAGCTTGTAATAAGTTGACATGCTATGTCACGCCAGAGGGCAGTGCCTCCAGGATTGCACGAACATAGATACCAAGCACAGGGTATGGGAAAGCGACCACAGCTGTAGCTCAATTGATAGAGCATTGAACGCGTTATCCAAAGGCTGCAGGTTCAGTCCTTACCTGTGGCAGGTTGATTTTTCATACACTTTAATTTCTTTCCATTTATGTCATTAAGGCTTCACATAAAAATAGTTTTGCATTGCTGCAATGCAACATGCATGGGAGCAGTCACGGGCTGCAGGTAATCACATTTTCACTTTTTTTTTGTAAATGGGACTGTGTGTAGTAAAAAATGGGCAGCCGTCTTATTTACATGTTCCCTCTTTGTCAGCATTCTTTAACGCTATCCTCCCGAACTTGAAGAATTAGCCAACACCATCCAGCCCAAACCGAAGTTTTTGAAAGTAGATGTTCGTCTGTTATAGCACTGCGATTTATTCATAATATAAGTGCCTTGCTGGCGAAAAACATGCCTACTAGTTATGAAAAACTTTAACATAATGAATGGTCTCATTTAAATATTGGAAACATGCCCTGAAGAATTGCAACTGAAATGATGTGCAATTTTTGTGAAATTCTGTGCAGTTTGTCACACAAGTGACCAATCCACCACTATTTTAAAGGTAACCTAAAGACGTAAATATGATCAACAGTTACTTGACATTGTCATGCCCATATGCAATGTATGTGTCTTTACAGATGAAGCAACATGTAGTGTCCTTTCTTTTGCTATGTGTGTGTTCCAGATGTTTGTACAACAGCTGTCAAACAGTTAAAGTTTAAAAAAAAACAGACCCTGTAATTCCTCATCATTGCCTTTTAAAACCAGCTTTTAAGAGCTGACATTTCGCCCCGGCACACAAAGCTGGGAAGCCTTTTATACATCAGTGCAGTTTAATAGAGAAAAACGTCATCATTTACGACACCTAAATCTGTGTCCAAGAACCCACCAACACGTGCGAGCCTTTAAGTGTTTTGCATGCACTTTAGCGAACAATAAATGCTTTGTTATTGAGTTTTTTGTCTACTCCATGAAGATGACTACCAATATGTTTTCTTCGTTCAGCGAACTGGGAGCGCGGAAAAAACACAAACGACGAAGCGAGGAACCACATAAGACGAGCGCTTCGTCGTTTGTGTTTTTTCCGCGCTCCCAGTTCGCTGAACGAAGAAAATGAATTACCAACTGGCCCACCTTTCGATCCTCCTACCAATATGTTGTCATTTTTTATTTGCATGTCTATTGATTGATTGGATTTAACTCTCCAAAGCAACCCTGGACTATATATGAGGGATGCTGCAGATGTTTACTGTTGAATTTTAGTTTGGTGTTGCATAGCGTGCCCTTAAATAAAGCGCATGAATGTTTTGCTTTGTGACTCCATAAAAGAAACCTTTGCGTATGCATCATCTAATGCAGCAAGGACGGCAATAGTAAGCTTTTGCACCCTTCAGAAGTACTGGAGAGCTCAAGAAACAAAAATGCACTGTGGTTGTGGCGGCTGCATTTAAGTGCTGTTTGGCTGGCTATTCTTAAAGATGACTCCCACGCACTCTGTGGCTCATTCGTGCTATTAAAAGTTTGTAGGCGACTGCTTGTTGCAGAAGTAGAATGTCATTATCCCCCATCACAGTGCTTAAAATATCCCTTGATAGAAGAGAGGGGGGGGACATGCTCTCACAGGCTCATATATACAGTAGTTGTTGCAGGGACAATCGCGGTGTAGTCAAGCCAATTGTCTTTAAAAGGGAAGAAATGCTTATGAATTTTGTACAAAGAAATATATTATTCAGAGTGTATTCTGGGCATTTCCAATGAAGCACTAAAAAAATGAAGACTTTGGCAACAATTTTTGAAGAATAACTTGGGATGTAAAGGGCTAAAGATATGCAAGCTCGAAAGAAATAACTCTAGCTGCAACGCAGAACATTCATTTACTCACTGCACTGACAACCTCAGGTACGACAATGCTATATTTTATTTTTGCATACACTTTCCTATAAAAGACGTGAGAATTGTGCTCCTTCAGTATTACACCAGACTCGCTTTGCACTACTAAAGAAATGAAAATTTACTGGTAACGTAAGGAGACCAAGGTGAGCCTTCATTAATTCACAAGCAGGTAGCCTCACGCTCAGTTGCCTCATAAAACAGTATGCTGTGGCATCATAGGCCTGCGCACAGGGGGGGTGGCCGCCCCCCCTAATCACCTAAGGGGGGGGGCAATATCTGCCCCGTACATTGACCCTTCTAGTCGCCCAAGAGGGGGGGGGAGCACAAAATCTGCCCCATACATTGACTTAGTAGGATGGGGGGGCACTGCGATGAACCTTTGCCCCCCCTGATGGGGAACCCTCCACACGCCTATGTATGGCATACAGCTGTTTCAGCACTTCTGCCAAGAAGCTTAGTCGAATAAGGTGGTGACCCATTGTGCGTATCATCTCAAGGAAATGCATGCAGGAGTACAACGATACACGTTTTCCTGTTTTGCTCACACCATACCAACCTAATAATCATAGTTGAATCAATATTTGGAAAACTGATGGTTCAGAATTTCCCTGCACGAGGCTCTACTGCCAAACAAATCAACTCCAACACTTTTCAAATGGGTGCTGTAGTGCTACGGTTGACCTGCCGAGGGCAGGGCGAGACCCCCGTCAAAAATGCAGGGGGAGCTGGCCTCCCAAGCCTACCCTGACTTCAACCCCTTCCATCATAGCTGTGCAAACACCTAGCTGACACCTAATGTGGACTTATTGTAATTCAATACAAGACAAATTAGATTATCATTTTAAAAACTCTGGACATAATTATAATGAAACCAGCATGACGTAATAATACAAAAAAGACAGAAGACACACGAGCACAATCACATTTATTGATCATTACATTTCAAGCATCTACAGTTTATCATGAACAATGATATTTAATACAACAGAAGTTCACTTAGCAGCTCCTCTTTAAATGTAGCTGCCACATGCATGACCATAGCTCAGCAAAAAAGTTGGAGCGCACTCAGACTCACTCAGCAAATATATATTCTGTTCTGAGGGCTCACTCGGACTCAGACTCACCAAAATTTTCCTCAACCGGACTCATTGGACTCAAACTCATGAGCGTTTTACTCAGCTGGACTCAGACTCAGACTCACGGCTTGACTTTAGCCTGAGTGAGCCTGAGTGAGTCGACTCAGGAGTCCATAAGCGTAAAACTACCTTTTTTTAGATGTTGGTGTCAATGCTATTTAATGCCAATATCTCACATAATCGGTGCTCTACGATACGCCTTTTGATCTTATACCTTCAAATACAAGCTATCATTAATCCAGTAATCCAGTAAGGACATTTTTATGAAATACCCGACTCACATGAGATATTTTTATCAAGAACTTTCAGTGAAGAGTTTGCGGGGGGAGGTCATGGCACCCCTCCCAATTCACGTCTCTGACCAATAAATATTGACGTGGCGCATGAACGTGAGTGCGTTGACATATGTGCGAATAGATTTGAGTACAAACGTAAGCCGATATAAGGCTGATAGTAATGCTTAAGATGAGTAGATAGGACCATAGGTCGGCAATAAAAGGTGGAGCTCACTCAGACTCACTCAAGAAATATACTTTGCGCTGTGGGCTCACTCAGACTCAGACTCACCAATATTTTCCTCAAACTGACTCACTCGGACTCAGAATCACCAAAAATTTCCTCAACGGGACCCACACGGACTCAAACTCACCCAAATATTCCTCACCCATACTCACTCAGACTCGGATCACGGGCCGATCTGAGTCTCAGTGAGTCGACTCATGAGTGAGTTTGCCGACCTATGTGCATGACACCAACTGCAATAACACATACCACTGTCAATGGGCACACCTTGGAAAACTCTAGTCGTACACAGAGATTAAAATATCATTGGGCTAAGCACTACCACCATGACACGATGTTCTTCCTGTATAAGAAGGAAATATAGTAAACTTCAAACTTCAAGTATTTTTTATACTACTGCCTCAAGTGAACTAGTCATATTTGTACCTACATTTTGTGATTTACCACACAATCAAGGCATTTTAGGTCTGAGACCAAGCTAATTGTTACAATAGTGTCATAAGAATATACAGAAGGAAAGGTGGTACAAGCGACTGCTTGTACAGCTTGAACAAGGAACAGTGAACACTCCTGTTTGCCACCTGCTTGTGCTGCCCTTTAGACCATTTATTTTCAAAGTACGTGCCTATTTAATTACTCTGTTGTTCTCTTTAGTAGTCACAGCCTGCACTGGTAAAAAAAGCATAGCGAGGGGTGACATAGTTGTTGCTCCTTACTTTGTACACGCTTAACAGGTCAAAAACAGATGTCCAAAGTCTTCAACTATGACATTGTGAGTTGTGCTTTCCACAACAAAGGCATGCATGTGGTCATCAAAATAGTTTGTCTCACGGTACGAAGTGAAAACAAAATATTTTTGGTCACAAGCCACAATCAACGTGACCTGGGCAAAGTGTGGAAGGTCATCATCTGCTATAAATACAGGTAGCACACAACCGACACTGATTTTTCTTTTGCACACTGTGATAGATGTCGCCCTGTGCATATTTTTCACAGGCATGTCAAGCTCCTGCAGTCTGTCTTTCCAAAGATCCGGCAATGAGTTTACGTCTATTCTTGCTGTGCCTATGGCAGCCACAGATTCTAACGGTTGGGTTAATGAGTATACATAAGCTTCATCTGATGTCGGCGGCTCAGGGTTCCACAAATTCTTAAAGTTACGAGTTTTCCTTGCAATGGACTTGAAAAATTTATGCTTTGCCTCAAAGTGCATACAGGAGAGCCTGCACAAAGGACCGTACAAAAGAAGAAGCCTCGGATAATGAATCATGTAGTGCATTTTTGGTATAACGTTTACATTTGGAAAAGTTTCCCTAAAAGCAGTGTAAAAATCATCGAGTACTTGCACTTGTGCAGCTGCACTACTGCGCACATGAGGTGCAAGAACAATGTCAACCAAGGCAGACAGCAAGAGGTACATATTGTATGCATCGTTTCTCTTTGCAACAATATCCCCCACAAGTAATGAGAAAAAACGAAAAAAACAATTAATGGCTGATGTGCCAAACACTGATTGATGGGAGGTGGCATTCTTTACTTCTTGTCGCATCCTTGCAAGGGAAATGAACTGAGCCTTTCATTTAGCTGATCGAGAGCGAGTACATGGCTTGATGTAATATGTGCCGTACAATATATGTTTCATGGCAAAAGGAATCACTCCTTCAAACAGGTCATGCATAACATCTGGTGGAAGGCCTTTTTTCACATCAAATGACTTAAGTGAACTTAGACAGCTTTCACCATTGACCCCATAAACACTGCTGAGGTTTGAATCTGTTTTAATTTGGTTGATATGTTGAGCATGCATTTCCCTTGTTCTGATTATGAAGTCCTCTTCATGCCACGTCTCAACAATATGTTCTGTCTTTGCCAAGCAAAAACGGCAGATAGGCCCTGATGAAAAGCATTCACGAAAATCACCTATCTGATGGCTAGACAACTTATCTCCATCACCGATCAAAAAAATCTCCGCACATATAACGAAGGGACCCTTTAACAAACTGTCCATCTATCTCAAGTCCATGAGATTCTAGCTGCTGAAGGTCCTCAAGCAGTGACTGAATAATCTTGTGCAAGGTTAATTTTGCTACAGTGACAGTTTTCACAAGAAGAACAAGATATTTGCTGTCAACTTTTGAGCGAAATTGGGGTGGGAATTTAGAGCTGTCAGATAACTAGCCAGGACTTTATGCTTTTCACGTTTGCTTCCAATTGGATTGTAGAGTTCAAACTCATCAAAGTAAAGTTACGATCTAATCGACACATTACGACCTAATAGACCGCTATCGAAGAAAGCCGGCAGCGCGACACCAGTCTTAGAGGCCATGCAAACACTCGCGCGACCGAAATTAATTTCGATTTCGAAGGCCATGCGTTGTTTTGAATTCCGCATTGGCGCTGTGGTTGCGTGGGGCGCGCATGCGCGTTGTGTGCGTTGTATGGTTTGGCGCCTTTTCGTCATGTTTTCGTTCCGGCACTGACTACGGTGACGGGGCCCGTCAGCGCAGTACCGTTAAAGTGAGCTAGAATAGGGTAGTGGGCTCACTCGCCGGCCGGCGCTATGCATTGCGGTGACGCCGCCAATGTCACAAAAACGTGCTTCGGCGCGTCTCCGTGGCGCGGCGCCACCGTCGCATCAAATGTAGTGAGCGTTGGCGCTGGGGCAGTTGCTGGCTGTTTGGAGTGGCGGTCGGTGTGTGCGAGTTTTGTTTTTTTGAGAACTCTTCACGCTTTGCATCCTCAATCTGCTAGGTTGTTCTGCAAACAGCGATGTGGCCTGACAAGCAGTGATCGTCTCACGAGGTTAAAATGCTTCCGCGGCGGCAAAACCACTGTTTTGCGCCAGGCTGTCGGACAGGCTACGTCCACGGGAAGGGCAGCACGAAGCCGTCTTTGTTAGGCGTTCCGAAGGATACACCCCTGAGGAAGCAATGAGGAAGCCCTGGGAAAGGAATTTGCATCGAGCGGACAAAGCACTGGACGACACATCTGCCGTGTGTCAACTTCATTTTGAGCCGAAGTATGTGCTACGGTACTACGTACATATATAATCGAAGGGAACGAAGTACGCACACCACGTGGGAAACCTTGCCTACGAGAGGACGCTGTGCCTACAATCCTGCCTAACTTGGCGCCGTATTTGACAAAGAAGACACCACGAGAAAGACCGACCCGAAAGAGAAAGCGATCGGGAAGCGTTCAAGGTGAGAAGAAGGTACGTTCTCGTACCGTTGGTGATACTGTTCAAGCAACTGTGCCCAATATATGATGAATAAATGTTCATGTACTTGTGCCCAGTACTTGAGGAGAGTGGCTTCCTGTTTTTCTTACTGCGGATTTTTACAATCATTGTATAGGAATATTCAGTGCATAAATGGCCAAATTACAGAGCCAAGGTACTGGAGATCTGCAGAAAGAATGAGCAGCTCCAAGTTTTTAAATGCTGTGGAATGTATAACATTAAGAGCTCGTGGTAAACTCCCGAGTGTGTGTCATCGACAGTAATTTCACACGCTCGTAAAAGGCGTGCTTGACGAAAGTAGTGCCCGAGAAATGCAAAGAATCCAGTTTACAATTGATAGCCGCAAAACGCGTAAGCTTTGAAAAGTTCGCCATCGCTGCTTATCACTCGTATGAGCAATTTATATGCATCTCAAATTTGCACAGCATCCCTTGCATGCATCGAGTTCTGCATGCGCGTTCGCGCGAGTTACGGCGACAGAGTTTCAGAAAAGAATGTTTTCTGCAGC